>NC_142778.1:22866250-23194375 GCF_988280905.1 Pimephales promelas
CGTGCATCCAACTGCAAATTGCTAGTTGTACTCTATTTTTTTCTCTTTTTCAGGTAACTATCATCAGTTCATTTGTCTTCCCTACTCCTCCTCCAACAGCATTAAATATCTTCTTTGTTGTCTGCATCATCATGATCTGTACCTCTGTATTGGTGCTGGTAAGTTTATACTGTGTGTGTGTGTGTAGCCTATAATATATTCATGTGTATTTAATTTTTTGTATTTAATTGTTTGTTGCAGATTTTCTGGTATCGTCAAGGTGATCTGGATGTAAAGTTCCGTGGTCTGATTTATTATTCCATTGGTCTCATTATCCTCCTCTGTCTGTGTGCCAACCTGTACTTCCATGATGTTGGAAGATGAGCACTCATACTGAGCACCTTCTTAATTCTCTCAAGCAAGTAGTTTATCTGTCAGAAGGGATAGTTTTGATTGTGTACATAGGTGATCAGATGCTTATTCAAACATATATCAGTTTATTTAAACAGTGCACCTTGTGTTTTTTATGCTGCATATTTGTGTTCATTATTTTCTGTTTTTGTAAAGAGTCATGCTAAATGCTACAGTATTTCAGTAGATCCTTGTATAAAATATTGTGATTTTTGTTCTGTGAACAATGCTGGTACTAAAGGATGTAGCCCTGACAATGAATAAAATATACATTTACCATATGTTTTGTGGGTTGGAGACCATGATGCCTTGAGTCTGGTTTTGCTCTTCAAGAAGACCAACTGATGAATGATAATGCTAAACCACTTTGAACCATCAAACCAAAGTTTGCATGCAATAAAACAATTTTAATCTACATTTTGGGACTTTTTCCAACATCGGGATTTAAAATAAATAATTTCATCGTTTAAGAAAAAGTATAGGCCTATTTTAGGTGCTGTGACAAGTTGGTAATTATAGGTTTTTAACAATTGAATAACCTTTTAGCTGTTAAAATAAATACTTGGGTGTTAGAAATATTCCTCATGGGCTATTCTCAATTAATAGGCTATAAGATCATGGAAATGATATGCATAATTAATAGCCTACAAGAACTTTGATAAAAATAAAACGCTTTTAAATGCAGCATATCCCACATTACAGAACACCATTCATTATTCCTTTTAAACGACTGCCATCTAGCGGTGTGCAGATAACAACTGCAAACTCGTTTAATTATTATTAGTGAATGTAAAAGTAACTTTTTGAATATTTATCTTGTTATCCGAGTTGCAGATATTTTTATTATAGCATACGATACGGTGTGTGAATTAAACCATGAATTTGATGGTAACCCTCAAAGTACATAGCTACAACAGGTGAGTATAAATGTAGCCTACTATGTGTAGTAGGCTACTCGTTTTGGATCTAATTAACACATTTGTGACGTAATTTCTAAGACTTCAAACCGGCTCCTTCAGATGACGTTCTATGTCGCTATCTGATATGATGGGACGGTCCCGTCATTCCGTTCAGCAAGCGATGGAGCGCACGAGGAAAAACATCGCTCACCACCGAAGGCGTTTTAAACTGAATTGTACAGCATGGATATGTTGTGTTTTCATCCTGAACGCGTCCACAGGGTCTTCCGCTCAAACGCGTCAGTGTACAGAGGTGAGACCATTCCTACTCATGTTTTTTGCTCAACTTACCTGCGTGCGTACATTGCGTTTTGTCCATTTTTGTCCAGTGCATGTATCTGTTTTTTTTTTTTTTTTTTTTTTTTTTTTTTAAAGCATTCGTGGTTGTTTGGCATGTATTTATTTGTACTTTTGCGGTCTCGTTACTGGCAGCCTATGTGCAGCAAGATGTATTAGCCTATCACACCTTATTATAACATTAACATGTGCACAGATTGAATTGAAAAAGGGAAAATTTGGTTGAGAAACATTTAAATTCTCAGTGGTAACTTGGTAGTTTAATTCGATTTCATCTTTATCATGGAAAAGTCACACTGATAGGCAGAGCCTTCTAAGCCTTAAATAATGTCTTTAGAAGTTCTTGGAATGGTTCCTGTCATAAGAGAAAGGACTTTTGAAGTTCTTTCAGATTAGATATTTGAGGCATTTTTAGATCTCACAGAAAAGTGTTTTTATTTTTTGATATATTGAATCTTCACTGTCGGTTTCTCGTTAATCCATAAACATGTATCCAAATCCATATCCATGGACCATGTGTATGTTGGTGTTCTATCGACAACATTTGTGTTAATTGGTATATTCTGGTAATTCTGCAGATGATATAACCAAAATGAGGGCTGCTTTGTTGTCTAAATGTTTTTTTTTTTCTTTTTATGATTATTGTTTTTGGAATAACACTTGGTGGAATTTCTCAATTTGGTTTTAAACTTTTAAAAAATACAAAATGTGCCTGCTTAACATTGATGTTTATTTGTAATTCTTGGCTTTTTGGTACCCTTTCATGATCATGTGTAATTTTGGCCTGTTAATTGTTAGACTTGAATGTTGTTTGTTTTCGCAGTGGTGAACAAACTGCATTGCCATACATGTTTGCAGTCAGATCAGAGTAATTTAAGCTCAACAATTTAAGATATCAGTTTATTCTCATGTCTTTTGTGCGTTTGATAGCCTACTAATGTATGTTTACTTGAACTTTTCAGCTTAAATATTGATTTAGAAGCTGAAATGCTCTTTGTCTTGGTATATTGATTGGTGTCAGATTGCTTATTTGGGGATATGCATCCCATTTAAAATATCTCTCATCTCTGAAATGATGTTAGAAGAATCTAGCCAGAGTACGGTATTTGTTTTATCTCTTATGATAAAGCGTTATGCTGATTGATGAACAATGTTCCAGTGGAGAGCTAGCTTAAGCTAAGATGATCAGCCCTGCGTGCCCATCTCAAAAGCCTGGTGATATGATGCTAAGAATAGCTTCCCTCAAACTGCCTTCACAGAGAGCTGAGCAACTCTTCAAGCCTTTGTTCATGGAAAAATGACTTAAGATTTTTATGTGCCCCATAAACCAAAAGATTGACTGCAGTTCTTGTCTATGAATACGAAACAATATCGCAGAATTGGGCATTTTTGGCTTAAATGCGTAAATGTGAAGGGAATTGTAAACAGTTCCAGCAGAGACACATTTAACATGTGTATATCTTTAATCAAGGTTGATTTAAGACAAGTTATTTAATACTTGCAAGCATAATTTAATTCACTTAATATTTAATGTACTTAATTGCTTATAGGGAAATTACATGCATTTGGAAGTGGGGTTTGACATGCACATTTGATTTCTCATTAGACCAGATCTGATTAACCATTCATTAATTGGATAAGGACTAAAATATTACTCTTTTGTTTTGTGATAAACTATGTTAAACAGAAATGATCCATTTTACTAAATAATTTTTATTATTTACTTTTTATTATATATATATTACAAACACACACATACAGGCTGATTTTATGCAAATGGCTTGTACTAGGATTTTGTATGGTATTGTGTATATATAATATCAGAGACTAGGGGCTCGTTCTTCGTACGTTGCTTAAAACATCCGAGATCAAATGAGACATCTAAGATGATATCATCGTGCTAATCATGATCCGGCTAATTGGGTTCTTCGAACACACCTGTTGTTTATGATTAGTATGGCTGGATTGAGTTATCTGAGATAACTGCGCGTTCTCGCGTTGGTTTAAAAGGGGACATGTATCGATAGCAGAACCAGTGATCAGCAGCGCTGCTATTGGCTGTTCAGCATGGCCAAAGAACACGCCCAGTTTTTCTCCCAAGCAGAGCAAGCGCAAGGTTATGCCGAATTTCAGTCTTTAATTAAAACGCCAGGGAACACCTCAAAGTGTGCAAAAGGCAGTAGAGAGTGCTGGCAAAAGTAGAAGACAAATTAAATGCGTTTGTGGTGGCCATAGATGTTTTAATAACTTATTATTATTTTATTTTTATTTTCATAATTACTTTGTTCATTGTAATGTCGAGTCACCACACTAAAATAATAAACATGGTGAAAGTGAAGTACAAAAATATTCTACTTAATGGTAATTTTAGGCCTTATAGGCCTACTAGTCTCTTTTAAAAAGGCACTGTTAAATAAATGATTGTCTGTTTATAAAAGCAAACAGGAAAAATGCTGAGAAAAAAATAATAATGATGCTCCTGACCCTGGCAGAAGAGCTGACCCTTGGGTTGAATGTGAATTGCACTGTGAAGGGCATCCCTGGGTTCAGCTCTTCCAGACCCACATCAGGGACCAGTAGCAGCAACACCTTCATTACTGGGAAATGAGATTTAAATTATCTTTGTACACTATGAAATAATTTGTTGCTGCATTAAATGAAGTAGACCTATAATCCAAATTGGCTGGTTTAGTCATTTCAACTGTTAAATCTTGAGTAATGATAAATTGCTTTGTCTTGTGAAAGTAAAAACTGATAAACTTATGTTAATGTAAAAAATATTTTGCCATGAGTTATCAAACATTGCACTGGAGAGTGAAGAAAACTTCTCAGATGACTGTCCTTTGGAGGAAGTACTTTAATTTAATTGATGGCTTTAATTGATTTCTACTTGTGCCTATGCCTATTATTTCTGACAGGAGTCCACATGTACAGAAGAGTCTGCACACAGCAGTGATACAGGGGTGGGCAGTGTAGAGACAACTTTTGCTTGTTATTTGTTGCATTTGTTCCCTATATGAGTCTTCCACAGAGTATTTTGAAAAAACAAAAATCAGGGGGAGAAACAGAACTTGACTAAGAAAAAATTGCACTAGAAATAGAGTTGCTTCAAAATAAACTTCAGAGTAAAATCACACAGAGTACTATTACTGACCTTAATATCTTTTAAAAAGATGACTGAATAACTGGCTTTTCTTTACAAAGAACTATTGAAATAAGCAAACAGAGTTTTGCAAATTTGTCTTGTCTTTTATTTTAGGCTTAATTAAACTTTTTTTTTTTTCTTTCTGATGTTGGCAGTGTTGTGTAATA
Organism: Pimephales promelas; assembly: GCF_988280905.1. Taxonomy (NCBI): domain Eukaryota; kingdom Metazoa; phylum Chordata; class Actinopteri; order Cypriniformes; family Leuciscidae; genus Pimephales; species Pimephales promelas. The sequence continues at coordinate 22,871,209 of NC_142778.1, forward strand.
TGGCACATGCAATGTCACAGGCCCTGTCAGGTGCAACCCTCAGGGTTTTTAGACATTGAAATCTTCCCTTTAGTTGGCCAAAGCTCATGTCATTGTGTGCCCTTGTCCTAGAGCTGCATTGTAACTGGTCTGGGGTTTGGGTCAGGGAATGGGGTCATAAAACACCTGTCTCCATGCAGGATCCTGTTGTAATCACCTGTTTAATGGAAAAATGCAGTTCTCAGCATAAGTGTATGTAATACCGTGAGTTTGATATTTATAATTTTCCTTACCATGTTCAAATAATGTTCATAAATGTGAATCTCTTAAAATTCTTGAGTCATGCACAGATCCTGGCCATTTTGCTTTCACACTGATTTGTGATATAGAACATGGTCACACCATCTAAAAGATTTTACTCAGTCAAATGCCTTTTAAAAAAGGTGATATAATATTCCAAATCTGGAATATTAAAAATTGTACTAGTAATTTGGCTGCACTGTATAAGCCCCCTTTCTGCTCACAAAATCCCTTCATTGAGGCCTTGATGGGAACATGTGTGTAGTCTACAGTGTATGGCACCAATCACGTAAGTTAAGCCTGAGGGACTGTAAGTCATAATCGGCATGGTCATCATGATTGCATTATCTTCATTAAAAATTATAATATACCCTAAGTTGGCAAAAAAAAAAAAAAGAATGGCACGACAGAAAGCTTATCAAGTTCTCCGCATCTCCAATAGTGTAAAGGAAACCACTCGCAAATAATTTTAGGGCAATGCAAACATTTTGTGCTGTTGTTGAAGCCCGATATCGAATTGACCATTAATGTGCATTTCCAACAAAATAATGATGTATTTAAACGACACCCTCACGACGATCGTTTCACGAGAAAACAAAAATAAATCTCAGAAATTAAGCTACACTATCGCGCTGCGCTGAAGGACTCCCGTATCAGCCGCGATCTAATCCTGTTTACATGAAATAAGCCTGCTCGCGAGCAGGTTCAAGCTGACGGACCTGTTGCTATGACAGCAAGTCCAGGATGAGCGTCGAAGAACCAAACGATCCAAGATCATGGCAAATCGCCAACAATCAAATCCAGCTAACTGAGTTAGCGACGTACGAAGAACGAGCCCCAGATCTGTTTTCAGTTGTGTTTGAATGTTGACCCGCAGGGCATTCTGGGTTTTATTATCAGCTTCCTCCTGATGGCAGCCTTTCCTTCCCAATCACTCACTGGGTGCTGGAGGACCTGTAGGAATGTGGTGGTAACGAGATGATTCATTGGTTTGGCTCTTTTTTTTTAAGTCTATGGTTTGGCTGAGGCCTAAATCAGTATATTAATGTACATTTTCTGTTATAATTGTCACCTCAGCTGGCGAAGATGCAGGGTTAACACTTTTTGGGTTCATTATTAACCTGTGAATAGGCCTAGCTTATGTTATATTATTGTTTCTCTGAGATTCAGCAAAGTATTTCAAAGATTAAAAAAAGTAACTTTACCTTTTTTGTTTTCCTTCAACTCATTGTTCTGCTTTTAAGTAGATTCTTGCTGTAGGATGCTGGTTATTGGCTTTTTGTTCATACCAGTGACTCTTTTGAATATGAGGAGATCAGATTGACTGACTTTTTTTCTGCTGGTTGTTATGCCAATAGATACAACTGTTTGCGAGTGTCTTTTCACTAAATCAATTAATTATTTCCTTTATACACATTTAAGGAATGAGTTGTTTAAAATAATTCCAAAAATGTTGTTCAGTTTGTCCAGGAGTCAGAAGTTGCAGTTCGTTCACGAATTATATCTGTTCACAAACATGTAATCCCAGTTCTTTCACCAATGATAGATGTAAGTTTGTTCACAGACATCCCGGTTTGCTCAATTTGTTCAGAAATGAGAATTCACAGTTTGTCCAGTTTATTCAACAACAAGATATTGTCCTAGTTTGTTCATGAATGTGATATGTTGCAGTTTAAGATTTTTTTTCTCTTATGTTCAGTCTAGAGTTTAGTTCAGACAGTCTTTCCAACCAGTGAAATGCTCCGTCACAGTCTGTATGCAAGTCATTGCATACTATAGATGTGATGAGAATTTGATCTAAAGTATTAATTCATGAATTAGACGCCAGTAATTTGTGGAAAGGCAAGGGTGCAGCCACAGCAGACTCAGGACCGATGACTCATGCATTTGTTAGAGTCCTGTTACAACCGGTTTTAAAGGGATATTCCACTTTTTTTTTTGGAAATAAGCTCATTTTACCACTCCCCCAGAGTTTTACCGTTTTCAAATCCATTCAGCCGATTTTCTGATATTTAGAAGAATATTACTAACCAGGCAGTTTCTGGTCTCATTGACTTGCATATACTATGGAAGTCAATGAGACCAGAAACTGTCTGGTTGCTTCTATTCTTCTAAATATCAGAAAACCGGCTGAATGGATTAGAAAATGGTAAAACCCAACTGTTTAACTCTGGGGGAGTGGTAAAATGAGCTTTTTTTTCCCAAAAAAAGTGGAATATCCCTTTAGTATCCTCTGCATTGAATCCACACAGTACTCAAGCGTCCATGTGCTTTACTCTTTTACAGTCTGACTTTACACACCCACAAACACAAGCTTTTTCAAGATCCTTGTTAAATTTAGACATGTTGTTTGTTTTCACAGGCGGACTACTACTTTCAGTACACGGAGTGTAACAGCACTGGGTCCAGATGGAGGGTGGCCATCCCTCTGATTCCAGGAGAATGTACCGGACTGCCAGACCCTGTGAAGGGCACCGACTGCTGTAAGTTCACATAGTGTTTTAGTCAGAGAGGAAGTTTATTTTATGGGAGGGTTTTGACTGAGATTGGTCTTTGGGAAATGGACATTTATTTGGATGTTCATACTTGTATGTGTACACTAATGTGATTCAGTGCATTTTGAATGTTGAGTGTGTGCGTTTAAAGCGTTTTTGTCACCCCTTATCAGCCCAGAAGAATTTCCTCTTAGATAAAATGTTCATTGGCCCTGAATAATGATTCCTCAAACTTTACAAAGTCCCCGGCCAATGTATTCCGTTTTAGTCGTGTAGTTTGGAAGAACACAGCAAAAGGCATTCTGAAATCAAAATGTACTCTTTTTACTTTATTAATAAATTTAACCAATAACAGTCTAACTGTCACAATTTTCAATGAGATCCCTGTGTAAAAACATGTCTCACCCACCACTTTATTTTTTTTTTTGCTGAATATTCTTTCTCAATTGGAAATGCATCTGATTTATATGGAAATTAAAAGCTTGGGTTTAATGTGGTTTAAAGCTACACTGTGTGATTTTTACCCCCATCTAGCAGTGAAAAGATATATGACCATCCAGTCAATATTAGTTTCTGTTTCTCTCAATTCCGATTTCGTTTTAACTCCTACGGTGGCCAGTGTAGTTCAAGATTAACATGGCTTCCAGTTCGACCTCGTCCATGAGTGTTAACTCAAACGTAAACGCGAAAGGCGAAGCTTGAATTAACGGGTATGTCCCTCTTTGGCTAATGCACTTTCAAGATGGAGGGGCAACATGGCGACTGACATTAGAACCCCTTACCTGTATGTATTTTCAATGGCATATTATACACTCACGAGAATACTTTACTACTTGAACAAAGTAAATATACATTAATGAGCACATATATTTTTGAAAGAACTAAGTGTTTTTAGCTAAGAATAAACTAAAAGAGTTACGCAGTGTAGCTTTAACTATGGAAGAGGATTAGGGCCATGCAATAAAAAAATAAATAAATTAAACTCGTTAAATTTTGAGAAAAATGTCGAAATACAATCTTGAGAATAAACTCATTAAATATCGAGAATAAAGTCGTTGTGTTTCGAGAAAAAACGTGTTAAATTTCGAGAAAAAAAGTCGAAATACAATCTTGAGAATAAACTCATTCTGTTTCGAAAATAAAGTCGTTGTGTTTCATCAAATGTCTATATTATATCATTTTACAGCCTAACTGATTTTAGATCTAAATGAATTGCCATGGTACAGTTGCCCTCCCCAATACTTGGATTTGGTGATCGCTGTGGTCAATTAATGTTTTCAACGACATCTCATTAAACTGTATTGTACATTTGTTTCCATTCTTGTCTGTCAGCATTCTCGTGCAAGGCAGGGGAGTTTCTAGAGATGTCTGCTCAGGAGTGCATAAAGTGTGCGGCTGGCACTTACTCCCTGGGCAGTGGCCTTCGTTTCGATGAGTGGAACAACATCCCTCCTGGATTCAGCAGCCTAGCAACCTCCCCTAATGACTCGCCCAACCGACAGCATGCTTCTACCTGCAAGAGGTCAGTTACTTTGGGGTCTTCAAAACAATCAAATTAATTAATGACTCCAATATATATATATATATATATTTTCCCGTTGTAAATTTCTTATTGAAGAGGAAATTCAGAGTGGAACAGATTGGAATGCTTTTTCTTTCTTTACTGTTTCTAAATTAATATTTTTTTATTTTTATTTTTTATTTAGATTTTCTCCACATAAACAAATGTATCACGCAATTCCAGATACCATCAAAATATCAAATGTATTTATTTATAGTCCTTAGTTAGTATAATAATTCCATCTCTCTCGTAAATAAAAAGGACCATGGAGCAAACAGAGACCGAACAAGGTTAATTCAAAGTTATTAAAAAGGAGATATACCATTTTTGCTTTAAATATTTAGTGTGTTTAAAAGGTATTGAGAAGAATGCATCATCTTCATTGGTGGAACACTAAAGAGAGTAATACTAAAGTCCTAATGCACATACATAATGTAAGATGTGTATATCATTATACTAATAGCTAGTCAGATGTCTAAAAATGACTGTTCCCAATCAAAGTTCTTTATTTATTTAAAGGGATAGTTCACTTTGAAATTAATTTTTGGTATGCTTCAGCTTACCTCAAGGGCATCCAAGATGTAGGTGTCTTTGTTTCCGCAGTATTTTCAATTTTGATATTTTTAGGTCAAACCGGTGTTGTCTGTCAGTCATATAATGCAGGTCTATGGTCACCACCTTAAAGAGCATGCACAGAGAAGTCCAAATTAAACATGATTTAATGACTCGTAAATGTAAGTACACATTGATGGCCCAAGATACGAAACGAGCGGTTTGTATGAGAAAACGAATAGTATTTAGATCGTTTTTACATCTTGTAACCACAGCCACCTCGAAGTGATCTGAGGGCGCGGGTGCTTTGGTCTGCACAAGTGCCGGAAAGCACAGGAAGTGATCTCTTCGGAAGTGAAGAAGAGTTTGCGCGAGCATACTTAATTGTTTTCATTTATCCTGGATAAGCGCACATTAGTATCATTTTGATTAGCCGTCCTACCTACAATCTTTTTCTGTGTTAACAATGAGTGAAGTACACGCGCGAGGTGATCACTTCCGGGGGTTTCAGGCGCTTGTGAAGACCAAAGCGCCCGTGCCCTCAGATCACTTGGAGGTGGCTGTGGTTACAAAAGGTAAAAACAATATAAATTCTGTTTTCTCACACAAACCGCTCGTTTCGTGTCTTGGGCCATCAATGTGTATCTACATTTACGAGTCATTAAATCATGTTTAATTTGGACTTCTCTGTGCATGCTCTTTGAGGTGGTGACCATAGACTTGCATTGTATGACTGACAGACAACAACGGTTTGACCTAAAAATATCAAAATTTAAACTGCTGCGGAAACAAAAACACCTCCATTTGAATGCCCTTGGTAAGCTGAAATTAATTTCAAAGTGAACTATCCCTTTTCAGCACACATTCAGGTTAAAGCATACATACACTAAGACTTATCATTGCAGGCATGAACACACTTCCAGAGAGATTAAACAAGTATTAACCAACCTTTTTTTTTTTGTTCATGCATCTGAAGACTATAGTCACAATAGTGTGTGTGTTACTTGTGTATTTGAATGCTTTTAGTGCAAAGTGGGTTGCTCAGGGCTCGTATCTGGAGTCCAACAGAGATGATTGTACTGTGTCTCTGATCTACACTGTTCGCTTAAAGAAGCCGGGGTCAGTGTCCTTTGACTACCAGTATGTGGATAACAGCATCATCTTTGAATTCTTTGTAAGTTTGGATTCTATTTCTACTGTGGATACATGTTTGTTTGAAAGATATTTTAAGACATCAAAATCAGCTATTCTGTATTGTTCAAATAAAACTGTATTGTTCAAATATTTTTGGACAGATTCAGAACGACCAGTGTCAAGAGATGGATCAGGATTCAAATAAAAAATGGATCAAATTGACAACTCATGGACAGTGGGGAACACATAGTGTAAGTCAGACTCAGAAACTCACCCAAACTTTTTTTTGCCAGCTGAACTTCTTTTTGACCAAATGAATTTAAGTACACCTGCCATTTTAGGTTAATAAGTTAGGTCAATAATAAAGTTGTTAAAAAAAAAGAAAAAAATACATACATGCATGTATACATACATTTTAAGTTCACGGTTCTCTGATGTTTGTTAATGGTCACACGACATGTAGGCAAACAGTTTTTTTTCTTTTCCTTTCAAAAAGTAGTCAGATTATATTACCTTAAATGTGTAACGGATAACGTTTCTAACTACAATTTTGTGATGTAATTCGGATTAAAATTTGTAAGTAGTTTACCCAGCAAAAAACAAAAAACAAAAAAAAACAACAACTATATATATATATATATATATATATATGTATGTATGTATATCTGTATACATATATAGATATACATATATATATATATATATATATATATATGTATGTATATGTATGTATATCTGTATACATATATACAGATATACATGCATATATATATATATATATATAGCATTCATAAAGCATTCTGCAATATGCATATTTTGTCAACTGTATTTAATTATTTCATAATTATTTAATGTATAAAAGAACAGCACGTATTTGAAATGGAAATCTTTTGTAACAATATGAAAGTCTTTTGTCTTTTTATCAATTCAATGTATCCTTCCTGGATAAAAGTATTAATTTCTAAATAAAAAGTTTACGTTATTGTAATTTTTAGTTTGCAATCTTGTTTAACATTGCTCAAGAACACACAATGCCCAACTAAGTCATCTATACTGTATTCGAGTAATATCTATATGATATTTTCTTCATATGACCAGGTTAACCTGAAATCTGGCTCTAATATCCTGTACTGGAGAACTACTGGAGTCACACTCGGCTCTAAAGCAGTCAAACCAATACTCCTGAAGAACATACGTATAGAAGGTGAGGGTGCGCTACCTACGAGTGCATGTTTTTCCATTTCAATTTGAAAAATACTCCTTATTGAAAGATTGTATGATGTCATTTTTATCTCTCAGGTGTTGCGTACACCTCAGAGTGTTTTCCATGTAAGCCTGGGACTTTTAGTCACACCCCAGGCTCCTCCTCCTGTGCGCCCTGTCCACGGGACACATACTCTGGCCGAGGGGCCAGCTCCTGCACACCTTGCAACACGAAAACGCACTATGCCTGTAAGTGCATACAGTCATTTAAATACCATATAGGCTACCTAATTTAATTAATTCTGTTTTTTTTAAATATTTGTGATTAAAAATATCTGTTAATTAAAAATGTTTATTGAATTGAAATCAAATTGTTTATCGAATCAATTAAACTCTAAATTTCCAAAAATCACTTTTTAATTAAACCTAAATGATTTGTAAATCGGATGCGTTAGCTATCAATCCAAAGATTCACATAGCTATTGTGAACTAACCCCGGAATGAGGAAAAACTCTGAAACATAATCAGTCCAGTATAACATCTTCTTCCTCTACACTTATTGCACCCTTAAACATGCTCTCTCTCGCACATCAATTAACTATTTTTTTTTTTAATTAACTCTGAATGGTTTTGCTTGTGTTAAGGCCCCTTCACACTAATAAGAATAACTACCATAGTAGTATCCATCCACACCAGTGGAAAATATTATGTTTATTCTAAATGTGCATTGCAGCTTTATTGTCTGCCACTTTAAATACTCGAGCTGAAAAAAAAAAAAAAAAAAAAAACTTTCTGAAAGTTATGCCAACGATATTGTTTCTCTGTGCTGTTGTCATTATAGTTGTGGTTTGGACTATTCTTTTATATTTAAAATGATTTATTTATTGTTATCTTTATAGTTGTTCTTGGTGTAATGTGAGATGATTCTTCTGTAATTTTAACAGTAGAAGGTTCTGCCATGTGCAAAAGTAAACCTCCATGCTCAAAGAAAGACTACATCCAGACCTACAGCACCTGTGATAAGGATGGAAAGGTATATACACACACACACACACACACACACAGGTGCACCGGGGTAAAAGGCACATATGACTTTATTCTAAAATTCTGCTCAGCACTTTTCTGAACTGTTTTTGATGATGGTTGTGGAAATTTGGCTGATCCTTGCCGTGATCATGGACAGCAATGTAAAGTTGGTTGTGCGCTAATATTTAACGTTTAAAAAAAAAGAAAATGTATTAGATTTTTTGTTGCAAATTAGAATCGATAAAATAGAAAATATTAAGATATTAGTCTCAAAATAGTCAGTTTTTGTTCAAGGTGATTAAAGCAACAGTTTTTCAATAACAGAAGATTATGTATATGGTATTTTTGGTAAAAGGAACCTCTGCTAAAGGCAGGGTTTTTTTTTTTTTTTTTTGAAAAAGAAAATGTATTAGATTTTATGTAGCAAATGAGAATCGATAAAATTGAAAATATTAAGACATTAGTCTCAAAATACAGTCAGTTTTTTTTGTTTTTTTTTAAAGCGAATGTATTAGATTTTATGTAGCAAATGAGAATCGATAAAATTGAAAATATTAAGACATTAGTCTCAAAATACAGTCAGTTTATGTTTTTTTTTTTTTTACAAAAAAAATGAATTAGATTTTATGTAGCAAATAAGAATCGATCAAATTGAAAATATTAAGACATTAGTCTCAAAATACAGTCAGTTTTTGTTCAAGGTGATTAAAGCAACAGTTTTTCAATAACGGAAGATTATGTTTATGGTATTTTGGGTAAAAGGAACCCCTGCTAAAGGCACAATAATTAGCATGATAATAAATAGCTCTTTATCATCTGAATCTAACCTGTCTAACTTATGTCAGCAAATGGAAAATATCATATCAAGTTGGATGTCCACCTTAGAGACAATCACCATTTGATTAAACCATCATTAAAAATATAATATTAATCATTTCATATAAAAAATATCATTTTTATTGTTGCTACTGTAAAGCTTTATTAAATTATTGGATCTTATTCAATGCTTTCAGAATCTTACTTAAAAAAAATCGTAAACATTGCAGTATTTATTATACAAAAATGAATTCCTTTTTTTATCAAAATAAATTGAAAACCGTTCAACCTTTGCTAAAGTGATTGTTTTTGAACAAGTATTAACTAACACATTTTTAAAAAACGCATTATTTTAGCTAAAGCATGTGTAAATTTACTGTGTGGGTGTGTTAAAAGGCCCACTTTGCCACCTCACACATTTATGATTTTTCATTCTCAATCAATGTTCAAAAAACTTTTTTTTTCTAAACTATGGGAGTAGTGAAAAGCATATTTTCCATAAGGTGTGCATTTAGCCTCGTTGTACCCCAGCCCAACACACACACACACAAAACAACTATCATTGTAATAAATTGAAAATGTTCATATTTTGAGTAAGTGAATACATAAATACTGTCTCTCTCATAGACTAAGGTCCTGTATAAGTGGCTAGAGCCTCGGATTTGTTTGGAGGCTGCTGCAGGTGCAGTAAAACTGCCACCTTCTGGTCAGCGTAAGCCATGTCCACCCTGTAATCCCGGTTTCTATAACAACCACACCGCCACCTGTTCTCCCTGCCCACCCGGGACTTACTCTGATGGAGTCAAAGGTGATAAATCATCCAAACATCTTATATGAAACATGATCATTTCAAAAGCATGCACATCATTTTAATTACATAGCCAAAGATATTAAACATGTATTGTGTGGCATCTGTAGCATGCCAGTCTTGTCCAGCTGGCACGGAGCCTGTCCTCGGGTATGAGTACAAGTGGTGGAACGTGCTGCCTGCCAACATGAAGTCATCCTGTTTTAACGTGGCCAACAACAATTGTGATGGCTTGAATGGTGAGAGATTACACAAGTGATGTATTTTATAGCCTATGGTTGCAATGTTTATTTTTGCTGCTAGATGTCGCTGTTGCGTCACTGATAAATCCAAATTGGTTCTGTTTTATTCTAGATGTTGTTCACATTTGTGCATAATACCTTCATATCTTTTGTGTCTTTTAGGTTGGGAAGTAGCGGGTGATCACTTACAATCAGGATCAGCTCGTTCGGATAATGATTATCTCATATTAACTCTCGTAGTGCCTGGATTCAAGTGAGTCTTCAAGTAGGCTACTTGTCCTCCTACACGCAGCTACACTATTCAAGTGCCGCCCGCAGCATGTTGCGTTCATTATAGCTCATTAAAAACTTATATGGTTAGCATGGTTAAACAATGTACCTCTGCTGTGTGAGTTGATATTACAAGAAGTGTTTCATTACATAACCTCTGCTTTCTGTGTAATCAGTCTATTGTTCCTATCAGGTTGCCCATGTCTGTTCAAGGAACATCTGGCAGTGAGTATGGACGGATCACTTTCGAGTTTGAAACTAGCTGTACAGCTGACTGTGAGTTTTACTTTATGACGGTAAGTGTGTTTGTGTTCTCTCTCTCTCTCTTGTTTTTTTTTTTTGATAGACCATTAATGTGCATTTAAAACAATGTTTTGACATCTACACACTTTCATGGTGTTTTGTAATACTTGGTAAGAGATGAAGTCATATGATGCTGTACAACGTGAATCAAACAACTTTATTTATTATTTTTTTAATTACATTTAAATGTATTACTGCATTTTACATTTACTATTTATTTATTTAGCAGACGTTTTTTTCCAAAGGTGACTTGAAAAAGAGAATTGCAACAAGTGATCTTAAAGATGCAATAATCACAAGAAGTGTTAATACAAAGTTTTAAAAAAAGTCATAAATAGTACAAGTTAGAACAAGGAAAGCTTGACTACATATATGATCCACTTTCAATAAAGATTAATGATGAAAGGGGTGAAATGCTCCTTTAAGATTGAGCCACTGTAGTCACTCGGACTATTTCAACAAAGTCTTTCATAACTTTTGGGCCGGCCAATTTCGATACCTTAAGGTTTTATTTTTTATTTATTTTTTTTATTTATTTATTTTTTTTTTATTATTATTTTTTTTTTTATTAAATCTGAGATCAAGCTATCTTAATCTTTAATCTTAGTTAATCTTGACCTCAACATTTATCAATACATTTTAAGATCAAGTTGCATCTGTTTTTCATTTTGCTCTGTGAACTAACATGACTTATTTTTTTTTTTTTAACAAAGGTTATAAATACTGTAAGAATATATTCATTTTTAGTTAATGTATTTATGTAGGTTTCATTTGTCAGCATTAGTTAAGTGTTGTCAAAATACTTTGCGTACCTTTTTCCTTTTTGAAGTGTAAAATTTAGTTTGCTGTCATTCCAGGATGTGAAAAAAAGAAGCACAAATGTAGTTGAATCATGGGATGGAAGTAAAACCAAACAGAGTTACACATACATCATAACTGAAAACGCCTCCGTTGTGTTTACCTGGGCTTTCCAACGCACCAGTCAGGCTAGTGATGTTAGTACAATACACAAATGCATATGTTGTGTTTATAGAATGACTGTAGTCATAATGGTCGTTGTCACTGTCCATCAGGTGCGTCAGTATGCAAATGACATAGTGAAGATTTACTCTGTGTCTGTCACCAATGCCATGGACGGGGTGGCGTCAGCGTGCCGTGCGTGTGCCCTGAAGTCTAAGCAGGCTGGCTCCTCCTGTGTGTCATGTCCAGCTGGACACTACATTGATAAAAAGACCAACCTGTGCCAAAAATGCCCTCCCAACACCGTCCTGTCTGGGCAGAACGTCTACGGCAAAGAAGCGTGTCAGCCATGTGGGCCGGGCAGCAAAATCAACAAGGTATTTAACTTTTTTTTTAATTATATAAAAAAAGTCATTCCTTAAAAGTGTTATGTTGTTAATAATAATAATAACTACTAAGTGTCTGACGGTTCTCTTAAACGTTTACGTTTGTAGGAGCAGAGTTTGTGTTTCAGCGACTGTTTGTTCAAATACACTCACCAGAATCAGACTCTTCAGTACGACTTCAGTGCTTTGACATCTGCTGTGTCCATCATGAATGGGCCCAGCTTCACTGCGAAAGGCTCAAAATACTACCAACTCTTCAATATCAGCCTGTGTGGTGCTAAGGTACAATACACACACACTGAAATGAGCACAAATGACATCACAGAATATTATTTATTCCATCATCTGTCTTTTGTCAGGGTCACAGGGCTGCAGTCTGCAGAGATAATATCACAGATCTACCCAATGAGGATGCTAAAGGTGGTCAGCTGGGCAGTTCAGTGGAGGGTTTTCTCTGTCAGTCAACGATTATTCCTTCAGATGGGCGGGGCTTACGGACGGCCCTTTCCTCTCAGTCCATTAGCCTGGCTGACACTTTTCAGGGTGAGAAATTTCAAACCATTTTTTTTGGATATTGTAGCAAATGTGCATGTCCATATTTCATTCATTTGAAATACTTGCTAATAGGGATGCCCAAATTAATGTATTTTATGAAATCAATTAATGTTTAACAGACTTTCCGTTATCAGTAAATAATGGAGAAAAGTATCCTTAATGTTTTGTTTTATTATAAATTAATTCCCGGTGGGAGTTTTAACTAAAGTCATTTGCAGTTTAATCACCAAAGCTCAATAATATAAATTATGAGCAAAACACATTGTCAGTGCTGCTGCTAACGTTTAATGAGAAGACAACCAAGGGACTGTGGCAATTAGAAAACATCTTGATGCGTTATTTATTTATTATAGTCTTTACTATCTGAGCGTACCTGTGATTATATTATCAAAGGATATACAAAATAATTTGAATCAAAAACTGAATCAAATACAGAGTTTTTCACACACATTTGTACATAAGTAATCATGTCACACCCCAATACTCCTGTCAGGAAACAATGATGTAATATTTTATGTTTATATTTTATGTAATTAAATGGGAAAGTCTTATATTATTATTATGAAAAATATTTTGTTATAATATAATTATAGAATGTCTCAGGTGGAATTTGAAGAAGGCAGTTGCAACATGCAAACCCTAGAATATTACTGAATTAGAGGTTGTTACTCATGAGGAATGGGCTAAAATTCCTCAGAAACGCTGCCAGAAGCTGGTGTCTTGTTATACATCTCATTTGTCATTTTATAGTAGGTCATAACAGCAAAATGGTGTTATACTAAGTACTAAAGATGCTTGCCATGAAGGGGTTGAATAATTTTGAGTCTGCAGAACTCATTAAAAGTTGCATTTTCAGTTGAATTTGGGAAAACCACTTGAAACAATTGTTGTTGAGCTATTTTTTAATTACTTTGATTTGTTCATTGCAAACAGCTGAAACTGCATTTTCCATTTCCAATAAACCTGATTTGCAATACAACTTTTACTGCTTATAACAACTGTATGTTTTCAACTTTTCAGGGAAGGGTTATCAAAATCTAGATGGAATGGAGTATTTATATAAAAGCATTGGATAGTGTTGTATGATTCAAAAGTGAACCAATTTTATCATTAAAAGATCATAAAGTAAACACATTTCACCTTTCTTAACATATAAAATTAGATAAGCAGTAGCAAATAAAAATGTGCTTTAGATTTCATTTGCTTTAGAATAATTCTACATAGTGTTTGTTAAAGTGTTTTAATTCACACTCTTAGTTCTAAAACTCAGCATATCTAAAACAGGCCTTTTGTTTAGTGATCAATATGATTAATTACTCAAATTTAAGGGTGGTCCTACTTACTAAGCACTTCCTGCTGTGCTGTCACCCACATGTGTCCTCTTAAGACGGGTTGTGTGTGTGTGTGTGCCACAGGAGCCACAGTGGAGAAATCACTTAACGGAATAACTGCCAGACCAGAACTATTTCCATCTCCACCCAAGAGAATTCCAGATGTTCACTTCTTCTATCGGTACTTGCAATTACGTCATCAAACGTCATCAAGTGCCTCTTAAAGTTCCACTCACAGACGGTTGTCTTGGGTCTTAGTTTTAGGGGTTTGTAATAAGGTATGTTGTTTTGTTCTTTTCCCTCTATTTGATGTGTTTATTGGTGTCTTTTATTTGTAAAGATCTCCACAGGTCACAACCTCATGTAAGAAAGGCAGAAATGCTGTGGTTTCATTGCGCTGTAACCTGGAGAAAACTGCGAGGGGAGACATATCCGTGCCCAGGTGTGCGCACCTGCTTGCATACGAAGAGTTCAGATGCAAAAGCCTCTAAATGCCATTTGAAATTTTCTTCTTTAATGATGATTTTTTATCAAACTTGTAAATTTAAGTTCAGTGATTTCACTTAAATGGCAATGATAATTACCTATTAATTGTTATTTAAGTGAAATTACTGAACTTAAATATACAAGTTTGATAAAAATCATCATTAAAGAAGAAAATTTCAAATGGCATTTGGAGGCTTTTGCATCTGAACTCTTCATACATTCTTACAAAGAAAATTCTTACATGAAGCCCCTTTAATATGAGATCATAAAAGCTGCATGCTTAACAATTATATTTCTTTAACAATAATTATAATTTTATTTAATACAAAGGTGCTAAAGACACACATGCGCACATTCTTATAGTTAAGATGTATAATCTTAACTATAAGAATACAAATTATGAAGACCCCCTAACTTGAGAATTATTTTATTCTATTCCTATTTTTAAGTCTTTGCATTTAAAATAATGCATTAAATACAAGGTGAAATGTTAATTTAAAGTAAACTTCCTTAGAGGTCTTTTTATTATTTGCTTTGGCTTTTAGATTCTGTTATAACTGTTGCTTTTAATTGACCTTTCGAACCAAATTCATTTTTCTACAGTGAGATAGAGCATACTAAGCTTTGTTTAGTTGAACTTTTTCTGTCCTGTGTCAGTAAGTGTCCTGCTGGCACCTGTGACGGGTGCTCATTCTACTTCCTGTGGGAGAGCTCCAGTGCTTGTCCACGCTGCACTAATGTCGACTATCATACCATTGAAGGAGCCTGTAAGGGAGGAGTGCAGGTACTCTCTTTTACTAGTTCTTGTATATATATATATATATATATGTTATATAAATGTGTGTGTATGCAGGCACCACATGTCATAAAAATTAGGTTTAATATGTAATACTTGGTTTAAATCAAATAGTAAGAATAATAGTCTGATCCTCACTGGTGTAAGTAATAAAAGCTATTAAAATCAATAATCTGTCGTGACTACTGAATTTATCTTCAGAAATGTATCTAGGGTAAGTTAGTTTTCTCCAGAACTCCATGTGAATTATTCCTCACCTTAAGCCACCTAAACAAAAATTATAAACAATCATAGTGTTTGTGTGTGTGACAGGTGCAGTTTGAGAGATGAAGACTAGCTTGAATATGATGCTTTGAATATGACACAAATGACAAAACTATATCAAATATATCAAAGGAAAAAACTAAGTACACTGCTATTCAAAAGTTTGGGGTCCGTAAGATTTTTTGTTTTTGAAAGAAATGAATACTTTTATTCAGCAATTATTATAATGTTACAAAAGATTTCTATTTCAAATAAATGCTGTTTTCTCTATTCAATTCAATTCAAATTTATTTGTACAGTATAGCACTTTTCACAATATATATTGTTTCAAAGCAGCTTTACAGAAAGTGCATTAAAAAATGTACATGGGAAAATACATTTCGTTTATCATATATTCATTTAGGGCATAACATATTGCCGGCGTCAAGTCGTCTCTTCACAGGCGTTTAATAGTCTCATCGCAGGTGTTGGGTCATCTGAAGTCTCCGTGAGAGGCTGGATACAAACTGGAGCTGACGAACGCCATTTTCCTTAGGACTAGTGTCCTGAGATAACAGCAGAAAAGCAAATGGGAAATAATTAAAATAGCTGCTGTTCATAATATTAATGCATTCGATCTGATTCAACAGTAGTTTAAAAGGTAAGCATTATGTGCTATGCTTGGCTAAAGAGATGCATCTTTAACCTAGTTTTAAACTGTGAGGCGAGTCTGAGCCTCAAACCATATCAGCAAGGCTATTCCAGAGTTTTGGAACTAAATGCGAGAACGCCCTCCCTCCTTTAGTGGACTTGGATATCCTAGGAATGACCAGAAGCCTCAAATTTAGTGATCTTAAAGAACACGATGGATTGTTGGGCGATAGAAGGTCCATTAAATACACAGGAGCTAAACCAGTTAGAGCTTTATAGGTCGGTAGTAGTACTTTGTAATTGATACGAAACTTAAGAGGTAACCAGTGTAGAGATGATAAAACTGGTGTTATATGATCATATTTTCTTGACCTAGTAAGAACTCTAGCAGCTGCATTTTACACTAACTGTAGCTTGTTTATTGAGGATGCAGGACAACCGGCTAATATAGCATTACAGTAATCTAGTCTCGAGGTCATGAATGCATGAATTAACTTTTCTGCATCAGAGACCGATAGAGTTATTTAGCTTAGCAATGTTTCTAAGGTGGAAAAAGGCTGTTCTTGTAACATGAAATATGATGTTCGAAAGACAAGTTGCGTTCTAGTATAACACCGAGGTCTTTTACTGTAGTGGATGAAGAAACAGGACATCCTTCTAAATTAAAGTTGTATTGTAAGAGGTTTTGTGTAGTTTTTTGGACCAATAAGTATTACCTCCGTTTTATCTGAATTTAATAGCAGGACATTACTCGTCATCGAGCATTTTATATCTGAGACACTGTCAATTTAGATGAGTTAGTGTTTTCATCTGGTCGTGATGAAATATATAATTGGGTTTCATCAGCATAACAGTGGAAATTAATTCCATGTTTTCTTATAATATTAACAAGTGGCAGCATATATATTGAGAATAGCAGAGGGGCTAACACCGATCCTTGCGGCACTCCATAGTCTACTGACGTTATCTTCTTCTTTTTTTTTTTTGTTTCTTCATTTAAACGGACAAAATGAAAACGGTCCGATAAGTACGATCTAAACTTGTCCCTGAACACCAGTACAGTATAGTTTTGTAGTCGATCCAAGAGTATTTTATGAACTATTGTGTTGAACGTGGCGCTAAGATCGAGTAGAACTAGTATTCTATTCATTTCAAGAAACCTATAAAGTATTCAACATGATAAGAAATGTTTCTTGAGCAGAAAATCAGCATATTAGAATGATTTCTGAAGGATCATGTGACACTGAAGACTGGAGTGATGATGTTGAAAATTCAGCTTCACCATCACGGGAATAAATTACATTTGAAAAATATTTTAGAATGAAAAACAGTTATTATAAGCATAAGCTACTTTAAAAAAAGAAAAAAAAAAAATGTTATTGACCCCAAACTTTTGAACTTTTTTTTGCTTTCAGAAAAATATTTCTTACCAAACCTAAGTTTACTCTCTGCTGACATCTGTGATTTAAATTACAATTTTGTATAAATAGTGATGTGATTTTTATTCTAAGGACACGGTGTATATGTGGACTGAACCTCGGCTCTGTACTGGCGGACTGAATCTCCCGCTGAAGAGAACGTCTCCATGTGAGGTGGTTGATATCTGGCTGAAGGTGGTCTCTGGGCTTGGAGTGTTATTTGCTGCTCTGCTTGTTTCTTTGACCTGTTACTTTTGGAAGAAAAACAAAAAGTATGATTTCCGTGACTATTGAAGTTTTTGGTAACACAACATTTCTCTTTAGTTATGCTAATAATGCTTATGCTGCTTTGTCTTTGTGCTCTGATAGACTGGAGTATAAATATTCCAAACTCGTGATGACGGCCAATAAGGAGTGCGAGTTGCCGGTGGCGGACAGCTGCGCCATTATGGAAGGAGAAGGGGAGGAGAATGAGGAAGAGGATGAAGTGGTTTATGCCAACAAGACTTCTCTTTTGGCTAAGCTAAAAGCTATCACTACCAAGGTTAGCGAAACCAAAGTAAGTGTAAATGCTTTTCTTAAAATGAGTTTCACAGTTTCAGAAGGGCTGCACGATTTTGGAAAAAATAAATATTGTAATTTTGTTTCCTTTCTTTTGAAAATAACATTTAAAATATGATTTAAAAATTTAGATTTTCCGTGCTTAATTAGGCTATTATCTTTTGTATATCAATATATTAGGCTATTATCTTTTGTATATCAATATGGCTATATAAGAATATGAAATATAGCTGCAAGCAGCAGTTATTGGGGGAAAGCACAAAAAACACGATAAGTAATTTACATTTAATCATTTAGCAGACTTTAATCCAAAGCGACTTACAAATGAGAGGAGCGCAATAGAAGCATTTATGCCAACTGTAAAACCAAAATGGCCGGCAGTGTCAAACCAAATGCAACAACTGAATTAAATGCCTATTAAGATGATTTTAGTCAAAACAGCTGTAAAAATCAAATAGTCAGTAGTAAAATAAATGTATGGTTTTATCACTTGCGATCAACAAGTGGCTCTGTTACAAAATTCATGAGGTGTGGTCAGAGTAAAGTGTCAATAACAAATGCAAAGTTTGGTGTCAATATAACAAAGCATTGCAGAGATACAGCCTAGGAGTTAGGTTGGCATAATGTTATCAACTTTATTTACGTCTAGCGACATGAAATCCTTAACATTTTACCGACATGGTCTCAAGATTGTGAAAAAGTAGGTTTTTAAAGTCCCTGTAAAGTCAAAATTAAGAATGTGTTCTGAGTTTGTCACACCACAGAAAAATGTTATTAGCCACCCAGCCAAATTTGAATCACAAAAAAGCCACCAAGTAAAATAGGCTATCAAAATCTTTTAAAAATTAGCAGTATTCTCTGCCCTCAAATGCTGGGGGCGTGTCCACTGGCTGTGCTGAAACCTTGGGAGGATGAAGGCTGAGGCGGGAGATGGTCACGACCCCGTTCACCAGTGACAGCAGATTATCAGTGAATTTTATCAGTAAGTTTATAAAACTATCCTGTGTAATATGATCACTACAGAGGCGGGTGTTGGTGGTGATCCTCTGCTCTCCATCAAGGTGGCTCTTCACGAAATGAATCCACCTCTTCTTGATATGATATGATCGTTTTTCAGAAATTTAAATAAGGACACCGGCCTGTTTTGTTAGTGATGGCATCCAAGTAATGCGTATTTCCATGACGAAAGCATAGTAACTAATAATACTGAAATTAACTTGCGATTGAGCGGCAAACTGATGCAAATGTGCTGTAGTTATATTGTTAAGGGAGAGGCCAGCCTCCGTGGCTCCAGTACGTCATCGACAGTAGGGGTGTGTCCAGGAGCTCAGGGGCTCCATCGAGCCACCGTTTTAGGCCCGCCCCAAAAATCCTTGACTCATCAATGGTGCAAAACTGTTTAACGGGAACTCCAGAATTCAGTACTTCACAGTTCACAGTCTTTGTGATGTTTTTTAGCAATATATTTCTAACATTTAGAAAGTGTTTCAGATATTTTAATATTTATACATATTTTTTTTGAATTGCCTTTACAGGGACTTTAAAGAAAATCAAAATGGCAGACAGGAAGGTTGACCAACTATGGTGAAATTATCTACACAATAGCTAGCGAGATATAGCTTCAAGTTAATTTTGTTGTCCTCTTCGTCGAAATTCGTTGCACGTTTTTTCGAAAACTGCTTGAATTTCTATACGTTTTTGTCATGATGTTCTGAAGATGACCTGGTTAAATTAAGTTTAAAAGTAGTTATAGTTTTTTCAGAAAATTCAAAATGGTAGGAAATTTTTCATGACAGAAAAGGACGCCATATGTCGCAATCGAATCATCTTGAGACAAGAAATCTAGAGGAAATAAATTTTGTTTCTAGCCCTTACGGTTCAAAAGTTATTAGCACAAACGTAAGTGAAATTTTGGACAGTTGGTGTCACTAGAGGTATTGAGTTAGAGACTCCCTATCGGTATTGCTCTGATACTGCCATTTTTTTTTTCAATACCCAGATCGGGTATTGGCCATCTGAGACCAATCAAAATCCGATATTATGCGCATATGCGTTTCGCATAAGCTCATAAACGCTGTATTGGAGGCTTTTAATATTACAATACTTTTGAGCAATAAAAGTTTATTGATGGCCTTTCTTGTTCTGTCATATCTATCATATGTTGCTGCTTCATTAAAAAGCTGTGCTTAAAATTTAAGAAGTGTCTTTTAAATTTTATAGTATACTGTTTTTCGGGAATGTCAGTCACACTACATAATCATTGGTCTTCTGCCATCAGTCTGAAGGTCTGGTTACACGAGACTGAATGAAGAAGTCAGCCTGACTCCTGTTTATTTTGAATGTCTACCAAGCTAGTGAAGCTATTGGTTTTATTTACAGTTCCTGCACTGGTCCACAGTTATTTAATCAATAATTCACAACATTTTTGTCTTTATATTGGTTTAATTTAAGATTTAAGAATAAGTCTCTTCCTGCGACTCTTCTTTCATCAGATTTGTGAAGCCTTAACAGTTAACATGTAAGCTAACAATCTTTCCTTAGTTTCTAGTGTCACTCTGTCTCTTTAATACACAAAAATACTAAAAAGATAATAGCTAATTCTGAAATGTATACGCACAAAGCAGAATTGCAAAAATAATGACTTATTTATTTTGTTTGAGCTTTCCTGTGGCTCGAACAGTAGTCCTTGCCACTAGGAAGGCCAAGGTCATGGGTTCAATTGCCAGGGAAAGCAAGAACTGATAACATGCATACCTTGAATGTTTTTCATAAAAGCATCTACAAATGCGTAAATGTATTTAGTGACCTCTACTGGTCATTCATAGAAGTGTTTTTAGAAAATATGCTTCAAGGTCTTAACAATTCTCTCTTCCACGGACTGCAGTTTCTTCATAGCCTTTCAGTTGAAATAACCTCAGCTCAACCCTCAATCCCTGTACTTTTTTTCTTCTCCTTGCTTTGCTTTTCTTTCTTTGTGTTTCCCTCTAGCAGCGACTGCATTCAGAAATTTTAGCTAAGAGTTTGCTTGAGGGTGGGTGTGTATACTGTATGCCTTGATGTTTAACTCGGGGCAGTTGAAGGAGCCGCTGAGGGACTTCTAGCAACATCTGTAAGATTAAAGATTGTTGAGCTGCATTGGCATATGCGGTGTGTCACACTGTGTTCACAGCCAATTAGAAGGGAGTTTGAGAGGAAGAGAGTTGTATTCAAGCGTCACTCTTCAGAATTTCCATTGTCACTTAAACTTGAGCGTTTTCTCCGGGAAGATGCCGTAAGAGCTCCCGTGGGATTGTGCTCAGATTTCCTGCGGTATATGGAGTCAGTTTTGGTCCTGCAATTTTCAGGGAAGTTAATTAAGAGAATCCAAATTGAGGGGAATTAATCAATCATGTTCCCAGTGACTGGTTTGCTTTAGATAAACCCTGCTGAATAATAATTAGAAAATGCTGGTCTCCCAGCCTGGTTTTAGAGGAGGCAACCAGCTTAAACACCAGCTTGGCCAGTTAGACAAAACCGCTTAAACCAGCTATATTATTAAAAAAATGGCAGTTAGTATCTGGTGTGGCCAGCAGCTGCTTTAAAGGGGAAATGAAGCAGTGAATCAAGTTTACATGATTTACAAGATGGATTTCCAATATAATCAACAATTATATAAGGAACATTACAAATGTAAACATTTAGAAGAAAAAAAGAAAAAACTTTGTATCTTTCGCCGCCAGGGCGCCGCCATTGTGCAGTTGACGTCACGGGGTTGGTTGGCTCAAGTTTAACAGGCTCTGGGCATTGAAAATCGCGTCATCAAACTGTGTTTATACCAGTGTTTTGACCGCGAACGACTAATGTTAGGTACAGTTATTAGACTAAAAGACGACGTCTCATGTTATATGTTGACAAACTGCACATGAAACATTGTTCGCGATGTCTGCCGTCAGATATTCCCGTCTCGTCAACACCATGTAAGTTACGTTGCTGTGTAGAACAGTAAGTGGTGGTTTGGGGCGGAGAGCGGGTTTGCAACGCTAACTTACCAGGTGTCAGTGTGGCTGTTGTCCTGCGATGCCCTCCGTGTCAGAGTCCATCTGTTGTCAAGAGGTTGATCTTGAGCATGTGTTGCGTGGTCAATTCTGCATCATCGGCGCGCACGTTTACCATGCTGTGCCGGGAGTTAGACGTGTGGAAGCGGCGATGCTTTCCCTGAAGGATGTCAGAGCGGAGACACTTTTTCCTAGTATACGTATGTAGGCTGTAGCTAACGTTACTAGCACTACCAGTGCGAAAATATGGACGTTTCATTTCCCCTTTAACAAATACGTGCTAACTTACTGTACATGTTATTGGCGAGACGGGAATATCTGACGGCAGACATCGCGAACAATGTTTCCATGTGCAGTTTGTCAACATATAACATGAGACGTCGTCTTTTTGTCTAATATCTGTACCTAACATTAGTCGTTCGCGGTCAAAACACTGGTATAAACACAGTTTGATGTCGCGATTTTCAATGCCCAGAGCCTGTTAAACTTGAGCCAACCAACCCCGTGACGTCAACTGCACAATGGCGGCGCCCTGGCGGTGAAAGATACAAAGTTTTTTTTCTTTTTTTCTTCTAAATGTTTACATTTGTAATGTTCCTTATATAATTGTTGATTATATTGGAAATCCATCTTGTAAATCATGTAAACTTGATTCACTGCTTCATTTCCCCTTTAAGTTTTACAGAACATCTCATCCTCATGGACTGAGCATGGCATTTGGGGACATATGGGCACATGTGGTCTGGCACTGTAAGGGCTATCAGCTGTCCTTCTCTGTTGCCTCTGTCTTACGCATCTTGAATTACAGACATTGTAGTTAATTGCTTTGGCCACATCTTGATGCCTCCTTTCTGCAGGACTATGGCATGTTCACACAGGGTGATCAGGCATCTTTCTTCTGTTTTTTTTTCTAGAGTCAGTTGAAGGGTCTCTTTAATGTCCTGTTATTGGAACCATGACAATGTTCTTTCGCCTGTAAACTGTTAGTGTCTTAAGGACTGTTCCGCAGGTGGTGGATGTGTAATAATTGTTTATGGTTTTGTCGACAAGCATGAAAAACCGTGTAATAAACACTTTCCAATGATGACTTGCAAAATGATCTTTAAAATACAATATTCTCTCTCTCAAAAAAAAACTCTTTTATGCCACATGAATACTGTAGAAAAAAATAATTCAAATACATTTGTGTGCTGAATTTTTCAAATTTTTTATTTTTTTTACTTTGGTTTTAAAAATAGTGGTGAAATTTGGTGAGCAATTTTGGTTGCAAATTTTCAGCGTTTTCCCAAATTATCCCCCAATGCAATTTTTTTTATTTTATTTTTTTTTTTACAAAAATAAATTAAATATGAATATAATAAAATGGTTGTTTTAAGTGTTTTTTTTTCCAGAAGGGAATGTAAAAAAATAAAAAATTGCCCGCCAGCGTTTTTGATCATTTTTACAAAATTTTCATGGCCCCCATAATATTTCGTTGTATGAATATCTGAACATGCAATATATAAAAGAGAGCAGACCCTCCGCTTTAGCTTCATGCTTTTATCAACC
The DNA here is from genome assembly GCF_988280905.1 of Pimephales promelas. NCBI lineage: Eukaryota > Metazoa > Chordata > Actinopteri > Cypriniformes > Leuciscidae > Pimephales > Pimephales promelas. The sequence continues at coordinate 22,894,867 of NC_142778.1, forward strand.
CGTTAATGTGGTAGCGTTTCATTAAAAAAACATTTTAAAGGTGCCATCTGTCAAAAAAAATCAAATCATACTCCATATTCCATACCAGATGGGGGCAGTATACCTCTAGAAAGTGAGTTGTGCCGCAGCCACGCACGCACTCTCACGTCTTCAACGCGAGTGAGTGTATATTGTTTTGCGCTCTCTCCCTCGCACATAATAATCAAATCAATTGACACGATGGTAAAAGGTTGGCAGACTGCAATTTCACGTAGAGCATTTGGATATTTTTAGAAATTAGAGACTCAATGAACAACATCTCAACACTAAATTATAAAGGCCGTCTCATAGCCTGTCTCAAATACAAGCCGGTGTATTTCGACGATATGGGAAAATAAAAGCCTGGGCTATTATTTGAAGTTTTATGGTATTTGTTTTGTTCATATTACATTTTTATTGTTCGTTTGAATTAATTTGACAGACAACATTCGCTGATGTTGACCAAGCTAGTGCCATTCAGAACTGCCAACTCTCACGAATTCACCATGAGACACGCAATTGACACTTCACATGCTCTCACGCCACACGTCAATTTTGTCACGCACAGAAAAGGACACGGAGACCAACAGACTAGACAGAGCAGGTTAGTTATGATTATAAAAAAAATCTCAGCTCTCAGATTATGTAAATTTTATTACGCAATTCAAACAATAAATACGGTTTTGGCGCTTGTACAACATGACATGACTTTTGCGTAAACATATACGCCACTTTCGAGTCAGGTGGCGTGTTATCTCTACGCATTTTGAGCTATCCGCGTGTATGTCTACGCCATTAACGTCCGCGTCATTCCGCGTGTCTGTACACGCAGTCAAATCTCCAGTCATAAATGCCATTAACCCCAGTGACGGTTAAGTTTAGGGTTGGGGTTGAGGTAAGTCATATCTTTTTTTTACCTAGGATGGTAAGGGAACAGTCATAAATGCCATTAACCCCAGTGACGGTTAGGTTTAGGGACGGGGTTGAGGTAAGTCATATATTTATATATCGTTAAGTCAACGGCGTTCATAAACACGCTGAAAGGCGATTATGCGTCTTGATAGCACGCCAAAAATGGAAATACGAATTGGCGTGTCATACACACGCTACTTCATGAGATCAGTCTGGCTTGTAAATGTTACACAACAGATCCCTAGCGCACGTGAACCGTTCATCTCTACCAGCTAATGGTGAAAGAACACAAATACTTTTGAAAGATGTAGTATGCTACAACTTACCAAAATGTATTTCTCATACATAATATCGACCAATCATTTTTTTTCCCTGAACTGAAATGTAGCCTAGTAGTGGGCTGTACTTTCCACACGATTGACATCAGATTCAAGTACATCTATGACACCCACAAGCTATGCGAGTTACTCGTGTATTGCAGTTTGGCTGGTGGTTATGTTGCTCGCCTGTATATCGCCTCCCATGGCTGAAACTGGTATTATGACACCTCCCGGGCCGGGGCTAGTAATTTAGCATGCTAATTCAGGTTAATATCTCTGCAGTAGTATAACTTGTAATATTTTAATGACATCATCAGCCTTATTTCTTCTCATTCTTTTGATGCGTGTAGCTCATTTTTTGGATATTTTAACCTCAATTCAAAAAGCAAAAAGCTGAGAAAATCGTGTTCATCATGGATCATCTAATTTTCATCTGGATCATCTAATTTTTGATCGTCGTTCTGAATCCGGAATAAATCGAGTCCATCAACACCCCGATTGCCTCCACAGTCCTAAAGCTCTTCCTGGTTCGACATTTCATTCTGCGACATTTATATGCTGTTTTGATTTATATGCTGATTAATGTTGATGATCACCTTTTTTTTACATTTGCATATTTTGCATGATTATACACAAGATCGCTTCTGCATCTTCTTCGCATGTTTTCAAAAGATTTGTCTTAACTCCCCCTACCGTATAATAATGGAAAGCCGGAAATTTCCGTCAATGGAGGGGGAAGCGTTTTTTCACAAATGACAGAAACTTCCGTCAATGGCAGCCCAGATAGCAAACTGACATTGAATCAACGTGGAAATATGACATCGAAACAACGTTGATCTGACATTGTTTTGCTCATCGAATTAACGTTGAACCAACGTCAGATGCGTCATTCTTTCAAAACTAACGGAAAATCAACTTGAAATCAACGCGTTGTTTCAACGTTATGAAAGCAAACCAATTTTCGATTTCATTTAGCTTTGAAGAATGCCGCGTCTGACGTTGGTTCAACGTTAATTCGATGAGCAAATCAACGTTGTTTCAATGTCATGAGAGACGTCGTTTCCACGTTGATTCAATGTCAGTTTGCTGTCTGGGAGGGGAAAGTTAAAGTGAGTATATTTGGTTGTGAAATCCTTTCGAGTTATTAAGATGTGGTTTTCTTCTTCATTTGGAATAAAGTTCACATAAATAATTCATAGTATGACCAGGAATGTATATTCATAAAGTAAAAAGGGTCAATTTTGATACATTGGTTGACTCACCCCACACAAGTTAGGATGTTGCTAAGCTAACAACGCAGTAATCAATAGGCTTTTAAGAAAGAGATATTAGGTAAAATAATGCAATTTAACCTTTTTTATGGAAACATTTCAGTATTGAATTAAATACAACGTATATTTTTAATACGCATTTCTCTCAGCTCAAGTGATCCGCCATCTTGAATTTTCACTCTGCTCATCGCAATGCATTCTCTGTTTGTTTTTGCCAACGACTAGATGTCTTAAAGGCAGAATAGTGTTGCTGGCTACCTTTTAGAGCAGCCTTTGCGTAGGGAGCGTGCCTATGATGCATTAAAATACTTTCTATGTAGGCAACTAAGGTTTTATGACCAGGCTTCTGTGTGAATAACAGCGTTCCTGAAATCCGTACCGAGGCAGTTGCAGGTCATTTATCTTTCTGTTTAACAGGCCTAGCTTACCGCAACTCACTGTTTGATTTGCACACTGGTTGTCCTAGCAACGTGCAGTGTCCGTGGACAGTCCTTGGCCTTCGCAGGGCAGGCTTTTCAAAGGGAGGCGACCTTGACGAGGAGGGCGATTCTGCACTCTGTTTGTGTACATTTGTCGCGCCTGCGTTCAGTGATTTGTTCCCGTTTTGGCTGCGTTTTCAAAACCGTGTTTCTGTTTCTAGGGCAACAAGAAGAGCGACGAAGCCGTCCAACTGAAATTCTCCAATACAGAGAAGTCTGTGTGGGGATAGACGAAGAGTGAAGAGGGGTAAGGAAAAGAAAGAGATGAATGGAAGTTCCTTTCTCTTCGATATCATACGCAGTGGCCTTTAAAAAAAAAAAAGAAATTGGGTTAAACAAGCCTGTGACGCCTCAGGAACTCGGACGGACATGCTCATTAAATATTTCTTTCAAGATGTGTCACTATGGAGTTGTGTACGTGTGTTGTTGTTTTTTTTTTCCCTATTGTAAATGTCTACCAATCCCCCCCCCCCCCCCCCTCTTCAGTCCAGAAGCTTTTTGGAGCCTCAGCCACGACTTTACATGAGTCTTGCTTGTCAGAGCGAATGTAGCCAAGGGTCAGGGTGAACACACAAATACACTCAGACATTAAGCTTCCCTGACAGGCGCTTCCAATCCCAGCTAAACAGTGCTTGAAAGCCATGTAAAGTGTGTTTGTGTTCAAGTAAGTGTGTGTTTTTTTTTTTGTGTTTTTTTTTTTTTTTAAGTAACCTATTTGACTGTGATTGTGACATTCCAAATGAAATATGACATGAATAAAGTCTATGAATAAAGACATTACAGTAGTCATTTTTGTTCAGCTATTTTTATGATTTTTATTTTTTTGACATACCTCTGCGTCATTCTGCTTGGCTTACAGTATTAAGACAAACACAGAATATTAAGGAGAAACTGTATTCCTTCAGACTAAGGTGATGAAACTTTCACTAGATTCGCCATCTAATTAAAGAACTTAATGAACTGCCGGTGGGGTTTTATTCATTAAATTTTAAGACCCATTGACGTGAAATCTGGGTAAATGGTCTGTTGAGTCCCATATTGATTCTGAATGGTGTAAACCTACAGTTACTGTCCCACTGGGATTTAGTTGTTTTGTTTGGTCCACTGTTACTCTGAAGTGTTAGATGTTGGCAATATTATTCGCATGAATAATTTTGTGATTTTTCTCTTATTTTGTGTGCATGTTTACAAGGAAATAAACCTGTAACTGCATTCAACTGATGCCAGTTATACATTTTTTATATCATGTATAATAAATTATTGTTTGATTTTTAAGCACAGAAAGCACAAAAAACTCCAATATGGTGAAAGTATGATGGATTTCTTCAGAATTTTTTACAACTAAACCTCAGTGAGATTCTCTGATCATAGTCCGCAATGTTATTTGACTATTATTCTTATTAATACTTAAAATGGGCTTTTATTTGTATATCTTTACTTGTTTTGTATATTTTAGTTTAGGTTTATGAGTCATTTTAATATTTCTATTTAGCTTATATAATCAGCTTTATAGCTGTATTGAACTCTACACAGTACTTGAACCTAAAATTATGAATACTGAACTGAATTCAGCTGAAAAAATCGTTTTTTTTATTTATATTTTATATATTTTCTGTTCGCATTATTGAATTGTTATTTTCCTATTACTGCAAAGCAGCTTTGAAACAATCTGTATTGTTTAAAGGTATATTAATAAAGGTGAGTTTACAGTACTTCAATTACTTTCCTGTGTTCTCAACTATAGTTTTTGTATGTTTTAATATTTTAATGTAAATCTAATGAGTTTCAATTATTTATACATTGACTAGTTTTTATATTGTGAAATCATGGCTGATTGTAGACTACATAATTTGCAGTGCTTCATGGGATGAGTAGTTCATCGCAAGTTTGGTATGGTTATGCCTTGTTTGAATTATTTAAAAAATAAATGTATCTTCCAATCAAATGCTGTAATATCGTGTATTTGGTTGTCTTTGAATTATTTTGGAAATGAATGAACAACACAGCAAGGAGAATGAAACTGCAGATGAAAAGGATGAGGGCAACAAAGATAAAACGTCCATAAGCCTTTTTTTCTCAATCCAATTTTATAATATTTTGAGTTTAGTTGCTTTTGGGTGGATTCATTATTTAAAAAATAAATGAAAAATAAGCTACACAGTTGAAGGCAGATGGATAAATGGTCAGACAAGGAAAACGACAATAGATTGGTCCATACTTTATATTTTGTGCAGTATTTTCATTCTCTTCTAAAGTCAGCTGTATGATGATCAGTTTAAAATTTAAGTTGTTATACACAGAATCTTAAAGGGATACTCCACTTTTTTTGGAAATAGGCTCATTTTACAACTCCCCCAGAGTTAAACAGTTGAGTTTCACCGTTTTCAAATGTATTCAGCCGATGTTCTGATATTTAGAAGAATATCAGTAACCAGACAGTTTCTGGTCTCATTGACTTCCATAGTATATTTTTTTCCTACTATGGAAGTCAATGGGAATGATATTCTTCTAAATATCAAAAAAACGGCTGAATGGATTCGAAAACGGTGAAACTCAACTGTTTAACTCTGGGGGAGTGGTAAAATGAGCCTATTTCCAAAAAAGTGGAGTATCCCTTTAATTTCTCATTGCAATATGACATTTTATATCCAATTCAAATTGAAATCTTATCCTCACACAGTATGGTATTCCATTTTTGTTTGTTTTTAAATGTGCTCAATATGAATATGACAATCTGAGTAAATTCTGTGTTCATATCATCATGTCAGTGAGTTGTTGATCACAGAATTGTCATTTTTGGGCGAACTATGGCTTTAAGTGCTGCAGCGGTGCAGCAAACGCTTTGTACGTTCCTCATTAGTTCTCTCGCTATATCCAAATGTCACATCTCACTTTCTTTTATTCTGACTCTCCCTCATTCCTGTGATTCGTCGTCTCCCAGGACTTCAGAAATATTGTGTTGTAGGTGGAAGAGTTCGTGTCTAACCTGGAAAAGTGCAGCGGTTCCGATATCTCCCATAAAAGCCTTGACTCTGTGCCACAGCCATTAGAATTCCACAGAGGACAGAAGAAGGGTGATGTGTACAATTCACCAAAAAAACTCCCTCACTATCTCTATCCCTCAGCCACCACTTTACCCCACGTTCTCACGCTCTCATTCATGCCGTTCTCTCTCTATTTCTCTCACCTGTCCTCTCTCTCCTCAGGCGAACTTATGGGGCTGATAAAAGGAAGGGTTTTCAAAGGCTTCAGCACTTCAGCACTTCCGATGTATTATTCTGGCCAGAAAATCCCTGGCAAAAATTGCATTCCATTTTCCCAACTCATAATCTCTTCTGCTTCATCCTCTTTAGAAAGCCAGAAGCCAGCTGATTGGATGTCAGCAGAATAATTTAGTAGAAGAGAGAACACTTTTTTTTGTCAGTGAGGAAATGCTCGTCTTTGTGAGACATCTGAATCCATCACACTTGAGACAGAAAGTGTTGAGAAGGTATGTCAATGAGTGTTTGTGTATGTCTGAAGTGTGATTACGGTCACCCCACAGCTCCAAAATGAGAAATAACAGAGACTTCATCATTTAGTTGATTTATTGTGATGTCATAATGTCCTTTTTTATTGCACACTGCACCGTGGGTACTGTTCTATTGCTTTGTGTTCAAACCAAAAAGTTCAGTGCCTTCCTGAAGTACGTTATACCACTTTTACAGATCTGAAGGAGTTTTGTTTCGTGAGAACTCTTTTTAACCCTTACATACAACTTTGAGATCACCCCAAATTGTTCTTGATTCATCCAATGAACATGCCGTTTCAGAAAAACAGTTTGAAAAAAGTAAATGGGATTGACAAATGTACTGTTTACTAACATATTTGACTCTAAATTAGCCTCTACATACAACAGAAAAAACAAAACAATCCCATTTTCAAACTCTCAGGCTCGCTTGAAAGCAGTTCCGTGTATTTTCACAGTCCTTCATAAAGTAATACGCACTCCTTCTGTATTCATTCAATACATATTTTTGGCTAATTTGGCGATACTTTCAGCTTCCGATAAGAATACAGTTTTGTTTAACACAATTATTCCGATGTTCCTACCAAAGAAGTACAGAAAATATGGGGAAAAAAAATATGCAGATACCATTTGGACCTGGCCTTGAGTCTTGCCTATAACCTTAGTGACAAATTACCATAGTAAACATCAAGCCTTATTTGTATTATGTATGTATTTTGGATTTAGTTTTTATTCTAAATATATTCTATATAAAATATTTTCGCAATTAATCCCCCCCACCCCAGAACACAATATAGGCTAATTTTATGTTGTGGGGTGTTTCAAAAATATTCTTGTGTTTCACAGAAGTAAGATCATACAGGTTTGCAAAGACATGAGGGTGAGTAAATGATGATCAAATCCCTTTAACAGGCGTTTTGTAGCTCTCTGATCACATGTTACACTCTTCGCTAGTTACTGACTGTAGTTCTGCTCACACATCAACTGAACTTGCTTTTAAAATTCAGATGTGACTCCTGTAAGAGTTAAGTAGTCAATTTGATTGGCTAACCTGATTTAACCAAGTAGAACATGTTCCTGGATCAACATTACAATCAACCAATCAGATTTAAGGGACATATGTATGTCAGTTTAGGTTTGCAGTAAGGGTTTGTTTCTTTTACATCAGTCTTATTTACTTCTGATTTGGGGGATAACTTAGGGGGTAGGGTTAGGTTTAGGGATAAGGAAATGATTAGGACTTTTCAAATATGTTGACCCAGGAACGCGTCTTACTCGACTGGTTATAGGTTGTCTGTTTCTTTCACAACCAAACAGGACTGAATATCGTAATTTGCCGTGGTGTGTGAAGATTCGTGTCAAACATGAACATTTCTATGAAAGTGTTCTTTAAACTTTTCCACGCAGTGGCTCAGTTAGACACAGCTGGCTGATTCTGCAGTAAGACTTGAATGAAATTGCTGCAGTGGGTGAGGGAGGCTCGCTCTCGATTTGTGTTTCTGCGCAGACTGCAGTCTCGCCTCCCTCCTAAACCGTTTCTAAGCCACTCGGATGAAACCGCCACATTTGACTTTTTCCCTCTTCCCTCAAAAACATTCTTAAAGAGACTAATGCTGGAACGAGGACCCCTAGCAACTTAACGAGTGGAAAGAGGATGTGTGCAGATTTTGGGGTGGTGTAGCCTTGCCACAAAAGCACAGAGTTGCTGAGTATCATGCTGGAGTTTATGGGGCAGCAAACTGCTTTACATAACTCCATGATGTTTTTCTCCCTACATTCACTTACTTGTTAACTTTCTTTGTTTGTTTTGTAGCAAAGTATTGTAAGAATTTATATTGTAGATATTGCCTGTGTAAAAGTGACCACCACAGTACTGGTTTCCAGTGTATTGCTATGGATTTACTAAGGTGTTCTAAGTGGTTTTTTTTTTTAGCATGTTATTGTTCTAGGGTGTTATGGGTGGTTTTTAGAATGTCATTGTGCTATGGTGTTGCTATGTGGTTGCTAATGTGTTCTAAGTGTTATTTTTAGCATGTTACTTACTATGCAGTTTCATGGGTGTTCTGGGTGTTTTTTTTAGGAAGTCATTGTGCTAGGGTGTTGCTAGGATATTGGAAGTGATTCCCAGGTGTTGCTATGCAGTTACTCAGGTGTTTTAGCATGTTACTTACGAAGTTTTTTGGAATGTGTATTGAATGTAATTGTGCAAGGGTGTTTAACGTGGTTGCCAGGGTGTTGCTATGCATTTGCTAATATGTCGAAAGTGTTTTTTTTTTTTTAACATGTTACTTACTATGTAGGTTCATGTGTGTTCTGGGTGGTTTGTAAAATGTCATTGTGCTAGGTTGTTGGTGATTTCCAGGGTGTTGTTATGCAGTTGCTAAGGTGTTCTAAGTCGTGTTTTATCATGTTGCTAAGCAGCTGTGTTTAACTCATGGTACTGTGCAGATGCAAGGGTGTTCTGAGTGTTTTTTTTTATCATTACTCTGCAGTTGCTAGGATATTCTGATCAGTTTCCAGGGCATTGCTATACAGTTGCTAAGGTGGTCTGATTGTTGTTTACCGTATTACTAGGGTGTTTTGGCTGGTTTCCAAGCCTTTGCTGTCTGGGTAGTCCATAACTATTTTTATTCATATAGATATGGCTTTAATTCCTACTTCAATGCTAGTCCAATGGATTGTATGTGTGTTGGAAGACTAAATCGGTCACCGATTGGCTGTTTTTCTGTTATCTGATTTTATCGCTCCTTCTGTGCATGTTTCCCTCGCGGTACTGTTAACTGACACACAAATGATTTCCTTCGCTGCAATACTAATGAATTATGAATGTTGAGAGTATAGCATTTCTAGGTTACTGTTACACATTTGTTTACTATATCTCTTCATGACGGGCTAAGAATGGATGATCCTTAGAGTACATGATACAGTTTAACACTTGCATTAGGTAACGTGATATTTTACAGAATCCCTTGAGGCCAAGTGATGGTCGCGAGCTAAAAACATTAAAACTTTTAACATTTTAGTGCTCCAAAAATCGTCAGCTTATCGAAGAACCCGAGCGTCCCTGTTTCCTCCAAACGAAACAACCGAAAAACATAGAAATGTATAAAACTTCTGAAAAGTAAAAAAAGATGTCTGTAAAAAAATGGCCCGGTTCCCCCTCACCAAAAGGCTCTGAACCTCTCGTATTAAAACTATAGGACAAATGATAAGGCACAACAAGCCGATATTGAACAACAGAATACATTTTACATTCACTGCATCACAAAGCATTTCCCACGTCAGAAACGTAACCGATAATCTATTTTTCCACTGAAAGGGTGCCGGTGCTAGACCAACATAATAATATGACATATTTCTAAAGCAATATATTAGAATGATTTTTGAAGATTCATGTGGCACTGAAGACTGGAATAATTTTGATTTGCCAGTACAGAAAGAAATTACATACAACAGTTCTTTTAAATTATAATAATTGCAAATTATTGCTCTTTTTACTGTATTTTTGATCAAAATATTTGTATTTTCAAATAAATCACAGTTTATGTTTTTGTGGTTTTGAAAACAGTTTTTGGAGAGACATTAACCTATTGTTTGCCATTTGTTTGCAGTCCGAACCCCGCCCCAGCAAAGGGCGGGCTTTATACAATGATAGACAGATGACACTTACTGCGTTGCTCTGATTGGTTGTAGGTCTATTCAATTGAGTGCAGAGTTGTTTTTTTTTTTTTCCTGTTTTGGTTAAGACACGCCTCATAATAGGGCTGTAGTACTCGAGTCCGGACTCAAGACCGTTTTTCTATGGTCTCGGACTCGCAGGTATTCGGACTCGGACTTGCCTCGGCAACTGGTCTTGCCAAATATTGTTTTTGGTCTCGACCGAGTCCAGGTGTCTTTCTATTATGTTTATAATATTGAAGGAAAAAGGAAACGCTGGCCACCTAATAACCAATCACATACTAGATTATCTTCACATGTCACGCTCTGCCTCTGCATGCCTGTTAATTTTCATTGATCCACACAACAAATGAAGATTCCGCCAATTCTGCCGTCATCAAATTTGGTTTTAAAAATCACCAGGAATTTCTCAGCGCTGCGCTGGAAAAGAAACGCAAAACAAAAATTTCGGAAACCTGTGGGACAACGTCAAACTTCGTGAGACACCTGCAGAAGAATCATACATTGCGGTAAGTTAACTGCAGAGCTGGAGCTGCTTAGCCTGAACTACAGTATGTGTTAACGTTTACATTACTGTAGCTAACATAGTAAAATATAAAGTTAATGTTCTTGGACAAAGTTATCATAACTTACGTCTGGAATTACTGGTTTCATAGGGTAAAAGAAATCAAACGATTACGGTAGGCCTATTAATGATTGATTATCGTCGTGTTTGTATTAAGTTTGTGGTTGCGCTCAGGCTTTTTATGAATGAATGCTCACGTTAACGTTAGGGTTAAGTAAACTTTGCATGAGCCGTCATAAAGTTATATGTTCGATTACGTATGGTGGTAGTAGCTACAGTAGCTGTGTGGGTGTGTGTCATATTTGCGTTAAGGGTGGTTCATTTGGGTAACGTTAATGTTATCTGACATTTGTGATGATTTCTTCAGTTTTAAATTGACTGTAGAAAATGTGTTTAGGTCAAACAGAAATATTCTCCAGGAATGCATACAGAACGAAAGTCATTTTTGTATGTGTGTTCATTTATTACTAGCCTACTAGGGTAACGTTAACTTGCTTAGAAAATGCCAAAATTAACCGACCAGGAGCTCACTACAACAGAGCGCATCTTCTCATGCTGTAACTATAGTTACTATCACAAATGGCTTAATGACATTTTTCCTTTTTTTCACAGACGAAAAAGAGACGATAACTAAATGAAAACTTTTTTTTTTTCCTGTCCTGGACTCGGTCTTGACTCAGACTCGAACCTTTTTGGACTCGGTCTTGTCTTGGACTCAAACCACGTTGGACTTGGTCTTTACTTGGACTCGACTAGTCCTGGTCTTGGACTCGACAAAGGTGGTCTTGACTATAGACCTACCTCATAAAGCCCTGTGGAGGAATATCAGGCTCACATTCTGACTAGAAAATGAGTATAACGAAATCAGGCTACCCTTTGACAGTACTGTTTCCTGGTTTGTCACAAGTCGGTTTAAGGGGCTTTTTTTTTGGCAAATCAACTTTTTTGAACAATCCAATCAAAAAGTGCAGGACGACAACAGCACCATGATGATAGAATAGAGGTAAGTGTCAACTTTGTAAGATTCACTTTACCCTTATATACTCATCTTCCAGACTTCCCATCCCTGAAGGCTACTCGTCACAGGCAGTGTAAACATATATTAGGAGACTGCATATCTGTTCTGCAACATAAACATGCATCACAGCCATCTCACCGTAATGCTTATGAGATGCAGTTAATGTAATATGTTTTCAGATGTCTTGACAGTTTACTAAAATGGTGTTGTAACCTCTGGTATCAAGCCACTGCCTGTAATGAGACGACGTGAATTTTGAGACGCGAGCGCTCACTCGATGGTTTTCCTGCTCTGGCCCTCATGACCAGCTTAATACTGTCGTCGTGTGCTGTTAAAACCATCGGTTAAGATTCTGTACAAAATGTACAACATAGAAATACATACAGTTTAGATTATTACAATGAGGCCTACAAAAGAAAACGACCACAAATTGTATCCAGTATTGCAGGCGGAGCCATTTCTGTCAGTCTCTACTGTGGCCCAATCAAAACTGGTTTGAGTTTTACATCATCACATCATGGCCGTTTACAACATACATAATAAAGCTATCAAAACAACGGTTTCCAAAATCTCTCTATAAAGGATTTTTTTGTTCTTTTGTGTCTCTACAACAATGTCAGTTAATATTTACAACGAGCCCTAAAAATAATTTAATAATAAATCATAATCATACACACTTTCTACACGTTGTAGGCAGATCTAGTTCTTGGGCAGAGCACAATGTGTGCTGATTGGCTAACAGTCGCTAAGGAGCAGGAGTTTGGAGGAGGGGGCGGGGTCACAGAGAGGAAGTGGTGGAGTCAACAATCTCTCTTCCGTTGCACACCGTCGGAACGAAGCTGGCGCTCACCGATGCTTAAGGAAGAAAGAACGAAAGGAGAATTAGACAAATGCAAAGAAGGTAAGGAAAAAGGGATGTAAACGCAGTGGGACATAATATGAAGTCATTTTATATCAAGGTAAAAGTATACAGTAGTGGCTAAAAGTGATACGCTCACAGTACAGAAGTTTAGATTGTAGTTATGTTTGCAAGAAATTGAATCCAAAAATGTTTTATATATTACATAACCATGCAGTAACGCATGTTTTTTGATTAGCCAGTTCTTTTACATTTATTTATGTATTAGTTTCTGTTATATACTGTACATTTTAACATATGGTAATTAGTAGGTTATCACTTATCAAGGTATACCATTCCATGCATAATACAAATTTGCATATTGTGTGTGCATGCAAAAGTGATAGTATGTTTGAATGCGACTCTGCCGCTGATGGCCAACTTCAAAAAGGCACCACAAACTTTTCACAAAGTTTACCGACAACTTTTCCCCCATTTGATTCTCCTCTCATCACCTCCCTCCCCCTCTTTTCCCTCCTAGCGTGTGACTGTATGTGATCTCTGCTCTGCACTCAGCAGCGTCTTCTCTTCTTTGCTGTGTCTGTCATGTTATTTATTAGACGAATGAAATGTAAATAAAGATGAAACTGTTTACCTGATCTGTTTTTGTGCTTGTGAATAATGCATCAGAGCAGAAGCTGTTGTCTGTGCACACATGGGCTTATTACCCACCATCAGACGGCCTTTCCCTACCGCACCTTTCCCCTGTGCTCTTATACAACCGCTCGGTGTGACAATGCTGACATTAAAATCCTCAGTGTAAATTGGCATATCAAAGGGCTGTAATCACTACAAACCGCCTGTGTAAGCACTGCAGAAAGTTCAACATTGACAACCAGTTGTATTTAGAGCACAAATAAATTGCTTTGCAGCATTTTCTCAATTTATGCTGTTGTTGTTGTTTTTTTTTTTTTTGTGGGTCGTGTCATCATGGTTGCATGGTTGGTTTGTTTGTGGATCTCACCATGTGACGCGTAGCTAGTGGCCGGCCCGCTTACACTGAACCGGTTCATGTTTAACCGATGACTGGTGACATTCTTCTGAGGCTGGAACATGATGATGTGGACTTTGGGGGCAAACATGCAGCCCAGCACCACAAATCCGCTCAGACTGACAGATATACACATGGTTGTAGTTTGGACCTGAAAGAGAGAGGACAAACATCATTTATTTCTCACCCATGATGCGTCATACGGTGACTCATTTATTCTGATAATCAGAAGCTATTAGTTGTGACTATCAAGAGCCCCTTGGCTAATAAAGAGGTAGAGCACAGGGGTATAATAACAGTGACATTTAGCGAAGTGCTGTGTAAATAGCATTTGATTAGAAGTAGTTGAATGTCTCCCATTAGCAACAATTTTCCTCCCAGTTTTAGATCTTTGAGTTGTTCCCCCAGTCTCCCGTCAAGGCGCACCACTGTGAGTGAAGAGGACGGATATAACACTAAACTGAACAGGGATCTCTCTCAACCCCCAGGGGAACACGACGCTGTTCCGCTTTAGGAACAATTTCACAGGGAGCTAAATGAATGGTTTCAGTTAGACCTTTATCTCAATATGAATTATCAGTGGGTTTAAATACTGCAAGTTCCCTATTCGTGTACGTTTATGTCCTAAAAATATGCAAACCGATTAGCTGTTCTATTAGTCTTGCTCATATTTTTTGCAGTGTTATCAGCATGAGCCATCTACAAAGCTGTCCTTATTCTGTTGTGTTGTACTCTGTTGATTGGTGGATCTGATCATGTGGCTACATGCATTTGCGCTGGGTTTCTGTATCTTTCTGCATTTCCACAGGCATCAGCGTTGTGGCCGAGTAGTCTCTGAGGGCAACGTCTCTTGAGCAAAGAGCGTCTCTTCGCACTTCATTGACTGCGGCCTAGTAAGACCCATTTTTGTCCTGCTCACTGCAAGAAATCCTCCTTGCGTCAGCAAGCCATCTACGTCTGGTAATGCTGTTTGGGTACTTCAAGTTTCTACTGGATTCACTCGGTGTGGTGAATGACAAGCTCAGTTATAGACCCGCTCAGACAGTCACACTGAATCACTCTATGTTATATATTTGTTGCGTCAACGAGCTATTGAGAAGTTGTCTGATGAGGCTACGTGTTTGCTGAGGATTTTAATTTGTCAACAGATTTCTATCTGACAGATCTGCTTGCTTGATGTAATTCCTAATACACGTAACAGCTATCTGAACAGCAGGCATCTTGCGGTCCCACAAGCACGGATACAAGACAACATTGTCTGTTTTGCATGTTAATGGATTTTTTTTCTGGTTCCGCTTTTCAGCTCAGATCAGTTTGATTCATTCTCACCAAATTAGATTAAATCCAGCTTTGTTCAGTTAGCTTCAGGTACTTTAATTTGATTTGAGAAGAGTTTTTCTGCTTATGTCAGACAGGACTGGGCAAAGTACAGTTATGTTAAGAAGTGGTTATATTTAAATTCATGAGTTTGATGATATTTTGGCCAGACTCCAAAGGAGAGTTGAATTAATTTATAATTGTACAGTACTGTATATGGTTGTAATTAAGTGAAAAATTGAAGAACGAACCTTCATAATTGGGGCAGAAGGTCCCAAATGGCATTTCGTTGATGGGGTTTTTATGAATATCATTATCTTTAACATTATTAGTTATTTAATTACAATTAGATTTGGCATATGCTATAGAAGGAATTTTTCAAAATTTATTTTGTTTCATAGAAGAAAATAAGGCCCTGTCCCAAATGGCACACTTCATATACACTTTCGGTCTTGTGAACTTACAATGGCTGCCGCATACATGTGTCCGTTGAGTCCATGAGACCCTTTTGTCGTTTTAGGTTTCAGAAGGGTTCTCACGAGTGCCCCTTTTGCGGTCGATATGCGCCCTCGATGCACTTTTGCCGAATCCACACTGATTTGAGTTCTGCAGCAGACTTCTTCCCAACAGTCAAAGCACCATTAAATCACGAAAGTACAGACTCAGAGGAATACATCTAGTGTTTAAAGTGCTATTTGGGACAGGGCCTAAGTCATACAAGTTTGACACAATTTAAGTAAAGAGTGACCGAATTAAACATTTTCAACATGACATCATGACTTTTGCGTAAACATACACACCACTTTCGAGTCAAGTGGCGTGTTATCTATACGCATTTTGAGCGATCTGCGTGTATGTCTACGCTGTTAAATGTCCGAGCGAAACTTGGGGAGCGATATTTTTTTTCCTAGGATGGTAGGGGAAGACTCATAAATCGTATTAACCCCAGTGACGGGTTGGTTTAGGGACAGGGTTGGTCATATATTTATATATACAGTAATGTAACGTTAAGTCAACGGCGTTCATAAACACGCTGAAAAGTGATTATGCGTGTGAGCACGCCAAAAATGGAAATACGAATTGGCGTGTCATACATACGCCGTTTCATGAGATTAGTCTGAAATTTTTGGTGTCGTACCATTTAAAAGTCACACTTATTGGAATTATGTGAATTTCCAACGCATTCTCATCCTTTAGCGTCATATAGAACGCTATATGACAAAACGGCGCTATACTATGCACATGGCACCCGTTATCGTTAATATAACATGCGCTGTGAGGGCTAAGTTTAGGTGTAGGGTAGGGTCTGCGTGTCATATTCACGCTAAAGCATTTATGACGTCTTGGGTTCGCGTGTTGTTTTTACGATAAAGGGTGCCATGTGCATAGTATAGCGCCGTTTTGTCATATAGCATTTTTTGTGACGCTAAAGGATGAGAACGGGCTGGAATTTCTTTCAATTTTATTTAATTTGAATTGTACAGAATGTTAGTCTCAGACATACCCTGTAGTCACTGGAGGTGACGTAGAAGATAGGTAGAAAGGCCAGCCAGATGATGCAGGTGGTGTACATGGTGAATCCGATGAACTTGGCCTCATTGAAGTTCTCCGGACATTTGCGGGTCTTGAAGGCATAGACCGTGCAGAGGACCACCAGAACCACATTGTAGCTTAGCGAGAGCAGCATGCTAGAGTCCCGTACGTTACACTTCAAAATGACAGTCTGACGTTTTTCCGGCGTGGTGAACCGGCGCGTACCGGGAACTTCCAGCAGTAGCCAGACGGACACTAACAAGAGCTGCACTGAGATCAGCGACAGACAGATGAACACCTGTGAGCTGGGACTGATGAAGCGTGGTCGCTGAGCCCCGCCCTCCTTCACACCGCTGAAAATGCGAGCGATTCGATTGGTCTTCGTGAGCAAGGCGGAGTAGCACACTGCGAACGAGGTACCGAGGCCTAACCGCCGCAGCGTGCACACGATAGGTGACGGTTTCGCAATGAATATGAAAGTCATGACGTACGACATGAAGACACCAAGCAGCAGGATGTAACATAGCTCGCGACCGGACGCTTTGACCAGCGGCGTGTCGTTGTGCCGAATGAAAACGATGAAGACCATTATGGTACAGATGAAGCCAACGCATGCAATTGAGATGGGCCCGATGGCCCAAGCATCCTCCCACATGATGTAGTCCTCAGGAAGGTCGTAGCATCCGATCAGATCAGGACGGGGCCACTGGCCGGGTGCGCAAGGCATGCATGTGAACTCGTCTGGCAGGTATTCATAGGGCTCGCAGGGAGTGCAAATCCAGCAGCAATATTCACCCGCTTGCATCTTCTTCATCTCATTAGGAGCGCAAGGGTCGCTGCACTGAGACGTGGGTACGTCCGCTCCTCTCGGCCAGCCGATCAAGCCCTCGTTTAGGGAAAGAATCTCGGCCCACTCTCCGATCTGGACATAAGTGAACTTGTCACTGCCTGGCACTCTCTGGTAGTTGAAGATGTTGTAGCGACCCATTCCGTCACCATATGCGTCAAATTTGACTTGATTCTCCAAGCCGACAGGGGAAAATGGAGCTAGAGAGAGAATGAGAAAGAGGGGGAGAAGTTATTTCACACATATTAAGTGGGATGAAACACATTAACTCAAGAACAGATAGTTCCCTTTATGACTGTCTTTGGTTATTATCAGTAAGTACGTAAACGGCTGCAGGCTCATGAAGCAGGCGAAGAAAAGTATCATCGAATCTCTAAACAAAATGACAACACAATGCCATCCGACTTCAAGCTGAGAACATATCAAGGGTTCGAGGAGGAATCGGGCTGTTTTCTGTCAGGGTTTATGTGCTAGGTATTGGTTTTATCGCTCTCATGAAGTCTCCCACACACCTCTGTAGTGTAGCTCGGGGCTCTGGGAGGAAGCGTCCTTGGTCAGCACATTGCAAAATAAGACATGGGCAAATGAGCACAGAGGAGCTGATGCTTCTGTCTCGATTTTTGGCCTCAGGGAAAATGATATATTGTGAACCGAAAGAGAAGACAAGAAGAAAATGCCCCTCAAGGGATGATTGTGAAACTGTCACTATTGATTGTACAAGTGATTATTTTTCTATAGTGACAAGAAAAAAAGTCTATGTATCTATCTATGTGTCTATCTATGTATCTATGTGTCTATCTATGTATCTATCTATCTATCTATCTATCTATCTATCTATCTATCTATCTATCTATCTATCTATCTATCTATCTATCTATCTATCTATCTATCTATCTATCTATCTATCTATCTATCTATCTATCTATCTATCTGTGGTTTTATCTATCATTCAATCTGTTGTTCTGTTTGTCTATTGTTCTACGTGTATCTATCAATCTATTGTTCTGTCCATCTAAAAAAATAATAGCAATACCATGTTATTTATTTACTTTTTTTCTCATTTTAATTACATGTAAACACACAAATAGTTGCCTACAGCTACACCTGGTGCAGTATGTTTTCTCTGCATGGTGTAATTGCTCAGAGGGTCTCTGGAAGCTTTCTGATGGATGATGATTCATCAGATAAGGAAAACAGGTTAGAAGTTATGAACCCCATCATTCACAAAGATAAAGCCAATATCAACTGCAACACCCATGCACTCACAGATCCCCCCCCCCCCACCCCCATCCCAACACACACAAATGCAGCTATGGTGCAATGAAATCCACAAACATCTTGCTGTATTCGAGAACTTCATCGTGCGCTGGATCAAATTAACCTTCTGTGGCCCATAGTTCATTCATTTCTCCGTTGCTCATCTGTTTATTCCACGATTTGATGGCAGGCGACTGACCTCGATAATGTGTAATCATCCGTCATTGGCGGCAGATGCCGAGCACACCCCTGTATTAAATAATCAACATATGGTAACAGGATAGCTATAATATAATTACCCGTTACAAACACTAATTGCAGTTAATTATCTTGCGCTGTGCTTCCAAGAATATGGACACCATTTGTGGAACAAATACATTTGATATAGGATTCATAGAGACAGTCTGAATCTATCTATCTATCTATCTATCTATCTATCTATCTATCTATCTATCTATCTATCTATCTATCTATCTATCTATCTATCTATCTATCTATCTATCTATCTATCTATCTATCTATCTATCTATCTATCTATCTATCTATATCTCTATCTATCTATCTATATCTCTATCTATCTATCTATCTATCTATCTATCTATCTATCTATCTATCTATCTATCTATCTATCTATCTATCTATCTATACATCTATACTGTATCTCTATCTATCTATCTATCTATCTATCTATCTATCTATATCTCTATCTATCTATCTATCTATATCTCTATCTATCTATCTATCTATCTATATCTATCTATATCTATCTATCTATCTATCTATCTATCTATCTATCTATCTATCTATCTATCTATCTATCTATCTATCTATCTATCTATCTATCTATCTATCTGTCTGTCTATCTGTCTGTCTGTCTGTCTGTCTGTCTGTCTGTCTGTCTGTCTGTGTCTGACTGCCTGCCTGCCTGCCTTGCCTGTCTGTCGGTCGAAAAGAATTAGAGTTTTTTTTATTGTACATCTTGAGCTTTTGATGCCGTGTCTCAGTTTTAAATAAAGTTTAAAAGCTATAGAGAGCCCCCCCCCCCCCCCCCAAGAAAAAAAAAAAAAATAAAACAAAAAAACAGTAGGGTATAAATTTCTGATCCATCATATTGTTTATCTGCAACAACATTAAATAACTATGGCTCATCAATGTTGATCACAATATATCTGTGCATACCTGACAGATGTTTGCATGTTTTGTCATGGGATGCTTTTGACACAGATGCATTAAATCCACAAATCAGGCTTGTAGTCTGATGGTCTCTTAAAATATCTAAATTGATCTGAACAGATTGCACAAGACCGCCAAGAGCAGGTTAACCTGAGATTCTGTATTATTGCTCGACACAAATCACTCAGACTGCTCATGGGGCGTAAGGACATAAACTGACTGAGGATGAACATGAATTTATAATCTCTTTCACCGTAGGGAATTCACAAATTTGTTTACAGTTGGTTTGACACATTAAAATGGTAATCGGATTCCCATTTTCCACAAGTTGGTATGATTCTTTAGGGTCTTCATGTAAAATTTATTACATACCTTGGTTAAAATTTCTTGTAAAAGAAACACCCTTTTTACCTACTCAAAAACAGCTCTTCACACCGACTAGTTTTAGTGCATGCCTCTTTAAATGATAATGAGCAACTGCTAACCCCACACCTTTCTCCCCACACCAATATTCTTCCATTAAAATATTATCTCGTAATTTGGCAGCAGGTATGTTAGGCTGTTGTAACTTTAAGAACTGATGCATTTTGACAGTTTGCCTGTTTAAGCACGAACATAAAAACAACGAAAAATGACTCAATTAAGTACTAATAGGCAGCTTTATCTACGTGCACTTTGGTTGTGAGCACAAAATCTGCTGAAGTTCACCAGTGGCGTGAATTAGTGGGTGTTAATTTCAAGACCTGTTAATAATGCCATCAAAAATACAAAATACTGTATTTAAATATTTTCCCCCACACAGAATTAAGTAGGCCTATTTAATTTTGATACATTTTAACTGAGGATTTTGTATTGTTATTTTACAAAATCCCATGCCCATCTCTGATTGTTCAACAGAAATGTGCTGCTAGCTTCTTTTTCTTTCATTGTAGCAACTTGTGCTGTCTTTTTCTGTCTCTCAGGTAATATACGCATGCCAGTTATTTTTTAAGCTCCATGGTAACGTTATTTTCCGTTCTGACAGAGACACAGAAAACTGGCAATGTGACATCACCACTGAGCATGATCCGCTTGACTCTCAGGTAACACGACATGTCAGTTTGGCATCTGAGACGTTTCCAAAATTCAGGGTTTAAAAACAACATATCTCTGCCATGCATACCTATGCAACTGACAGTCGCCATTCAGACACAGCATCCCTGGCGAGGACACAGACGCTCATCCGCGGAGCTGAGTTTGACAGTTTGAAGAGCTTCTTCACAGAGAAAGAGAGAGCAGAAATAAATGATAAAGGTGTGTTGTGAGTTGATAGCAGTTGTGGAAGACTACAGTTATTTTACTCGAGTTGCACATTTAAGGATTTGTGACTAGCTTGACTAAATGAAGAAAATGACTTGAACCAATGACTCAGGACTCTGACTTGTAAATGATTCAGTCTTATGAAAATAAAATATTTTGCAAAATGATAGTCACAGTCACAGAACCAGCACCGCTCATCAGAGTTTACAACGTGCACAAACATGCAGAAGGTCACCATTTATCGAGTTTTATTTTTCATCAACAATATATGTATGTTTAACAAAATTAAATGTAAGACCTTTTAAATTTTTATTTTTAGTATTTTTAACTCAACTCATGCAAACAGAGTCCAAATGAAAAAGTGTCACCCATTAGTAACATTAAACCTTTGGTTCTTGTGTATGCATGAGTTGATCAATAATTTCATTGATTTGAGAGTGAATAACTAAATATCACTAGTTCAAGTTATACAAAACTGCTGGAGTTACGGATTGCTTTCATGCTACCTTTATGTCATTTTTTTGACCTGGAATGTGTTGAACCTGATTGACTTTTATGTATGATTTTAGATGATAGAAGATGTATGATAGAGGACTTTTTAATAATTTATGCTATTATTCTCACCAAGACAGTATTTTTAAAATAAAAATACAGTAAAAACTGTAAAATTGTAACCAATTAGAATTTAAAATATTTTCTGTTTTACTACATTTAAAATGTGAGTCATTCATGTGATGGCATTTATAAAAAATATATATATATATAAATAAAAAATATAAAATAATATATATATATATATATATATATATATAAACAAGTCTGTGCCTTTTGTACTGTGACTTTTGATAATTTTAATATTCTGGATTTATTTACACCATGAGTACTTTCTGAATTTTCCTTAATCTGAAGAGTTAACATCAAATATTTCTGTGATATATACTGCTTCCTTGTTACAGATATCTACAACTGATATTATCAGTTTTAGATGTATAGATACATCTAAATATGAAGAGTTCAGATGCAAAAGCCTCTAAATGCCATTTGAAATTTTCTTCTAAAATGACAGTGATATTTCAGTTCAGTAATTTCACTTAAATGACAATTAATAGGTAATCTTCATTGCCATTTAAGTGAAATTACTGAACTTAAATATACAAGCTTGATAAAAATGATCATTTTAGAAGAAAATTTCAAATGGCACTTAGAGGCTTTTGCATCTGAACTCTTCATATACACTATGTACTGTATATGTAAATATATTTTTTTCTCAGATATTTATAATTCATAAATCATAAAGTTAATTTCCAGGAGGGAAATAAGTAATAAGGCACTTTTTTGTACCGTAACATTACTGACTTGACATTTATGTGAACTGCAGACTCAAGACTTGCTTATGGTTTAGTCATAAACACATCCACAACTTTTTCCAGCTATATACTGTAAATGTACAGCAGTTTGAACAACATGTTGTGAATAGAGAGATGCTATGCATGCTTTCACATCACTGTTTATATGACAATAAATCTTCCATAGAACAACAAATACACAAGCTCTTCTATCTATGGTGCCTGTTCAGTGTGTGTGTGTGTGTGTGTGTGTGTGTCTGTGTTAATGGTGGGTGGATGAGCGATGGCTTTGTTTCATAGTGTATTATGTTGTTGTTGTTGTGTGTGTGTGTTAAGAATGTAAGCAAGGTAAAAACTCTTCTGTATCTTCTCAGTGTCAAATGATTTTGCTGCTCTGAACATACACCATTGCTAAAATAATAATCTATTGTCATGAGGCATGATAAATATTTACAACAGATCTGTGAATTTGAGAGGCGGCTAATTAGTTGTAAGTGATCTAGTGGCTACAGATGGGGGTGATGGTTAAATCTCAGTATACAATGTGTGTGTGTGTGTGTGTGTGTGTGTGAGAGAGAGAGAGTTTGTGTGGTGATGGTGGGCGGACAATTGTTTTGTTTCATGGCGTGTGGGTTGAAAGTGTCTGAGAAAAGGAAAAACACAAATATCCTGTCCTATTGTGTCTGTGTGTGTGCTTGTGTGTGTCTCAAAAGGTCTTTTCCTAATTTTAGAGAGCTGCCTATCCAGAGCATTTAAGCATCATAGGAGCTCCTGACAAGAAGTACCTGTGATACCATGTTTTTTTTTTCTTTGTCACCTTTTGATCTCTCATTCAAACTTTACAGAAGTAAAATAATTTAAAGTGGGGGCAAAATAGCTTTATAAAATGTTTTTCTCCAAAACACGTTGCCTGAGTAAAAACTATCTGCAGTATATTCCCATTAATATTTACATATTTACATTTATGTTTCTACGCCGACTAGTAACATGGAATTGTCTAGCTACGACTTCTTGTTTCACAGGAGTTTAAAAATGAGAAAGCACAAAAGCCAAATTCCCTTAATCATTCGTCACAACGAGTAAAACTAAAGAATATACTTCTGATGAGCAGCAAAAGATTGTTGAGCATAACAAAATAAAATGAAAAACAAAAGTGGCCATGTAGGCCCATTTCCACCATCTAGGGCAAAAATTAAGAAGTAGATCCAATCAACTATAGATTTTACGAATCTGCCAGGAAGAGGACGTTTGTCTATATTGTCTAAATGCACGGCGAGGAGGACAGTTTTGAGTGGTCAAAGACTCTCCGAGTATCACAGATAGAGAATTGCAAAGATTACTTGAGTCTTCGGGGTCCTCCTCACTCCTCCAAATATAAACTCCAGCATATTAAATTTTCAGACATGACTGGAACTTCAAAAGGGACCGGATTCTATGGTCAGATGAAACAAACAAAAAAAAAGGTATTTTTGGCAGCAAACCACCAGATGTTTTTGGTGCAAATAGTTAAAAAGTACCGCACGGTTAAATATACCGCTGGATCTTTAATGTTGCGGGCCAATTTTTGTGCTGGAGGTCCTAGACATCTTGTTCAGATTGGTATAATGGATTCTAGCATATACCAACAGATAAAAAATGAAAACCTTACTGTCCTCCCGTCTTTGAAATGAAACTTTAATGCGTTTAGATGTAATTATATAGTTATGTTCATTTAATATAATAAACAATGAAGTATAAACAAAATGAGGGGTGTCTGTTTTGTCTGTTTTTGTGACTAACGTTTCTTTAGTATTGCTATAGAGTATAAAAAAACAATATACATTCTCGGTATAGCATTGGAGTCTACAATCGGTGAAAGTAATCCAGCATCCTTAGA
Organism: Pimephales promelas; assembly: GCF_988280905.1. Classification (NCBI taxonomy): domain Eukaryota; kingdom Metazoa; phylum Chordata; class Actinopteri; order Cypriniformes; family Leuciscidae; genus Pimephales; species Pimephales promelas. Next base: position 22,919,173 of record NC_142778.1, read on the forward strand.
CCTTCACCGGAAATACCGCCGTGCATTAGAGCCCATTGACCCAATTCTCACGTCACACCTCCGATTTCTCACACTGAAGTGTCAACCAGGTTGGTAAAATGTCTGAAAGATCAGTTTATCTATACGGCAAATTGGTTAAAATATCTTGTAATATTAAGCGACCGTGCATGCGAAACAGATGTTGTGCTCTAAAGTGAGTGAGAGACCTTGTGTGTGTGCACAATATACCCCAAATACACGCAGTGTTCAAGGACACACTATATGCTAAAACTTCATTTTGATGATTTGACTAAACGGCTCACCATAGCCAGTGCTATTTATGTAGTTCATTCAGTTTAGTGTTACAGATATATCACTTATTAGATACATTTTAGATACGGATAGAATGTTACTTAAAAGGTAGTAGAAAGCAAGGCAGATCATGTTGTTTTGGAATAATCTAGAATAAGGCTAATATATTGGCTAATACTTGTAGGCTAATTTCTACAAGTGTGTGTTTCTGCTTAGTGCGTGCGACTCAAGCACTGCAATCTCTCTATCTTGCTTTCTTTTTCTCTCTGTTGACAGAACACCCCCCTGTAACCCTACTGGATTACCTCACCACTTGATGCCATGTGGCGACCTAATTGCTATAGCAACGGCATGTTGCCACAGTGTGTTAGGGTATTCGAGGAGTCAGGCTCTTGGAGATGTGACAGGCTCCTCACAGCACAGAAATGCTCTGACGCAGAGCGGGTGAGGTTTTTACACAACACACTGACAAGAGGAGCAGTCTGTGAATAGCACTTAACATCCAGCTAACCGCTTCTAACACTTTTAACATGCAATAAACCATAAACAATTCCTGCTGGAGGAAGGTTCCTCAAGGTAAACATGGTATTAGTATCCATCTTTAGGTGATTCAATCACAAATGATCACATGAGATGGTTGCCAATTACACAGAGACATTTCTCAAAATAACATCTTTTATGTTTATTTTAGTTTCACTGTTAAATGTCATAATTTTTATTTTATTTTTAATATATGAAGAGTTCAGATGCAAAAGCCTCTAAATGCCACTTGAAATTTTCTTCTTTATTGATGATTTTTATCAAACTTATATATTTAAGTTCAGTAATTTCACTTAAATAACAATTAATAGGTAATTATCATTGCAATTTAAGTGAAATCACTGAACTTAAATATACAAGTTTGATAAAAATCATCATTAAAGAAGAAATTTTCAAATGGCATTTAGAGGCTTTTGCATCTGAACTCTTCATATATATATATATATATATATATATATATATTAATTTTAAAGTTTTTTTATTTAAAAAAAAATATTTGTTTTTTTAAATGCCTATTATCATTTTACATTTTTATCTGTTTCAGTTATTTTAGTACAAACATTTTATATATACATATATAACAAACTTAAACTGAAATAATAAAATGCATAGCACACATAAAAACTGAGTAAAATATTCCATGTATAAATGGATTGTTTTACTCCATATTTGTGTGTGCTATGCATACTGATGCTTAAGAGAACAGTGCCATCAAAAAATAATCTTTTGTGTTCCAATGAAGAAAGCTGACATGAAGTTGAGTAAATGCAATAGATCCTCTTAAAGCTGCAGTCCGTAGCTTTTTTGGGGTTAAAAATTATCCAAAATAATATTTGAGAAAAATATTATTACATAACCAGCCAGTGTTCAAAACTATCTGCTTGCCTTAGCTCCATTCGTAAGCTTGTAATAATGTTTTTTATTCCAGTGTTACTGGTGGATTTCCGCAGGATTCGAGCATGTCTTTGCGTGATTACGTACACATAAAGGAGGAGTCTCGGCTAATAGGCTATATTGCGTGTGAGGATGTTGGAGGTGGAGATTTAAAGCCTTTTCTCACAGCACTTGATATAATAATTAAACTTATCAGTTTGATGGCAGATCCAGAAAGGTTCAAACGACAATTACAGTGACAACAGATTCACCCGCTGTAAAATGCAAAAGACTTCGTTCGGACTTTGGAGTGGCTACAGAAAAAAAGAGACAGCAACCGGACCCATGCGGATACAATATCGGAAGGACATTACATGTAGTCACGCAATGCTTGCTTACATTGTTAACATTAACAATTTGACAAAAAAGTATAATTTGCACGGTTTTGCGTGATATGATAACTTATAAGCGATTGTTAGATTTAATCTGCATGATTTACTGCAATCTCAGAACCAGAACAAAGATGGATGTTTCTTACTAGTTCAGATGACATTTTCCAAAGAAAATTCTTATGTTGGTCATACTTCCAAAAAGAATAATCTGTGATTCTGAATGACAGTATCCACACCAGCGCGCTGACTGACAGCCTAACACTCTCCTCAAACATTGTGTTCATCCACGCTGTGCCATGTCAAGGGTGTTGAAGAACAGCTCACTTGAAGTTGATAATTCCACGAATGACTGCAATTGCAGATTTTGAACAGAGATGGCGACAAAGAGGGGAAACGCCGGAATGCAGCTTTTATTCCAAGCTCCCATATCAGTAGGTTTTGGGAACAGAAAATGTTAATATCAAGTGTAAACGGGCAGCCACTGGTCATACAAAATAGCAAGAGCATCCTAGTACTAAAAACCAACAAAACCAATGACAAACAGAATCTGGGATACACCAAAAGCTTCAGTGTGAAAGCACCCTCAGACTGAAAGAAAGCTAGAGAAGGGCCAGCTGTGTGAACTTTGTGAGTCAGAATACTAGGAAGCGCAGAGGGACTTAATTCTTAACCATAGGGAGGAGAATGTGAACTGTAAATCCTTTTGGGCTTCTCTCTCATCTCTTCCATCTTCCATCCGTCCATCCATACCAACATCCTTCTTTTGATTCCAAGCACATCTACAATCATTCTCACTCCTCCATTCTGTCTTTTCTCTCTCTCTCTCTCTTTCTACCTCCTTCTCCTCTGTCTGCATGATGATGATGTTTTTTCCTCCTTTTCTCCTGCATGGCTTGCCTCCTGCCTCCCTCTCAATCGCCCCAGACAGCAAACCCCACACGTCTTTGATTCTGCGCTTGAAAAATGAAGATGGTGAACTTCAAAGAGAATGTTCTTCTGCTGATGCGTACCAGCCCACTCAACCTCTCTCCCGTCATTTTATCTGCCCGATCTTTCTCTCTCTCTCACTCACTCACTCTTTCCATCTTTCTTTGTGTGTTTCTCTCTGTTCTGTGTGTGAAAATAGTGCTACCTCCCTCTCTTGCTCTGCCTTTCATAAATACACATGCACATACACAAAACGTACATACAGATAGTATCAGATGGTAATACCATGTTATTTTGACATATACTGTACCATGTAGGTTTTGTGGCACTATTTTTTCCCTTCACATTATTTTAGCATCCAACTCTGACTGAACTACCTTAATAGCAGTTTGATTTGTGTGAAAATTAATGTGTGAGGTTCACTTTGATTTACACATATTTGTGATCACAAAAGTATTAAGATAGAAAACAGTCATTTTCAAATTGTAATAGTATTTTTTTTTTAAAAGTTTCTCTCTTATTTTGTGTATGCATTTGTATGTGTGTGTAAATGTCATCAACAAAATGATGCACGTTCTGCTGGTAATTATTGCAAAATAACCCCCTTCATGATAATATTAGACCACTCTTTTTCAAGTGTGGGTCCTGATTACCCTATCAAGGTTTATTTTTCGTCTCTACATTATTTCTTACGTATTTGTTATGTGCTGATAATGTATAATGTAATTGTGCTGTTGTACCCATTAGTTCATATCTTCTCTATATTCTCTGCATCTTTTCCTCCCTCAACGTCTAGCTGCCGTTTGCTCTTTCGCTCTTAGAGTTTGTCCTTAAATGTGTTTGTGCATAGCCAGAGATAAGTATGGCATAATCCCATCTATACTTGCCACGCCAACCTGCTGAGCACTTTTACATAGTTTATTTTTACCTGCCTCTCTCTCCTTCAGCTGTCAGTCAAAGCCGAGAAGACGCTCGACTCCTGCCTCATTCTCCCAGTCGCAATCAAGACACACACTGTCTCTAATTACAGAGCGTGTAAACCTGTCGTTTCAGAACCACAGTGTGACACAGATACGCGGTGGATGTCATAAACTCTTACAGTACAAGTCAGTGAGAAACAGCTAGGAGCAAAAAGCGAAGCAGGTTACCTCTAAAGTTGACGTGAAGCAGAAAGTCCCGGTAGAGTTTCCTGCCATCGACACTGCGCATGGCATCGCACAAGCGTGTGGTGTTGGCGCAAAGAGTACGTTGCATGCGGTGCAAGGCGTGCGCCATGGCGTACACAGCATTTACGACAAACATAATCTTTGATTCTGGCTCAAAATTTGAGCTGTCCACAGCCAATTCTGGGTCACAAGGTGGCTTTTGGGTTCCCGCCCCTGCTGCCGAAACCCAACCCAATGAGCACTGAAACTTTTGCTCCCAGAAGTCTTTGAACCATGGGTTGCGATGATTATTAAGGGGTGTGAGGGTCTGGAAGTAGTGGTTGAAATCTGGTAAAGGATGAGCCGCTAGCTCCAGCGTGATCGCCCCGTCCGCCGTGAATTCGTTCCCTTTGACGATGCTCTCTTGCGCCCCCCAGCCATCGCTTGCTACCCAGAGAAAAGATGCATTGAGGCGTCCGGCGGCCGCGATGAGTTCTCGAGCGTCGTCGCTACGCAGAAAAAGCACGGCCACACGGGCTGTGGGCTTCTGTAGGAGCTGACGAATCACTGCCTCGTAAGAAGACCGTTTCGCGCTTGATCGGCCCACTTTTTCAGACGTAGCGATGCAGATGTTTCTCAAACGGGCTTGCTGCTCAAAGGCTTCGATCCCGGTCTCTCCGTAGTCACCCTCGGAGGCAACAGTGGAAACATAGGTCCAGTTGAAGGCACGCAGGATTTCCGCCATGGCCTTGGCCTGGTAGAAGTCTGGAGGGACGGTGCGTGCAAAATAGTCGTAGCGGGTTTTGTCGCTGAGTTTGGCACTGGTGCTGGCGTAGCTGATCTGAGGGATCTGAAATAGCCGGAGCAAGTTGGCAACCTGGGAGAAAAACACACAAATACAGTATTGCATTACAAACCCATTCGATCAATAAGTCAGCACCTCATGAATTAATTATCCAAAGTCTGTGATACAAAAAATATTCTTTTTTTTTAGTCATTTGATTGGATCAAGCCACATTAGCCCAATTAAGAGGATGCAGACAGTCTCAGCAGGGCTGAGCATCTTGGAAATGTTTTCTAAATGTGCAGAAATGCACAGGGTAATGTCTCTGTTCCTGCATAACACTGACACTTGCATGATTCTCACGACCAATTCGTACAAATTCGTACGAGTGATTAAAAAGTGGCTAATTCGTACTAATTCGTACGACCTCACTCGTACAAATTCGTACGATTTGTCTAACCCATGGGATGGGTAGGTTTAGGGGTGGGGTCAGGGGTAGGTCATTCGTACGAATTCATACGAATTGGCCAATTCGTAAAATATGTACGATTTAGCAAAAATCTTACTAATTCGTACGAGTGAGGTCGTACGAATTGTTACGAATTAGCCACCTCGTAAAATTCGTACGAATTCCTGTGAGATCGGGTTGATTTTTTTTATGTCAAAGCTAGAACATCAGTTGCTTTTCAGTGCTGCTGTATGTAATTTGGAGTTTTTGTGTGTGTGTGTTTTGGGATGCTAAATATGTTCAACATTTAATGAAATATTATGAATATTTGAATACGTAATGAATATTTGCTAAATGATCAAAAACAAACAAAAAAGAGTTGCTGTCACTTTCTTGATTTTCAGGTGTAAGTAGAGGTTAAAAATCATTTTTGAACATAAAAATATAATTTTATATAATATAAAATTATAGAATTTTGAACAATTTATCAGGGCATTTTATTCCAATGACAAAAAAATATTTTAGTAATCTCAAATCAAATTATAATAACTTCCTTTTCCTGACACTAATTTCCTGCATTGCTGACATCACTGAGTCCATGTGTCCTATTGGATATCAGTAACCAGTAGCCAACTAACTATTTAGATATTGTTTTTTAGTAAACTTGCATTCTGTCCGTCTTCAGTCTGGTATGTAACACCCATTTTACCAAATGAATAGGTTATTCAATGAGAAAAAATATAGGGCAGGATTTGATTCTACGGCACTCTGAAATACACAACCATTTAATAGTTTGGAGTCTGTAAGATTTTTAAATGTTTTTGAAAGAAGTCTCTAAGACTCATCAAGGGTGCATTTATTCAAAAATTATAAGTACTGTAGTATTGTGAAAAATACTAATACAATTTCAAATAACCGTTGAATATATTTCAAAATCTCATTTAAAGCTGAATTTTCAGCATCATCACTTCAAGTTTTCAGTGTCAAATGATCCTTCAGAAATCATTCTAATACAGTATGCTGATTTGCTGCGAAATGAACATACATTATCATTGTAACTTATTGTTATCGATGTTTAAAACAGTTGTGCTGGATTAACAACGCTATTTTTGAGCTGCAACTCTGTGTGTGAAGAAAATCTCTTGTGTTGAATTTAGGGCAAGTAAACGCGAAAATAACAATATTTTCACATTTAATTGCCCTAAATTCAACACGAGAGATTTTCTTCATACACAGTATGAGTTGCAGTCTGACACGTTTTTCCGAACCCTTTTGATTGACGGGATATAATCAGCCCTGACCATTAGCTGTTTTTAAAAAATTGGCCTTTACCGATACCGATTATTGGCCATACTGTCATGGGTTGGTTCAGAGAAGACAGGAGAAGAACGTAGACACTTTCTTTAATCGTAGAGACTCAGAATAAACAAGAACAGGTGACAGTGTGTCGACCACGAAAAATACCGGACAATGAACTGAATGCAGACAATAAATACGATAATAAATACAAAATTAAGGATAATTTTTGGCTTCAGATCTCAAGAAAAGATGACTTTACCCGTAGCGTAAGCAACTTGCGCAATACGAAAGAACCTCTTGTAAGAGAACTTTGTTTACTGGGAGGAATCCCCCAATAGAAAAAAATAGGAAAATTGGAAAGTATTTTATCCCTTTGAACTCTAAAAAATAATGTAACTTAAAAGTATATGGAGGAAAAAGGAAGTGTGCACAGAATCTCAAGAGAGAGTCTGCCAGATTGAGGGAGACAGGACGTCAAACAACAGCCAGTGTCGTGAGAAAAAAACAAAACAATGCCCAGTTGTTGGCGATGAAAGGAGAGCAATGGATAATACAATGGTTATCTAAACAGAGACCACTGTGAGGTCACAATTCTCCTAGCTCTTTGCCAGAAACAGAGCAATATTGCTAAATAAAACTGCAGGGAGATGGGGGAAAAGAGTGACAGAGAACAAGAAAAAAGAGAGAGAGAGAGAGAGTGAACAAGAAGAAAGGAGGGTTAGACAGATTACGGATTTTGGAACTGATAGAGGAAGCTTTTGCTGAGCCACGAATGGGGAGAGGGTTATGCAAAATTATGCAAATTCCCATGGCTCTGTCACCAGTGATACTAGAAAGCATCAACGCACAACACACACAATAGTAGCTGCAGTGCTAATCCATGCACATACATGAGGAAAGGAAAGAGCAAACTGGATTTACAGGGGCGAAGAATGGAAACGGGGGTGGCGCAGAGTTTTATTTGAGGGCGGCCCTTTAAATAATGGATTGGTTTCTTTATAGTTGGTCAGGGAAAAGAGCTGTGTTGTTTTGCCAAGTGGGTTTCTGGAGGATAAAGAACAAATTTGTGATTCACAAAGCGGAAGCCGCGAATAGTTCAGAAAAAGTATTAATTCATCCAAACTTTACACAAATAAAAGAGGTTTATTTATGTGACTGTACTCAAAACGTGAACTTAAAAGTGAAGATCTTAAGGGAGGTTATGTTACAAAGACTGGATTTCAGTTTCTTGTTCAAAATAAGCTATTTGTCGTTATCATTTTTAACGTATAAAATAGAAATTTAATCCATTTGTTTTGGGACTATATGGGAAGCAATATAAATACTTTTTAGAAACAAATTTAGAAAATTAATGAAATACTGTCTGTTTATTTAATTTAGTTCTATTTCAATTCAATTTAATATAAAAATAGGGTTGTATTTCTTGTTGAATTCCACAATGTATATTTATTCAAGGAACAATTTTGTTTAATTCACTTTTAATATTTTCAATTGTATAGTAAAATTCCATCAAATTGAATTGTATAATCCTTACATATTATTCATGTTATGGATTTAGAAGAACTTTAAATGAGTATAAATCTTAATGGAACAACAGAATGGACACTTTAGTTTTTATAAATTAAAAAAATATATATGTTTAAATTTATGAACTAATTATGAATGAGTTGAATCTTGTAAACTACTCATTACTATCATTAATGTAAAACATATGTTGTCATGACTTAGGCTGATAATAAGCATGTGCAAATACGTTCCAACAAATAATTGTTTTGGTTGCTTTTCTCTTTACCTCATTAATTATTTTAAAATTTTTGTGTATTCTTCATGACTATTTTAGATCAAATTGACTGGTTCTAACCTGTATAGAGACGCTGCTAAAAGATCCCCCAATGACACCAGTTATGGCCAGTGGACTGTCTTCCTGAAGTGCGTAGGAACCATCGGGACAGATGAACTCTGTATCATCCACTTTTGTAAGCGAGGCCCTGACGAACTCCAGCGCCTGCTCCAGAGCGTAGGTGTCCCTCGAGCACGTGTCCAAGATGTGGACGCCCAAAGCCACGCCTGGCAGCAGACCTACGTCCTGGTTGATCTGATCTATTGCAAAGAGCATTGCCTCAAGCCGCTGGATGCCACGGTCTTCGTTGATCCGACCACATTCGTCTATGCCCATGCCCTTCTCATGGATGGGGAAGAGGCCTCCCAGAACCAGGTCCCCATCAATCTTAATTTCTCGGCGGGGAGTGTCTCCGCTGGAAAGCAGGATCTCGGCACCCAGCATCACCAGGAGCAGAGCACGGACCGCGGACCACATCGTTTAAGGGAAGAAGATTGAGGAGGTGTTACGGTCAGGTGGGGAGATAGAGGGTGAAAGGTGGGCGTCAAGGAACTGACAGAGGCATGAAGGGGCAGCAGGGAGCTCTGTCTGGTTACTCATGGAGATCCACAGCACTGGGTTCAGCCTTTGAACTGCTGACAAACAGACAAAGAGAAGGAGACACTATAAGGCAAGGAGAAAGCATTGAAATGTGAGAAATCATTTTTGCTATTTTGTTTAGTGAAGGCACATGAACTGGACCAGACTGAAAAATACAGGCTGTTCTTAGTCTAATTTGAGCAAAAGAATATATATATATATATTTCAAGATGTAAGTGACACGTAAGCATGACAGTTCTTTAGTTATTTATTTGGATTTTTGGGTGGTTTTACTACAAAAATGACACAAAATCATACCCCTCAAATGTGAATTTTGAAGAAATCCATGGGTTAATTTTTTTCCTACTTTTCTTCCAGGTTTTTGGACTACCACCTGAACAGCTCTACCTGTATGGAAAATATCTACCTGAGACTCAGACTTTAACGTTAGACATTTCAGGGCTCTCCTGTGCTTTACAGGGTCAGTTAGTTCTCTGTAATCACGGTGTTCTGTTCTTAGAGTTGAAAGAAGATTGTCTGCAAAACCAACTTGCCAAATACATAACAGGCCCGCTCGCACAAATAAACCTCAACAAATTCACCCAACGCCAACTCCTCCGCACTTTCCGTATACCTTTATGAACAGATTTGTCAAAACAGATTCTCAAGAATGGAAAACACATGAGAAACATAAAGCAGAGGCTCAAACGTTGAGCTGTAACTGTTGAGCTGATTGTAGAAAAAAAAAAACATTTTGTCCACTGATAGTGCTGTTTATTATTTAATTATTTAAATTGGTATAAAATATTGGTACTTATTTAAATTGGTATACATTTTTTTAACCCTTGATTCACTAAAGGAATTATGCTACTCAGCTAATAACGTTAACATTACACGATCAATATAATACATACACAGGTCTCTTTTGAACAGATTTCCAAATTGTAAATTACACCCAAATAATATATTTGCTGCTTGTTTAATTTACTTTATTACACAATTATTTAGCATACTTCATTAAACTGTGCGGAATAATTTTATGATGTTTAAGACCAGCGCAGATAGTGCCTGGTTCTGAATTTGTGAGTTGTCGGTAAATCCAATTTAAACACAATAAAATAAAAATACAGCGGTATGGTGAATTTGGATGAGAAAATCCTGATTGGGTGAGAAACTATTGTAATGCTAAACCCATTGTGTTCTAATTATGTAGCATCTCTCCTCCCCGGTTAATGGAGCTCAGATAACAAAAATATAAAATCCTAAAAATTAAATCCTGCACCTGCAACTTGTAGAAAATGTACAAATAAAGCCGCCCAATAAATAGCTTCTCAAAGAGCAAAGCGGAAAGCACTAATTGTCAAATCTGATGCCGGGTATGTGCCTCTCTCCATTTGAAGTAAAGTTCTGAAACCGTGCAAAAGGCAGCCTTGATATCTAAGCCTGGGTTTTGATCTTAGGGCTTGGGGAAAAAAAACGTCCCTAATCTGATTTCCTCTTCCACGTTTCCTTGCAGATGGGTGGGCGAGCGCAGGCGGCGGCTGCGATGGGGGGCAGATTTATGAGGTGTGCGAGAAGGCTTGCTGGGTTTCCACGGCTCTGGCAGCTACACAAAGCCTCACAGCCTGGCCAGGAGATGGCTCAAAGGCTGGATAACACTCAACTGCAATGATGCTATCTCCACCGTGCAATGCAACACAAAGCAAAACACGCAGGCCTCTGGCAGCTTCACACTAAGGGCAGATTTCCTCATTATCTTCTTCCACCGTGATTCAGTCTGCCAGCCAAACAGCAACAATGGTGCTCTAGCTGGGCAAAAGCTATGCTGCCGCCAACCGGTTTAAAACGTCTCCACTTGCTTGAGTTCTTCCTCTCTCTCCTGAGTGGGTCAGTGGGAGATCTGGAGGGCCGGAGGAGAAGGGAGGGTGAGTGCTTTCTGCTTTGATGACAGACTCTTGGACTCTTTAGAGGTGGACTGGTGTTGTTTTAGCACACTGAGTCTCTGTGGCCCCACCGGGTGAGAGGAAATTCAGGCCGCTTCCCCTCTCGCACCCTCACAACACCCTCACAAACTGAGAGAGAATGCGAGGAGAATGTGTGAGCGGCCCTGTCAGACATCATCCACTATGAGGCGAATGGGATGCACTGTGTATCCAGGAGGGTTGCACTTTCTATATCCATCCATCCTGTAAACCCTTGACTTTAAAGGTTTTAAACTTGTTAAAAAGTTTAAACAAGGCTTTGTCGTGTACATTTAAAGTTTGTCAAACTTTTCACTGTTGAATCTCTTTGCATTTTAACTTTCTTTCATTCATTAAGAATTGTAATTTAAAAAGCATTCTCAGTTCAATACTGTATGGTGAATGAGAAAATCTCTTTCTATGTTGGGATAATTTCATTTTTAAAATGTCGAGGACATAAATGGGGATTTGAAAAATAAACTCAATCAAATGGAACAAAGATGCTTGGAAGTTATGCACGATTAATCAATGCACATTATTTCAAAGAAAAACATTAAAATTTCATATCATTCTGCTTCTGAAAAGACATTCTTTTTTGTTTGATGTCAGTCTTTTTTTCAGTCTCAACCTTATGTAGCCCCGCCCCTTTTCAGCGCTGCTCGTTTTGCGCTCATCTTTTGACTTCCGGTATGTATTTCACAGCGATCTTATATAGGCTAGGTATGAATGAAAAATTCGGGCGACATTTGTAAAGACATCTGCTTTACAATGCTTATGATAAACATTACAATGCTCATGATAACTTTTGTTAACTCCATAATAATAATCCACTTCACCAGCTAATTACTCCCCAGCCGCGATGCCACAGAGACCGCAAAACCGGAAGTTCCAATATTCTAAAGATGACGGCGCCCACGTTTTTATGTTCCAATCAATTCCCAATGGATAAACGTAGGCTACAGCATTGCTTTCTTGCTGGATATCCTTCTTCTCTCAGAAATGAGGTATGGGTTGAAAACATTATTTTGTGATGATTTTAAACATCACACACATTCAACATGTTGTTAAAAATTAGAGCACAAAAATGTAACCATGATTAAATATTTTTCTGTAAACTTGTCTGTCTTAAATGTTAAATCAGTGGAAAAATAATAACCAGCTGTATGTTATTGTATACACAAAGGGAGCTCCTGTGCATAATTTGTGCTAATTAATTATTTACATTCTCTGCTAAGCTGGATTCTAATTTTAAGAACAGGTGTTGGCATGTAAAAAAAAGTTCTCAGAGTAGGCAGTTATTCATTTCATAACCATCTGAATTTTTAAAATCTGACTAAAAACCAAATTGTATATAGTGCACCACTTGGGTCATTTTCTCATGAGTGCCGTAACTCACAGAGGCAGAAAAAAAGTGAACCACAACAAAATCTATGGTCAAACTCATCCTTGAACATATTCAAATTAGTCTTGAAATTGATCAAAATGCTCAATATCAAACAATATCTGATTTGGACCTATTTCCCCCGAGTACATTAACTTCTCAGCAGTGGGAAGTCGCAGGCATTTTCGTTCCTTCCCTCAAACACCTACTGTAGCCTATCTTTAAGCAGTTCCTCTTGGCTAATCATGTTAATTAGTTAAAAGGGGTAGGACAGAAGAGTGGTATGAGGCGTTTTTTTGGGTGCAGAGAGGCTCAGGATTTAATTGGATTTTGCTCGCAGGCAGTTCCTTAACAGCATGCTTAAATCAAACAGTCAGCTCAAAAAAATCAATTCCAAATTCCTGTGCCAAAAAAAGGAATGGAAAAAAATACTACCTTTAACCTTTCATTACAATGATTGTCTTCATCCGTGAAAACTATGAAATTTGTTTTGCTTGCTTCAAGAGACTAAAGTGAGTGTGTTGCAACGTGTTTTAAAGAAGAACTCTATTGTAGTGGTGCAATTATGTGAAAATAGTCTTTATTGGAGAGAGTCTGGATCCTCCTGGGACAGCATACTTTCTATTAAATTGCATACTTGTGCTTGTATAAGAATTCAGAAATAATAGCAAGTCTCAACAGTAAGAACGACCCGGGGCGAATGTGAGGGCGTTTCAGACCAGTTGACAGAACTGTCACTTGCCAGTGCTGTACTATCACTGTGTTTTAAGTTTGTTGATCATGTGCATGTGTTTCTCTTACGAGAGGTTCTCTCGTATTGCGCAAGTTATCTTTTAAAGATATTAAAGCCAAAAAAATTATCCTTAATTACATTCATTGTCAATGCAGTGCAAGCAGCTAAGCAGACCTAGAGCAGGCTGTCTAGTGTGCTCATAGGCTGCCCTGCGGGAACGGCAGCAGCCTACCACTGAGCCCGACGTGACATCATGTCCAATGAAGGGCGCTCGCGCCTTCACAGCGTCATAGCCCGCCAGTATGGGTGTGGCTTAGCGTATATAAGCAGGGCTCAGAGGCTGATTCTCTGGTTTTCATCTCTTCAGCGAAACTCGTACCACTGGTTCAGTTTCTCGGTCCCACCCAGTGTGGCGATCAGAACCCGGAGGCCATTCAACCCCTACCTACACATATAAAAGCATGGGAAGCTATCCCAGGGGTATCAGAATGGGTGCTGATTACAATAAGACGAGGCTATACGCTACAGTTCAATGTGCCCACTGCAACGCTGGCTGAATGCCCATGCGTCTCACCGGGCCTAGACCACCGGCTGCAAACGAACCTGAGTGACTCAGAGCGCAGCCCTGGTTAGTAAGCGACTTGTATCAGCGGGGTGTGATGGTGGGAGCTGTCTCATATCGAAAAGTCATCTCGACGGATGCATCCAACTCAGGTTCCCACTCTTCGAGGGCAGACCGACCTTCGGCCTTTGGTCAGACCAGGAGAAGCTTCTCCACATAGACTGTCTGGAAATGTTGGCGGTCAGGATCGCGCTGAGGCGTTTCCTCCCATTTTTACAGGACCACCATGTTCTAGTCCGTTCGAACAACATGTCTGTAGTGTCCTACATGAACCGTCAGGGCAGGGACAGAATGCCTCCTCGTTTGGTCTCAGCATTATCTGCGCTTGCTGAGAGCTGTCCAGTCAGCCCAGTCAGACTGTCCAGGAACAATGTTCCCTAAACAGGAGAGAGAATGGTCCCTGCCCCCCTTAACAGTCCAAACACTCCTTTTCAGAGTCAGAGCGGTCAAACTCTTTGCGTCAGAAGACAACACTCACTGGCCACTCACTGGCTCAGCCGCCCGTTGTATGCTTTCCCTCTGATTTCACTATTGCCACAGGTAATCAAGAGAATCAGGGAAAACGCACCACTAGGTGCTCCTTATAGCCCTGCGTTGGGTGAATCAAATTTGATTCCCGGAGCTGACGTGGCAGTCAGTTACAGCCTCGTGGCCTATTCTGGTGAGAACAGATCTCCTCTCTTAAGCTTGCGGCACGATCTGGCATCCCCATCTAGAGCGCTGGTCTCTGCACGCATGGTTGATCAACGGATACCCATTGTCCTGCCAGATGGAGTGATGAATACGATTACACAATCCAGAGCTCCCTCTACTAGAAAGCTCAACACGTCTAAGTGGTCTGTGTTCTCCAAATGGTGCACCGACAGACAACAGAACCCACAGACATGTGGGGTTTTGCAGGTGCTCGTCTTCTTTCAAGAGATGTTGGACAAGGGCAGGTCCCCCTCCAAGCTCAAAGTGTACCTGGCGGCCATCGCAACATTCGCTGAGTCGACGCACGGACAGTCAATAGCAAGAAACGAGCTGGTCATCCGTTTCCTTAGAGGAGCTAGAAGGATGAACCCTCATCGGTTCCTATCTGGGATCTTTCATTGGTCTTGGAGGCCCTAAAAACATATCCCGACCTTTTGAACAATTAGATTCTGTGCATCTGAAAAACCTCTCGCTCAAAATGCGTTGCGTGTTTCGAGTTTGGGCCAAATGACTCTAAAGTCATCCTCAAACCTAGGCATGGCTATGTCCCGGAGGTGATTGGCACTCCTTTCAGAGTGCGGGTCATTCCGCTATTGGCTCTGCCAGGATCATATAGTGAGAGCGATACTAACCTCCTCTGCCCTATAAGAGCACTGAGGGTTTGCATTGCACACTCCGCCCCATTCAGGTGCTCAGAGCAGCTTTTTGTTTCGTTTGGTGGGTGCACCAAGGGTCTCGCCGCCTCGAAACAGAGCCTGTCCACATGGATAGTGGACGCTATTGCTGCTGCTTAAGCGTCAAAAGATCTGCAGTTCCCTTTGGGCATCAGGGCTCATTCCACTAGAGGCATGGCCTCATCGTGGGCATGGTCCAGTGGAATTTCTATTCATGACATTTTTACGGCAGTAGCCTGGGCATCTCCGTCTACATTTGTGAGGTTTTATAACCTGGAAGTTCCTGCCTTGCAGGCTAAAATTTTCAGTCTAATAGTGTGTATGATCCACGATCATGTAACTAAGCACTTCTGGTTGGGCCGCACTATAATGGGCACTATATGTCAGACAGGCTGTACTGCTCTGCATTTCCCATGGGGTGCATATATGTATATATACGTCAGCCCGCTATGCTGGCCCCCAATTTTCCACTTATCTTGTTCCTTGACTCGGGGACTCATGGAGTGGATGCTTGGCACGCACGGCTTTGTCAAAGGGTTCCCGTAGCCTAAGCTAACTTACGCAATACGAGAGAAACTCTTGTAAGAGTACGTATCGGTTACCTAACGTACAGTAACCTCATTCTCTCTAGAAGAGGGAACGAGTATTGCATAACCTGCCGTGCTCTCGCCACAAGCGACTTCGCTTCAGTCGATGAAAACCAGAGAATCAGCCTACGAGCCCTGCTTATATATGCTAAGCCATGCCCATACTGGCGGGCTATGACGCTGTGAAGGCTTCGAGCACCCTTCAATGGACGTGACGTCACGTCGGGCTCAGTGGTAGGCTGCTATAGTTCCCGCAGGGCAGCCTATGAGCACTTTAGACAGCCTGCTCTAGGTCTGCTAGCTGCTGCACTGCAGTGACAATGAATACAAAAATTAAGGATAATTTTTTGGCTTCAATATCTCAAAGAATATTCTTTCAAATAGCGTAAGCTAACTTACACAATACTCGCTTCCTCTTCTAGAGTGAACCAAGGTTACTTTAGGTAACCGATATGTTTTATGCCTTTCAAACTTAAAAATTTGCTTTTCTGTGATGTATTGTAGCATTGTTTCTGTAAATTAAATATGTCACCAAAAACATTATGTAGTTGGCTTACACAGATGAGGAATTGTTGAAATTGTGAGAATGATTTATGGTACCATATAGTGGAAACATCAGTTAAAATGGGTTGAAAATAATAAAGTATATTGTAAGCCATTTTTTTCCAGCAAAGCTGTGTTTATAAATATATAAATGTAAAATGATCACTTTAACTTTTCACTTTAGAGTTATTTTAACCCTCTGTGGTCTGACGGGGGTTTTGGGCCCTGGAGATGTTTTGATATGCCTTGACATTTGTGCTTAATGAGCTCAGATGGGAAAGATTGTACTCTCGTTGATTTCATACAGATTACATAATCAGAGAATAATTGTTAGCCATTTCTAGCTTTCTATAGACAATTTTCTTATGTCTGTGTGGCAACTATTCGCTGAGTGTTGGTTCTTTTTTGTGATGTGTTTCAGAAAGAATTTCACAAAGACTGAGATGACAGAAAGTTTGTTTTCTTATTTTACAAAAGCACAAAGTTTAGTTGTTATTAAGAATGTGTACAAATAAAATAGACCCTAAAACGAGTCAACTATGTAACTTTAGTTTTTTTTATACCTACAGTAGAGTGTCATGAATTTAAAGCAAAACCAACAAGACGACTTTTTAGAATAAAATATTTGACACATTCAGTTATGCATGTAGCGAAAGCAAATAGCATTTTATTGCAGCAAAATGAGAACTCATGATTGGCTGAGACATTTGACATCTTCCAATCATCTGTCAGAACTCACATTTGCAATGTTGTAATGTGCATCAGAGGCTTTGATGACTCGTCCTTTCTGAGAGTAACTTCTCTGATGATGAAACGCACCAAAAGAGGCACCGGAGAGTCTTAACCAGCATGCCAATCGATTCATCTGCCAATCAGCAAAGCAGATCAAGGGAGGACATTACCACTGCGCACTACATTAAGCCAGCACATGGTTTTAGAAATAAAGAGAAAGACAAATTACGCATGGAGGACATATCATTCACTGATGTGTCTGATACCAGATACAGCTCATTAAGAACCTCTGTTGTCATCTAAATCTCTTTAAAGTCACCGTGTGTTGATCTAGTTGAGGTCATGTACAATTCGTCAGTTATGTCTGTTGATACAGTTGTCACTGTTAAGCTCAAAATATACTTTGTCCGTCCACTATCCGTGTGAGGTCATTTTAGTCATCAAGAAGGTGCGTGGACATCCACACACCCCGTTAGTGTGCAGCCCAAATTTGTGACCTCGTGGATGGTGCGCGTACAACAGTGCATGTGTGAGTGACTTGAGCGCTTGAAAATAAAATCCTCTTGATAGTGCGCACACACCGAACATGCCTTTCCAAAGCAATGCTATGGTGTTAAGTGGTTGTTAGGTTGTTGCTATGCAGTTGCTAAGATATTCTAAATCATGTTTAGCTTGTTGATATGGTGTTGTCTGTTATTGCAACAACATAGTTGGTGGTTCCTAGGGTTTTATTGGTGGTTGCTAGGATGTTGCTATGCAGTTGCAAATATTTTGTGATTACATAACTGTTGGGGTTTTAGTAACTAATGCACTACCAATCATATAGACACCAGAATGTCATAGAGACTGTTGACTGTTGCTAGGGTGTTGCTATGCAATTACTAAGGTGTTCTGGGTCCTTTTTAGCACATTGCTATGAGGTTGATA
Organism: Pimephales promelas; assembly: GCF_988280905.1. NCBI lineage: Eukaryota > Metazoa > Chordata > Actinopteri > Cypriniformes > Leuciscidae > Pimephales > Pimephales promelas. Next base: position 22,937,144 of record NC_142778.1, read on the forward strand.
TGTTAGTAGGTGGTTGCTATGTGTTGCTATGCAGTTGCTAATGTGTTGTGAGATTTTTGTTGTGTTGAAATAGTTGTCTAGTTAAAGAAAATACAAAATATGAATAAAAAACTAAAATATTATCCAAATATTATATTATATTATCCACAATTTTTTTCATTTTAGCATGTTGCTATGTAGTTGCTATGGTTTTATATGATAATTGCTATATGCCATTAGTAGGTGGTTGCTATGTTCTGGGTAGCTGTATTTTGGTTGCGTCTGAATAACTTTGGGAAGACTTTAAAAAGTATAAGTCTCCAGTCTCTATGATATTTTGGTGTCTACAAATGGTCTAGAATTTTTTCCCTGTTTTATCATTCTCCAAGCAAAAGTCTGAGCGGTAAACCATGTAATAGAGTTACACACAGAGGTTTAATAATTATGGTTAGGTTAAACGTATTTGTGTTCTTTGTCTCTGCTTTTATGTTATGTGAGGTTCTGTAGGAATGCATTCCCACTATAGAAGCGAATCGCTAAGTAGGACTAAAAGATCCACTTGAGTTCTTCACATGAGTTCTTTCAGGGGGGTGGTACTAAGCTTGAAACCTGGCACCACAACACACTCACATGCCCAATGGACCATGACCATCAATCCCCGCTAAAGGAAGTAGCTATTCAGAGCCAGAGAGCTCTTCATTTGTTTCCCATGCTTTAACACAAGGCATTTGTGCTTAGGATGTTTGTATCTTAATGGTTCTGGTCTGCTTATTAAAAGACTGTAGGTTCAATCTCAAATCACTTGTAGATGCTGCATGAATTGTCCTGCAAAAAGGTCTTTGAAATGTGTGGAAAATTGGTTGAGTTTTGTTTAGTGCTAAATGGCAAAAGCTAGTGCTAAAGCAACCTTAAGGAGTTTGTTCAAATCCCTAACCAGTATGACCAGTGGTGATGCTTGCTTTAGGAAATTAGTTTGGAGTGGAAATAGTCCTGCTTTGTTCATACTGCAGACATGAATTATGCCTCAAATTGTGCAGCTTGTTGAGCACAAGTGTGCTTCTCACAATATTCTCACAATATGAGGGCGATTAATGACAGAAATAAAATTTTTGGGTAAAATAACCCAAAATGCTCAAGATGCTGCTAATTCTATTTGCTAACAACACTGTCCCATCAGCTTAGGTTTGCTTTAGCTCTGTTGCTTTTCCACTGCAGTTAGTACCGCTTTAAAGTGTGTGGGATTAGTTTAAAAGCAGTCACTAGTGGAGGCTGTTACTAGATATTTAAATCTAGCAGGTTCGGTTTCTCGCGTTGCAAATACAATGGCGCTGGTAGTGACGATTCTGTTTAACCAATCAGTGTTCTGCAGTGTTTCACGTTCATATATATAAAAATATCCATTTTCCATAGCACGCGAATGCACCATTAATACCGTTTTGGCACCTCTTGATGTGTCCTGATGGATCGCATCAGTTCAAGTGACAACACACATGGCCACTTCCACTTTACTTGTAGCCTATAGCACGGAATATACCTTCGGAACAGAAGGTATGTTGAAAGATAAAGTAGGCTACAACTTACTGAAATGCATCATCTCTCATGTATTCATGTTTCAACCGTGGAAAGACAAAAAAACAGCTTGTAAAAACGTCATACTGCTACATTTACCCCAGGAAAGCCATTTAGTGTCAGTAAGTTAGTTAGCTAAACTCTAGATTGGAGCATTTGTGTACTATAGATTCATTATTGACCTGTTAAAGTAATGTATGTTTGCGCAAAGCTGTCATTATTGACATCACTTAAATATTTATCAAAGAATAGACCAAAAAAACACATGGAAGATTAATATAAAAACTGCCTTATGTGCAAATTTGTATAGGTTACAACTTTAAGTGCTGAATAAAATCAAATATTATATTTATACTGTGCTAAAACATTTCAATACATATCAATTGAATTTAGTTTGGGCTCTGTTATTTTTAATTTCCATGTAAAGTCAAAATTAAGTATGTGTTCTGAGTTTGTCACACCACAGAAAAATGTGTTATTACCCACCCAGCCAAATTGGAATGATAAAAAAGCCGGCAAGTACATAAAATAAGCTATCAAAGTCTTGAAAGAATTAGAAGTATTCTCTGCACTCAAACACTGGGGGCGTGTCTGCTGACTGCGCTGAAACCACGCCCACTTGAGGGAAAGTTGGCAGTGATGCATAATAAAGGCCAGGTGCCCTATTTTAACGATCTGAAATGCAAGTATCAAGTACTTGTAACTTTTTTGGGCGGGTCTTGGGTGCTGTTACTATTTTACCGATGGGCTAAATGACTCTAGCGCCCGACGCAAGTTTAAAAGGGGTTGGTCTGAAATAGCTTCATTATTCATGGGTGTGGTTTGGGCGTAATGTGAAATAAACCAATCAGAGCGTCATTGTCACAGTGTCTGGTTTGAGTACCCTTAGTGTCCACTAGAGCTCTCTTTCCCCATTCTGTCACCATTCACTCTGGAACTGCATTCCCCACAATCCTTGTCTGTACCTATCACTCTTCATTGCACTCAGCTGTTCCTCATAATTATTGTATCCAGCTGTTCCTTGTCATTCATTGTGAGTTCCTTGTTAAATACCCTGTCTGTGTTAGTGTTTCCTATGGAGTCCTTGTTTTTAGGTAGGTAGTATTTACTCGTTCTGTCTACCTTGTGTTTTGTTTCTTGTTTTGGACTGCTTGCCTGGATTTTTGACCTCTGCCTGAACTAGTTTGTGAGTACGGATTACCCATTAAAATCATTGCATTTTGATCTCTCTCTCGAGTGTGTGGTTCGTGACTGTCATCCAACATACCCTTTAAGAGCAGGTGCACATGTTGCGTGGCGGATTGTTATTATTATGGCGAATTTACCAGGTGAGCGCAAGGAGTGGTTCACAGCCAAGGAGACCAACGTTCTTGTCAGGGCAGTGAAAGACAGAAGTGACGTTGTATGGAGATGGGAGAAACCCACCTAAATGAGTGTCGGTTAAACATTATACACATATGGGTCTTGCCACTATTGGGCAAACGGGTCTGATCTGACATTACTACAATTAGCCTGAAAAATTGGGGTAAATGTGTAAGCTAGATTTAGGCATCAACAGACATCATTTCATTTTATTTATTTATTTTGTTTAGATATAGTGTGAGCTCATCAAGTGCCATGCCATTTAAATGAATGGACCTTTTTTATTTAGGCAAAAGTCAAATTTTTTTTAAACTTTTGTCCAATTTCAATCTTTTCACAGCTCCAGTGTTACTTTTGTAAAATTCCAGTTTATATGTTGATTGTTTTGATGACACATAGTATTTATGTTATATTATATTGCTGCTGAATCCATTTGTTTGATGCCATAGGGGAGGGACACAATTAAATATTAAAAGTGCTCTTCTAACAGCTGTAAGGCCACTGATCCATAAACCCGACACTGAGGTATAGCCGGGAAAAACGGCAAACGCAGCAAATCCGTGCACGGGGACGAGTGCTGCAAGACAGAGTGACCTACACAATGTGTTTTATTAAGACTTTTGCATGATCTGAAAGCAAACCACATTTCCTGAGATACAAAATGGTGTTGAGTGAGTTTGCTATTAATCACATTCTATGGATTAAGATATTCAGTGAAGTCGGAGAGAGCAGGGAGATAAAGTGTATGTCAGGATGTTGTGACTCAGCGGGGAAAGTGGCCCTGCAGTGGTGACTTAGAGAAGCGCTGTCAGGAACCATAGACTGAAGCTGATAAAACACATCATTTATTTAGACACACACACACACACACACACACACACACACACACAATAGATCAATCTTCTGAAACAATCATCTGTAGACTCCTAAAAAAGTAGTTAGTTTCGTTTTGGGCTACATGCCCAAACTTTTTCAGTCAAACTGTGATCTCTCCTGCCAAGCCGTCGCTGTCAGTAATTACTATCATTAGAAAGTCTTCATTCCAGTCTAGGAGAGATGTGTGTTGCGCTCGTTTCAGATGTAGTCTGCTTCAGTCACTCAACATGCGCTGAAAGGGAATTTTAAGGCAAATTCTGAATCCACTGTTCATACCCCAAAACTGAACTACTGTACGAAGGCTGTACGAATGTGGCTTTTCCAGTAAATAAGCTGTGACGCATTAGTTAAGGGTCCATTTTTAACCATTAACTAGTTGCTTATTAGCATACCTAGGATATTGGCAGTTTATTAAAGGATTAGTTCACTTTTGAAAACTTTTGCTGATAATTTACTCATCCCCATCGTCCATGTCTTTCTTTCCTCATTTGAAAAGAAATTAAGGTTTTTGATGAAAACATTCCAGGATTTTTCTCAAGATAATGGACTCACATGGGAACCAGATGGTCCAAGGTCCAAAAGACAGTTAATAACAGTTTCAGATGCAGCTTCAAATGTCTTTAAACGATATCAGACGATGAATAAGGGTCTTATCATGCGAAACGATCGGTTATTTCAAAGCTTATTCCAAAAATGTAACTTTTCTAAGGACAAATGAAGAGTTCAGATGCAAAAGCCTCTAAATGCCATTTGAAATTTTCATCTTTAATGATGATTTTTATCAAACTTGTATATTTAAGTTCAGTAATTTCACTTAAATAACAATTAATAGATAATTATCATTTCAATTTAAGTGAAATTACTGAACTTAAATATACAAGTTTGTTAAAAATCATCATTAAAGAAGAAAATTTCAAATGGCATTTAGAGGCTTTTGCATCTGAACTCTTCAAATGCTAGCCTTGGTCTATTCTGTGAGGCGCGTTTGTAACGTCACGTAATACGTAATTACGTTCAAAAGGTCACGGTCACAGAATCAAAATTGTCCGACATCGTTGTTTTACCTTTTAATTCCTTTTTTGTAAACGACGTTTGAGTTAGTTTGCACGTTCAACCTATGCGTTCAACTTGTAAACACTGACTCTGTACTTCTGGCTACGTCGCCCGTGAACTTTTGAACGTAATTACGTATTACGTGACGTTACAAACGCGCCTTACAGAATAGAGCAAGGCTAGCATTTGTCCTTAGAAACGTTACATTTTTGGAATAAGTTTTGAAATAACCGATCGTTTCGCATGATAAGACCTTTATTCATCGTCTGTTGTCGTTTAAAGACATTTGAAGCTGCATCTGAAACTGTTATTAACTGTCTTTTGGACCTTGGACTGTCTGGTTCCCATTGAAGTCCATTATGTGGAGAAAAATCCTGGAAGGTTTTCATCAAAAACCTTAATTTCTTTTTGACTGAGGAAAGAAAGACATGGACATCTTGGATGACATGGGGGTGAGTAAATTATCAGCAAAAGTTTTTTTTCAAAAGTGAACTAATCCTTTAATACTTATTCTTATTCTTAAGAATGCCTTATTCTTCATGACCTACCTTACAAACTATTAATAAGCAGTATTCAGAAGTTTACTAAGGCAAAAGTCATAGTTAAAAGTTAGTTAATAGTAAAAATTGGACCCTAATCTAGAGTGTGCCCAAATACTGGGTGGATCTTATGTTTTTTTATCTTTAATACTTTGCAATAAAAATAAATTATTTTAAATAAACTAATATTTCATTTTGTGTTTCACAGAAGAAAGAAGACCAGGTGAGGGTGAGTAAATGATCACAGAATTTTCACTTTTTACTAAAAATAAGATAACATTTATTTTTTACAAGAATATGTACTGCTTTTCTTGTTTTGAAATGTGATCTGGACACATTTCAGGATTGGAAAATGACACCTTCGCAACTTAGGATGCTCATATAAGTGCCACAGTGTATCGGCGCAGCTGTTCATTGGTCATATAAGTATATTTCCAGGATATAATTCTAGGACATAAAATTGCATCCATACACCTCCGTGAGTTGACCATAAATATCAGCTAGCGTGGTGCTGCAGCATATCTTGACTCTGCATATCCTAGTCTTTTCATTTCCATTGTTTTAGCCTTCTTGAAATTTACTGTACTGCACCAGAAAGTATTTTGACATTATTTACTGTAGGTTACAATCCAGAGAACTTTGATCTGGTGCTATTTAGAACTATTTGAATTTCCTTGATGTGGTTACAAACTCATAACCCTGAATTAAAAAAACAAAAACAAAACAAAAAAAAACAGTCATTTGAAATAATAAATAAAACATAATGCACTGGTAACTCTTTAAAATTACAACTAGCTAGATCAGTCTGATTTGTGAATGAATAGTTCAGATCGGATTTCTGAACTGATTTATTAAAGGTGCAATGTGTAAAAATTTTGAGCATCTATTAACAGAAATGCAATATGACATCAATAACTATGTTTTCAGTGGTGTATAAAGAACTTAATTAACCGTAACATTTTTGAGACAATCATCTGATTAGTACTCTTGTCATTGACTGTAAACAGTACGTTACAGGAGTCACCAACCCCTCGTTTGTGGTTGACAAGTTGATCTTGGAAGCATTTTAAGTCGATCGTGAAGAGTTTTCAAAATCAGACAAAAAAGGCCTATTGTGTGTAGAAAATTGTGTCTATGGGATGCGGAGGTGTGCAGACTATTCACGTCATTTTTGCAGCATGCACCTTTTGGCTCATGCAGACGCGTCGTTTAAACAAGGCGTTACGCTTTAACCAGCTCTGCCACAGTAACAGCCAAGCAGCAACATTCTAATCTGAAAAATGAAGCCTACCCGGAAGTGCGATAAACTGCAATACATCTCAAATCCACTAGAGGCTGGTCCCAAAAGGGAGTAAATATCCATAGACGTCATGTTATAATGTCCATTTTCACAGCATAAATTCATATGTTTACAGTTTGGTCCCATGGACTTTTATTGTATTTTTCGATAGGTTCCGCGTGCCTGACAACTGTGAGGGGGGTGAATTTTTTTCTAACTCGTTAGTTTAGATCATATTTAGATCATATTTAAAACGTATGACAAATAAGAGCGGTTAACTTTGATTGACAGCTGATAATGGGCTGCGCCGAGTAAATTTGACGTCTCGGCCATGATCTGACACAACACATCATACCACCTCTGTATTCTTTCTGAAACTTTTGTAATTTGTATTTTCCAAGATTTTCCAGTATGGCGCCCGCCATAAACAGCTTCAAACCCGTTCTTCAGAGAGTCTATGGGTGACGTCACAGACGCTTTGTCCATATTTTTTACAGTCTATGGTAACAGCTCACATTTAGCCAGCTAAAATTTTACTACCCTGTTAGAAAAAATATATAGTTGTACAGTTTCATGTGGTTCTTCTCCCTCGCTGTATTATGGGTTTGCTATGTAGGGAGAAATGTGCTGGTTACGTTTGTGAGACAATCAGCTGATTACTATTATTATATTATATATGAAAACCCTTGATCCTCACCTGACTATGGTTTTGTAAACTTTATCCATGATGTGGTTTATAATGGACTGTGGTACAGAAACAGTGACAATCTTACACACTCTCGGCTTACTCTGGCTATTCTCTGCTGTCTCAGACGACGATACGTTTGTCCCATTTTAGCCACCGTAGCTTGGGAGGGGTGAGCAGTGCACTTAGTGCAACTCGCAACTGAACCGCTAGATGCTGCTAAAAATCACACACTGCACCTTTAAGAAGATCAGATATAAAATAATTTTTTTTTAAATAAAAAAAGACAAGTACATTTTTACACTTTTATTATACTTTTATGGTATTTATTTGTCATTTTGGAGCTTGACAGCTTGACACTTTCACTATAGTCAAAAACGTAGCCAGGATATTCTTTAAGATTACATCCTTTGTGTTTTACGTAAGAATGAAATGTTCCCACATGAAAGGTTATGACCTTCGTTGTTGTATTGCCCTTGTATATTTTACCACCAAAATAACGTAATCGACATAATCGACACCCTCTACTGTTGGGCTGCACCAGGGAAAACCATTCAGTTCTTGAATATTTTTATCATAATGTGTTAGCATCTGGTTTGAGAGTCAGTTTACTTTGTAAATGTGAGATTGTAGAGTGTAGAAGTGTTCTGCAGCAATGCTGCTCCTCCAAAACAGAAAAAAAAAACTACAAAGCTGTTCTTTTTGCTCAGAAATGGATTCACTTGGCAGCGAGTGGGACTGCCAGACTGCTGAAATCTCTGCATATCACTATCACTTTCTCTCCGCATGCACACAGACAGACACACACACTCAAACATCTCTTTATTGATTTGATGCATGACTTATCCAACGGAATTGTTGTTTTGAAGGAGTCTGAGGAGGCTAGCCTACTTTATAAATCACTTTCAGCGGGAGCGCCACACTCTGGCACACACATACACTGCATTTGCTCATTATGATCTAACGCTACTCTTTTGCTCATTCACAAGGATGTCTTTGAAAGCAAATGCAATATTTTGGCATGTAGAGAAGAGGGAAACGCTTTGGAATTGTGCGTTCGCATGCATGCATGTGCAACCGTGCAGCATACCTGTGCAGCGTTTGTAAGAATATACAGCGCAGTGATGGCATCTTTAGTTTTCAGGTCCATACTCTTTCCATATTAATGAATATGAAGGCAAGGCTTTTGAAAGCTTGATGGGGCCTTGGAGTCTCTTACTAAAGCAGAATTTCTAACAGAGCTCTGCACCCATGGGCTTCGTCGCAGGGAAAAACGCAGTCTAACAAAGGTAGACTTCCTAAGCGGAGAGAGAAAACATGCGTAGGAGGAAGAAAAATATAAGCACTCAGGATGTTTAACGCTTATGGAGATAAACAGCTTCTGCATCACTGAACTCACAAATACTTTAGCTGTGTTCACTGTGGTTTACATGGCTGCCATTTTTGGCTTGGACTTGTAATGCTGTTTGTTGCATGTTTTAGGTTGTTCGAAAATGTTTTTGGTGGTCGCCCGACAGCAAAATATCCATAGCTACTTTATGTTTACTTAATGTCATCTTCTAGAAGTGATATTTAATGCACTTGTAACAGAGTGAGATCTCAGTCTCATTTAACGCTCATTTAACTGACAGATAGCCAGCATATGTGCGAGTGGAAGATTTTGTTTAAATGCGCTGAAAGGACCACACTATTGAAAGGCTAATTATTAATGCACAGCAATTTAACGCATCATATTCAGTAAATGTATCACCGTCAGGTCTCATAAAAGGCCTTCCTGCATCTCACTAATTTAAACTCCCACACATACATGCATATACAAAACTGCCCAATGCACAAACATGCATGCCGATGGAGAGAAGCACGCTTGCATGAACACATGCATAAAATCACGCAAATCCCAACAGGCAGTTTAAATAACAACTTTGACGCATGCTAATTAGCACACGCCTATTGTGTGCTCATGAACGTGTGCAGTTTTATTATATGCTGTGAAATAATACAGTATGCATGGTTATAGAGCGTATGCGTTGTAAGCTTTACACACAATACACTCTCAGGCATTTCAACAGGGTGGTCCTGTGTATTCAAGGCCAGCGCCTTCAGTCCAATAACAATGATTTCTTTAGCAAACCAACATTAACACACAAGCCACACAACTGTTTTTCAGTCGTCACGAAATGTGTTGCAATGGCGGAAACTCTTGGTCACAGTGAAAAATGGAGAACAAATAAATAAAGACTATATATATATACAATACTTTTTAGTATTCTTATAGAAATGTATTTATGAAACAGGTGCATGAAATGGGTGCATCATTTGTAGACTTTTAATGACTCACTCTCCAATGCACCCTGGACGACACAGATATTCTTTGCTTTTATCAGTGGTTGAGTTGAAGTGAAAGCCCGTCCACATGTGTGTACTCTTTTCTGTAGTGTTCTTCAGGTTAACTACTTGTGCTAATTATCATTCCAAACGAGTTAAAGCCACACCTGTGTTGCGTGCAGAATATCAGATCGTCATTAGGCTTTACAACCTCACATCTCACCACAACATTCATTGCTCCAACCTAACGCAACAGTGATATTAAAATTCAGCGCAGACCCCCGACGCAATAAATTATGAATCATCCTGGTCTTTTCTCTGGTTATTTTACAGATCCAGGTGAAGTCTGAAGCACAGCTGCTTAAGCTAACAGCATGGTTGCAAAAAAGAGACTAATTGGAAGTTGGTCTATTATTTGATATTTAGTATCCAAAGTGATTTACAGGTAAAGTCATGGGGACAGTCCTCCTGATGAAACCAAAATCTTTTTAATTAAGAGCACAATGATTCATGAACAACCCTGTAGCCTTTCAGTCACCAGCAACAACAAACCCCATAAGTTCAGAAACCTTTACAATCTAAGGGTTTTAAATTGTATCTTTGAACAAAAATCAACGCTATCACTTTTTAGATATCTTGGAACAACCACATGTAAATACAATTTTTTTATAAAAATAAATGCAAGAGCCAGAGGTCCTAGAAAACTTCTGAGCATTTTTTTCCGGAGTATCCCCATCAGTTTTGACCTGTAATCTGCCATGCTTTGGAACATTAATATTATGCATAAAATGTGATGCCACAAAATACTTCAAACAGATAAATACCTATAAAACATTTTACCCAGTGTGCTTTGATTCACTTTGAAGTGCAAAGTGGTTAAAGACTTTTACACATGGCATTTATGTGAACCAATACGCATCACTAAAAGACATGGTTGGGATGCGCTGAAGAGCATGCAAAGTTTTCTCTTACAAGCCTGGTGTTGAAAAGTGTCGTTTTGAACATTTTAAACCCCATATGTAAGTTTTAAAACGCGTGCAAATATTGTTTTGCCCACATTTTTACACATTACCGTATGACCATAAATGACTGATATCAAATCAGCGCTGTTTCATGAAGCCCAGCTCTGCACTTTGGCTTATCTACAACATAATTTCTTTTTATTTTTTTGTATTATTTCCCATACCATCTCTCTTCAGTGTTATAAAACAGCAGCAAAGCTCATTTAAAATTCTATGCGAAAAAAAAAAAGCCTTACCTCTGTTAAATATTCCTTTTGTTGGCAGCCTTGTATGTTTCCTCTTCTTTGCCGTATTTCAAACTGTTCCTTAACTCCGTAACTGTGGGTCCGCACGCGGGAAGCGCAGCAGAGAGGCTGACAACACTGTCCTCACTCATCGGAGGATGAGAGAGAGAGAGAGAGAGAGAGAGAGAGAGAGAGAGAGAGAGAGGGGGGGGGGAACAGAGGAGGGAGAGAGAGAAATAGTGCCGTTGCTGTAGTAGACAAACACACACGTCTGGCGTTCGGGATGGTGCCTTGCCTCAGGATGCTTCTGTCTCCTAGCAACAACAATCGATCTGGAGAGGATGCATTTTTTATTGGCCAAAGAGATAAAACTCACCTTTAAACAATTAATACGAGTTGCACGCTCCAACGCATAAAGATCAGCTACGGATAATGCATTTGGGAGGGCGATGGGTAAAGAGAGAGAGAGTTCAACAAAAATTACCAACAAGAGCACATGGTCAGGGTCTCAGGTGTGCGCTATGATTCTGTCCTCAGTCATAATTGGGCGTTAGTTATATTAATGCATAGATCAACATTATGAATTGCATATCTACGATTTTTCAGATCTAATAAATCCATGTTTAAATGTACCAAAACACTGATGGGTTATGAGTGGGGGTGTCAGCAGCTCTGCGTGAAATGAGCTCAGCCCACCGACGGCAGTGCGCAGTGATGTTAGATATGCAGCCAGATCATTTTGATTCTGCATACAAACACATCTCCGAGAGTATTTATCATGTGCAGAGAGACCATGGCCATTTCAATTTGATGTATAACCCATTTAACATATACAATCTGTCATCCTTATTGTACATGTGTTGCTACACTCCTGTCTCATTATGCTGACCCTATTGAGACGTCCGGACACTTGTAAACGCTTTTGTGCTTTACAGTGGTAGTTGTGCAGTTAGATTCCTGTCCTTTAATACTAATCCATTCGGTCTGACGTGTGATGTCAACAAGGTCTGTCGGGTGTCATTAAAATGCACGTTTTTAAGCCTGTGGTTCCCCTCGAATGGGCTGCAATTGGACGGGGCGAAGGCGCATGCATGGCTGCACTTGTGTGTGTGGCACTTTGCTTTGTCCACACTACAAAATACAAAATGTTAAGTTGAGGTGGAAAAAATTAATAATTGATTCACTCCTAATTATTTATGCCTTTTTTAATAGGTAAAGTGTGTTGGGGAATTCTGAAATGTGGATGTTTAATTTCGGTATTGTAAGAACCCACGTACTGATTGTGTGTGTGTGTGTGTGTGATGAACTAGTTGGCATGCACAGAGTGATGTTTAGCTAATGTTGTACAAGCACTGATGTGTGCTAATAATGCACACGGATAACAAAATAAAAGCCTATTTACTTAGCTAAATGCAGACACATGACTGACTTCTAAATAAATGAATGATTTAATTAAGTAATTAATTACAAATAACATCATTTATATTATACACACTATTTATATATAAATATGTATTTAAAACTTTTGGTCCCACTTTATATTAAGTGGCTTTAAGTACTATGTACTTTCATTGAAACAAATAATTTGATACAATGGACTTATTGTGTACATACATGTTTTTACATTGTACTTATATTTTTAAAATACCAGTATGTAATTACAGCTGTAACGAATTTATGTAATTACATCTGTAATTACACAGCTGACCCATCCCTTACACTTTAACCTATCCTTAAACCTACAGTACCCATACCACCACACCTGTCCCTAACCTTACCCTCAATAGCAGCAAAAGTGTTTTACAATACAACATGAGCACAACAAGTACATTATACTTACTTTTCAATGGAAGTACATAGTACTTAAAGCCACTTAATATAAAGTGGGACCAAACTTTTTTCTGTCTCTCTCTCTCTCTCTCTCTCTCTCTCTCTCTCTCTCTCTCTCTCTCTCTCTCTCTCTCTCTCTCTCTCTCTCTCTCTCTATACACATACACAATATAGCCACAGCATATAGCAACACAGAAAAAAAACACCACACACACACACACACACACACACACACACACACCAGATCAACTATATTACTCGTAAGCTTTGAGTAATGAGTAAATGTTTTAAATTACAGTTAATATTGTGCAGTTTTATGTTATGAAAACGGGGTAACAGTCCATGTGAGCTTTAAAGGAGTATATCTTTATGTGAAAGTTTCATGTTTTTTTCCATTATTAACATGATATACATCTTTATATGTATTTTAAAAATATTTTTTACATTAGAGTAAATATTATGCATTATTATGTTATAAAAAAGAGGTGGTGGTCCAATCTTGAAACAACCTTCATGCCATTTTAATGGTGACCTCCAATAGTGTGTTTTTTTTTTTTTTTTTAGATGACTAATGTGAAAGGGGAAGGCAATAGGCAGCATTTATTAATACTATGCCGGGTCTGCCACTAAACAAATACGATTTGAAAGGAATTATTTGAGTAAGGACCCTCTGGGGTATGCTGTTAGACCCCCCCTCTCCTCCATTTCCCTCTCTCTCTCTCTATCCTTCTTTCTCACTCTCTCTATCTCTCTTTTGTTCTCTTGCTCTGTCCTCTAAATGTGACAGATAATCTAACAGGCCGTTTACAGCTACATATGAGATTTACAAATGTGCCAGTGATACTGCATGGGGATACATGTTGTTGGGAATGAGTAGTGACTTCCAGATGGAAGACTTTTATTAGTCGCCTACCGATGTGAATTATGTAACCTCTCTGTCATTGCTTAATATCTCTGTTGATGCATGTAATCGCCAATTTTATAAGTCCTTGCTGGGTGTTCTGAGGTGGAATATGTTGTTTAAACAAATGAATATGTGGTTACATGCATAATGATCTATAAATAGGCCTTTGAACAAAGCATTATTAATAATACAGTGCATTTTACTGTGACTAATGAAAATGTTTCATCTCTGATCCTCATTATATCAAAATTGGAGTTTTGTAGCTTTTTAGTTAATGAATGTCTGTCAGTTTTGAGGTTTGTGTGCTATAGTACTACTTAAAATTAACAAAATGAATGCTATATTATTTTTATTATTTAAAATTTGACTAAATCAAGGCTAAATCAAGATATAAGGTGCGTGGCCTAAATTTAGACATATCTGTATTTACATTACAGTGAAGAGCAAAAAATCACACAAGTCTGACTTGTATATGAAGAACCCAGAAATTAATTGGATCAATATTTTTGATATGTGATGTGTAAACGGTTGGGCCTATGTTTTTTTTTTTTTAAACTGGATTGGACAGAAATGGGCACTTTGGTTTGTGAATGTAGTCGAAGAGTGTAAACAGCGGGGGGTGGGGGGGTTATTGTTGTGGTCGGTGTGGGAAGTATCTGAACATCTCAGCAGAGCGCAACAATCACTGCTTAACTGGATTGCCCTCGACCTCCCTTCGCTTCATCTGAATAAAAGGCAGTGTTATGATCAGCCTGTCAATCAAAGCAGTTTCCCAGTGTTGTTTCTCAGAGCCCTGCTGCTGGTACTGCAGCTTTGATGGATGCCTCTAAAGCAACAGTCTCCTCTCCACACTGGGCCTCTGAAGAAAAGAGGCTTTGTACGTTTGCATGCATGTATGCTGGACAGAACTGCTTTGTTTGGTCAAACTCCTCTCTCTCTTTCTCGCACACACACACACACACACCGTAAAACCAGATCTTTTGTTCCGGGTGCCTATGCATATTGTCCAGCTGAGTTGTTGGTAAATGACAGGAGGGAAAAGGAAGTAATGTGGGATTAGGAAAAGGAAGTGATATGTGGAATTAGAAACAGAGGGAGAAGGGGAATAGAGAAAAGAGTGGAAAAAAAGAAGTTGGAAATGTGGTAGGAAAAGGAATAGACAGATGAAATATAAAGGAGGGAAGGAAAGAAAACTACATAAAAAGATCAGAGAAGGAAGGAAAAAGAGGGACAAGGAGAGGAAGAGGAAGTGAGGAGGGAAATAGAGGAAAGAGTAGAGAAAAGGAAGTTGGAAAGGAAAGGAGGGGCAGATTAATGGACACATTAAATAAAAAAGGAAAGGAACGAAAACAACATAAAAAGGTAAGGAAGGAAGGAAAAGGGGGACAAGGAGAGGAAGAAAGTGGGAGAAGGGAAATAAAGGAAAGAGTAGAAAAAGTTGGAAATGAAAAGAGATGGGGAAGGAAAGAATACATGAAGGATCGATATGAAAAGAGGAGGAGGAAAGCTAAGTTATGTAAAAGAAAGTAATGAATGACTGATGAAAATTAATGAATGTTCAAAGTAATTAAACAAGGAACGAATGACAGAAAGAAGCAAAAAATAGGAAGAAAATGAATAAATAAAGGATGGATGAAATAAATGAAGAACAATGAAAAAGGAGGAAAAAGCAAAGCAATCTGAAAGAAAGAAAGAAAAAGAAAGAAAGAAAGAAATTAAAAGATGGAGGAAGGAAAGCAAAGTTATGTAAGAAAGGAATGAATGACAGAAAAAAAGGTAGGATGCAAAAGGGGATGGGGGAGGGAGTATGTGAAAAAAGGAGAAAGCAAAGCAAAGTTATGTAAAAGTAAGAAATAACAGAAGGGAGCAAAGGGGAGGAGGAAAAGAAAGGAGGAAAGAAAGAAATAAATTAAGCAAGGAATTAAAAAATGAAAAAATGGAGGAAAGCAAATTCATTAAAGTTTTTTTAAAATAAAGAAAGTAGGATAAAAAAGGTACTGAAGGAAACAAGAAAATAAAAGAATTAGTAAAATAAAGGAAAGCAAAATGGAAAGAAAGGGTAAGGAGAAGCCCTTTCTCTATACGTCTCCCCACAGACGTTTTCATGCGCAGAATTAGAGTCAGTGTGAAAGAGCAAGAGAGAGAGAGAGAGCAAGGCAGTCAGAAAGAGGGAGTTTAACACTTCCCCCACATACACGTAGGGTGAATCCATCTGTTCCCCCTCTGTAGACATGCATGGCCTTAATGTTCAGCGCAGTCCATGTATTAATACAATTATCAATGGCTCATTTGTCAACTGCACAATGCCAGCTATGCTCCACTGATTGATTACTGTTCAGTGTATGCACACACATACAAAGTCACTGAGGCCTTTCAGAGCATCAGATCCACCATAACCTACTGTAGAAGCTAAACCTAAAGGCTTTTGAACATGTTGACGAAATATTTAAAGAGCCCCTATCATAGCATTTGAAATGTTCCTATTTTTGTTTTAGGAGTTCCCATGCATGCAAGGATAAAAAATCACTTTATTTGTCTTATAATATGCATTTATTTTTAACTGATTTGCTCACCGACTCCCAAATGATTCGTACAACGACTCATTTTTCCAAACCACTCCTTTGCGTGACGCTAATCGGCTGTGATTTGTCAAATGACAGACCCAGTCAGTTATTGTTTGTTAGCATAACGCATGAACATATTGATAAAGCACTGCAGTACTACAAGACGCTCTATTCTTTATGACAACTCCAATAACAGCGACAAACATTTCACATATTTAAAAAAAATTGACATTGGAGACCTAGAAGCTGCGCTGAGCGTAACTTACACACACACACATACTTATTGCGCCTTCCCTCTTCGCGCCCGACGCTACAAAGCCGTTCAAAACCCATAAAAGCAACAATTATTAATAATACTTACAGGTTGTGATTCATAGGAGGAAGCTGATCCATATACACTGGGTAAGTAAGTTACTGAGCCATCCTTCAGGAACAACCGCTTGAAAATCCACATTTGAATTCATTTATGTTTTTGAACGATTCGTCATTAAAATCATGAGAACACAATCGGGCTATACTGTTGTGGTATCGTTGCAAATATGAACTCTAACCACCGATTCTTCACATGCTCATCCCTGGTAAATGAAAACAAAGTGGCTGAACTATCTTTGCATTGTAGAACACAGCGTCTTGTGTATTTGAATGTGTAGACTTCAAGTTTACACTTCCGTCTGCGCGCACAGTAACTGGGTGCGGCCAATATGTCTCTACGTCACGATGTAACAGCTAATGACTCGTTTCAAAAACAATTCATTTCATAGACTCAGAGTCGACTCTCACTTTTGAAAGACAATAACTTTATATGCGGTGCACTTTCAGATATAAATCTTTGCAGGATGTTTTCATTCCCCTAGAGCTATATTCCACACCACATGAACAGTCATTTTCAAAAATCCATGAAAGGGGCTCTTTAACTGTGTGTTGTTTATTTCAAGAGATATAAGTTAAATGCCACAACCGACTGAGGAGATGACAAGATCAAGAGTCACCTTGACTTCAAAAGATCTATGAAGTACTATTTCTGAAAACGTACACTATTTCAGTGTTGACTAACCTAATGTGTCTAATGTTCACAAATTAACATCTTAACATCTTTAACTGAGCGGACAAGATCTCTAAGCATCAAACATACACCTGTTGCCTACTTTTTTGTTTAGCTGGCTGTAGCCAGGCGTGTGTGAAGGTGAGATGTCATGTGTCTGCTAATTTAGGGACTTTTTATGGCAATGACTCTGGGGCTGTACAATAATTAGTTTTGGTAATGGAGGGACACCAGATTGAGGCTGTAAAACTCACCAGCTCTCAAAGTATGTCAATGACCTTAAAGAACAGTTTAGATTTTAAAGGGATAGTTCACTTTGAAATAATTTTTTGGTATGCTTTAACTTACCTTTTTGTTTCCGCAGTAGTTTCAATTTTGATATTTTTGGTCAAACCGTTCGTGTCTATCAGTCATATAATGGAGGATGCCCTCCATTGGATACCCTTAAGGTAAGCTAAAACATACCGAAAATTAGTTGTTAAAACATACCAAAAATTAATCAAAAAGCTTGTTTCCTGTTTCATGTGTCACATCAAACGTTTTTACTCAGTGGCATTAAGCTTTGATACTTATGTCTAGATAGATAGACAGACTATATTTTGCAAACCATGCAAATCGACTAACTTAATCGATTACGTTGATGTTCCAGCCCTACTACTAACCCCAGCTCATCATTCTACTACCCCTAACCCTACCCCTACTAATAATCAACACATTGAGAGTTAGTCTAAACATAGGTGGAACATTACTTAAAGTCAACAGAATATCTAAAGAAAAAGTCTTTAAGGGTTAGTTCACCCAAAAATGATAATGATGTCATTAATGACTAAGGGGTTTCAGTCGATTCTTAGATGCATCACGATGTGGATGTGGACGATTCTGAATTGATTCACAAATATCAAAAATCGATTTTCAATCGATCTTATATTTATAATAACGTAATATTGACAGAACGCAAAAGACGTAACTCTGAAGCACGGAAGTGCAGTGCCTGGAC
This sequence comes from Pimephales promelas, assembly GCF_988280905.1. Lineage (NCBI taxonomy): Eukaryota > Metazoa > Chordata > Actinopteri > Cypriniformes > Leuciscidae > Pimephales > Pimephales promelas. The sequence continues at coordinate 22,955,394 of NC_142778.1, forward strand.
CGTCTGTGGCATGCACATAACAGAGAAGCAAAGGCTGAGCGCGAAATCCAAACAACCTCTTTAAAAGCTGACAAGAGCTGGACAAGAGCCACACTATTTGTAATATAAGCTTTGTAGAATAAATCTAAAATATTTCGGAAACACAACAAATATGAGAAGCCATATGACAAGGAAAAACACTCGGCTGTACCGGTCATTGTTATATTATTAGTAAGTTATACTAATAATAATTCAGGCACACATTTATTTTCCTGTTGGTTCTTTACGATGTTAATAAAATATATTGTATGGTATATCTTCATGGTTCATTACTTGGTACTTTTAAAGCAAATTATTTATTTTCACACACTAAAAAAAGAATCGATAATCGTTTTAGCTTTGAATCGTAGCCCTCTGAATCCTAATCAAATCGAATCATGAGGTACCTAGAGATTCCCACCCCTATTAATGACTCACCCTCATGTTGTTCCAAGCCCGTAAGACCTCCGGTCATCTTGGGAACACAGTTTAAAGGCGTGATGAACTGAGAAATCAAATTTTCCTTGAGTTTTTGACATCTAAGAGTTCATCATATTATAAGAATGTCCTAGAGTTTTAGGACTGAAAATGTCCTGGTTAGTCCAATAAAAGCGTTTGACACCAGGCTCAGCAAACAACTCGTTTTTCAAAGTGGGGAACTATGGCTACGTTCACACTGCAGGCTGAAAAGACCTAATTTTGATTTTTTTTTTGCCCCTATGCGACCTGTATCTGATTTTTTCATGAAAGTCTGAACGTCACAGATCCGATCTTTTCAAATGCGACCCAGGCCACTTGGGTATGTGGTCCAAATCCGATATGTATCCGATCTTTTGAAATGCGACTTCAATCTGAACGACCAGGTCGCATATATCCGACCCACACGTCATTGCACGCACCTGTAGCTAGCCAATACACGCTAACTCCAAAGCGTTATGGGCCGCTGCAGACGTGTCTCTTCCCCAGTGTTGTGCCTGAACGCGTTCAATGAAGGATAATGCATGAATGCGTTCATATTTTGGCCGAATGTGACAGTTCACGTTCGCCCAAAATAAATGTACTGTAACTGCCTGATGAACATTACTGTGAACACGTTCATTCTGGTGTCTGTGAACATGCGCTCTCTGTCAGTTTAACTTCGTACAGTAGGGTGCCAGATTTCTATAGAGACAACAATCATGCTCGCAACCTAACCAATCATATGCAAATGTTATTTTAAGTTGGGGTAGAGAAAACCTCTTCACACCTTATCAACCATTTAGAAATGGCCTGGCAATCACTCACAAAACATGATTGCTAAGGTGTTGTGTATGTGATTGCCAGACCATTGCAATATGTTTTGTGAACACCTTAGCAACCATATACAATGGTAATGGCCATATACTGTAGCATACATACAGAGTATAGAGTGTTGTTTGTGTGTGGCTATATGCAGTCTTCAGAAAGTTGTCATGGTAAAGCCTTGAATAAAAACTTGTGGATCAAATTTGCTCTGTTTGCTTTTTCTTAGCAAACAGAGCAACGTCCTCTTTGTGTGTCGCTGGCCATCCATATGGCTGCCTTTTAATAAAAGAACAACTGAAACCAAGGTCCCAAAATCCTTCAAAGTTGGATTAGGATTATTTAAAGAATGTTGTTCCCTTTTTAATGAAGGTGATTCCAGTGTTTCTCAAAATGGGGAAGTGGAGTGTGAAGGGCCTCATTTAAACAGAGCCACCAGACACGCTTCAATGAGTGTTAATATGGTCTTTCATGCCACAGCATCTCTCTCTCTGTCTCTGTTTGCCATAAGCTAAGATGTCAGCTTAACTGTGCTGTCTGATACTGTGCATCTTTTAGAAATAGTGGCAAAAATGCATAAAATGCTTTCATGCAATAGTATTCTTGCAGTTATCACAGGTTAAAGGTGCAATATGTATAATTTTTTTATTAAAATATCTAAAAACCACTAGAACAATGTAACATATTTTGTTGACTTGTGTACAGTTTAAATCTCGAAAAATCCAAACTTTTAACCGGTATTTGCCTGTCAATGGTGTCATTTCCCCATCAGCACCAGTTCCTTTAGCTCCACCCATTCATTCACGGTCATCCAAATATTAACCTGCTACACCTGTCCAACGCATTCTCATCCTTTAGCGTCATATAGAACGCTATATGACAAAACGGTGCTATACTATGCACATGGCGCCCGTTATCGTTAATATCACACGCCCTGTGATGGTTAGGTTTTGGTGTGGGGTAGGGTAGGGTAGTCTCATATCATGCTAAAGGATTTATGACGCCTTGGGTTCGCGTGAATATTAATGATAAAGGGTGCCATGTGCGTAGCATAGCGCCGTTTTGTCATATAGCGTTCTATGTGACGCTAAAGGATGAGAACGGGCTGACCTGTCACACCCTCATCAAGCACCCCTCAAAAGCATAGCACACACTCACCTGTTGTCTGGTCTTGTCAATCTCTGCATGAGAATGTACCCGACTACCTACCTACCGACTACATATCTTCGTCCTCCTCCATCCGTCGATCCTTCAGAGTGTTCATCATCTGTGTGCTGATCTAACCATCCTGCAAAGAAACAAAAACTCATCAGTTAGGTGTGACTGATCATTAAACTGCTTTATTTATCACTTACCTGCACTTACCGCCTTGCAGTGAGATGTTTCAATGGGGACATTTCACACCCGCAAATTACGCCTATGCTCGTGTCTGACTCCTCGCTCGGTCAGTCTGCCGTTTCCTCTTTCTCTGTTCCTCCGATAATGCTTTCCTAGCTTTCTGCATCTTATATGCTGGCTCAGGCATGCATGACGATAGTGTGACAAACTCCATTCCTCTCTACCTTGTTCCTGGATGGGTGTGTGTATGTGTGCAGTGCCGTAAAGGAATCTGTTACATCGCGAGAGCTGGTTTCCTCCTAACCTTCCCGGCACATTTACAAGATCCATGACAAATCTGGTCATGAGAAAGTGGTACATTGGAATCTATTGTTGCCAGTTAACTTTCTCCCTTTGCCTTCAACTGATTTTTCTGTTGGTGCAAGTGCTAGTGGTGATCCTTGTTCCACACCTTCTCAATCTGTATGTGTTGTGGCTGAGTCAACATTTCCTGTCACTGATGATTTACTGCTTCGTACTGACGTACTGCTTCTTGGATTTCATCCCATTCTTCTCAAACTGTTTCTGAAGCATGAAATGACTTACCTGTTGACCATGACACTGTAGCTAGTGCTTTTTCCCCTACTGTTCCTGTTCCTAAAAGTTCACCTGATCATATAGTTGACAAATCTGATGATTGTTACACTACCAGGCTTGGTAGAGTAATTAAGCCTGTTTTATAGGCTGATGGTTCAATGGTTCAACTCATTGGTAGTCAATGGTTCAACTCAAAACCTTACTTGGTATGGAGTCTGTATCTCCTGTTATTCATGTATAGATCTGTTTTTTCTTCTTCTTCCTGCTGTCTCTGACAATGCTAGGTGTCAATTCTTGTATTTTCTTATGCGTATTGGTTCTGTTAAGTACCTGGTCTGAGATTTTTCAAAGTGTAATGGGCACTTTGGTAATGCCTACAAAATGTGTAGAAGTTTGGCCAACTTTCTTTCTTGTATCCCTTTCCTTTGGGTAAATGTCTATGTTGAGAACTATCTTCACTGGTTTTTTTTTTAAGTGTCGACGATGTAATTCAAGTGACCAGTGTTCTGTTTTTTTGTTATACTCTAGGCATTTTGTGTAATTTTTTTTTAATTCTTTATTTTAATTGTTGCTTTTGATTCAATATCTTTACTGCAATTTATGTGTATTCAGTTACTGTACTTATCTGTGTGGTTATTTTGATCATTTTACCCCATTTACATTATATTTTTTACTTTGTGCTACAGTATATGTGTATAGAAGAAAGCACATGGTGATTGAATGTACATCTTATTTGTTTTAGAGAGCAATAAGGGTGATTTACTCGGACTGCTTTTTTATGTGATGTATATCAGGTATGTTTTCTCTATCTCTTCCTCTTGCCATTGTTAATGCACTGAAGAGAGAGCAATAAGGGCGATTTACTCAGACTGCCGTTTTATGTTTTATATATTAGTAAATCCAGTGAAACCGCCGCCTGTTGTCATGTGCCTGTCTTCACAAAGCAGAGAAGTGTTGTCATAACCACCGGTAACACTTGCAATGCAGCCTTTTAAACTTACTGGGGCAGTGACAAGCGCCTCTCACTGCTCTGCTCCTCCGTTTGTGCTGCTTAGAGTTATGTGATGGTGGCTCTGGAAACGTGTTGGCCTAGCACTTTTTGTCCCTCTCTGCTATTATAGTTTGTCAATATGGCAGAACTACATGGAAGCCTCTATGGACCTACCCGTCCCATGTATATAAAGATAACAAATTCTTTGTTTACGAGGATAAGTCAGAGATAATTGGCAGAGGTATTTTTACACCATTGAGGACATATTTAATCAAACAAAAACATCCAGAACAGATTTTGCAAGCACCGTTTCAGAGTGGTATGTTTTTCTTGTACATTATAGGTATGATGTTATCCACCATTTAATCATGATATTTGTCGAGAAACTAAGGTTATACAAAAAGTAATCCATCACAAAAACATGGTTAATTTTCCTAAGGGGCGGTATACAGCCTTACAAAAGCGAGAGCTTATAAAGGCTATAGTAAACAACGCTATATCAACACCAGCAAAACATAAAAGATTTAATTATATATATAATAAGACATACTTACAAGTTGTCATCCATAATCAACAGATTGTCCAGACAAAGTAAACACTGCTCCATTTCAAGAGAAGATTTTGTGTGTAGCCTGCATCATGGCTACACACAATGAATGTGCATAAGCTTTTCTCAATATGTGCAGCCCACATAAACGTTGGGATTATAATGTTCAGGGACAGTATTTAAAGTACATTTTACCCATTCTAAGTTTGTCAGCCTTAGGAAGATCAAACAAATTGTTGAGTTGTGGAAAGAACAATGTCTTTGACATAGGAGCAGCATACCCAGGCCTTGTCTGCTTTTCTCATTCATATTCGTTGGGTGGAGATTATTTAAATGAGGAACATTATGACTTCTTCATAAAGCCTGATAATTTGCCTAGTAACAAACTGTTTTTTTCAGTTCTTTGCACCTGTTAATTTTTTAGCTTTAGTCTTTTTTTTTTTATTATGTGCTTTTGTCAAGTGAATTATATATATATATATATTTATATATATATATATATATATATATATATATATATATGAAGAGTTCAGATGCAAAAGCCTCTAAGTGCCATTTGAAATTTTCTTCTAGAATGATAATATTTATCAAGCTTGTATATTTAAGTTCAGTAATTTCACTTAAATTGCAATGAGGATTACCTATTAATTGTCATTTAAGTGAAATTACTGAACTTGAATATATAAGCTTGATAAAAATGATCATTTTAGAAGAAAATTTCAAATGGCATTTGGAGGCTTTTGCATCTGAACTCTTCATATATTCTAATTTTAATTTAAGTTTAAGTTTTTCATCTAATAAGTTTTTTTTTTTATTTTAGCTTTCTTTCAGTTAACAAAAAACAGTTGTTTTCAATTGTTGTATTCATTATAAAAAAAGTGAAGTAACTACTTTTAATTAACTAACCAACTGTGAAAAAGGATACACTGATAATAGCCATAAGGCTGATACAATGTTGAAGAACATCCCTTTGAAATGTTGTAAACAAGAGAAGTAAATTGTTTTACTGGTAAAAATAGGCCAAATGAGCGTGTTTTACAGTACTGTACATCTCAATCGCTAAGAGTGCCTTGCTGGAGCAAAGATGTAAATGTGCTCCAACCATACACTTCATGTTGCACAAAGCAGGTTAGTGTGCACGTTTTTATTATGCCTCTTTATTACGATTGAAACAATCGTTCCCAGCTATACGGCACGGCCACCATTCATTAGTGCTTGACCACAGGAGCTCTGCTCATCAAACATTAACTCTCCATACTGAATTATTGATTGATCAGCGGCTCTGATACAGCAGCTGTGTGCTGCTACAATTAGAAGCATACAGAGGATGGTACACAAAGAAATATAAAGAACTTCTTTGATTTGCTGCCACCACTTGGGTGCGAATTTGTGATTTCTGTGGGGATGTGAGCGTGTCTGCAGGTAAGAGATACAGATATGCTGACCGGCCTAACATGCACTAAGGGATCGTGGCTGAATTGAGGAGATTTGTCTAGCTGTCCAAGTTGTCTATGTTCTTTGCTCACACAGATCTGATAAATTTGTTCTCATGCTGTGAGGAGTTTACAGGCCACTTCTTCTGTGCCGCAGGGTTAATGTGCCACCTGTGGTGGAGCGGTTCAGACCCAGAGAGGGTCATTAACTTTTGGAGGTGACCCACAGTGTGGAGGCCTGAGCTGGATGCTCAAGCCTGGAGAGAGTGGGCTGTGCTGGGCTTGCACGGCTACCTCCGCTCCTCAGATGCCCATGGAGGAGACATCTGCCACCCTGGCTGTCTTCTCTTAGCTCTCTTTATCACTTTACCTGAACTATCTATCTATCTATCTATCTATCTATCTATCTATCTATCTATCTATCTATCTATCTATCTATCTATCTATCTATCTATCTATCTATCTATCTATCTATCTATCTATCTATCTATCTATCTATCTATCTATCTATCTATCTATCTATGAGAGTCTCTCTGTCTGTCTATTGTTCTATCGGTCTATATCCATCGTTCTATCTATATATTGTTAGTTCACACACAAAATTACTCAAATGAGTAGTGTATCAAATGAGCAAATGTAAGTGTAGCATAATTTTTGCACATTGTACTATGGTATTACCATTTTTTTTGGGGGGGGGGGGGGGGCATGTACCTTGCTAAAAGCTTAATTTTCTTTGCATTATCTGTTAGTGCTGTTACTTTATACGTGTACACATATGATAATCATTTAGTATCATAGAAAATGGCATTAAAATGTAATGGCATCACTGTACTATGGTACGATACATTTCTGTAAAGGACATATGAGCAGAATCATAAAGCTGTTGGGGTACATTTACCTCAGGTGTTGTGAAAATGTCTTTGAGTGTGTGTGTGTTTGAGTGGGTGTAGTATGTCTCTTGAGTTCTCCAGTAGGTCAGAAAGAGGAAGTTAATTCCCCAGGTTGGGCTCCTGACTGCCTCATCTCTTTGATAGTGTCACTCTTCTCTCTTTCTGTGAGCACTGCCTAAGATCTGTGCCATAGATACATCCTCAATAGCGCATCACAGTCGCAGCTGTAATGGGGAAAATGTCACACAGGAGAAGAAGCTTCTAGACTCTTTTGAGCTCCTCTACTGAGCCTTTGTTAGTAACAAAAAGAGCTGCTGACATATTTTATAATATAAGCTTAAAGCTCTGCCTGAAATAACTGAAACTTCTCATTCAACTTTGCAAACAAAGATTTGTTTGAGTTTACCAATGGTGGTACCCACATGCAGGCAAAACAATATGAAGATAATGAAGGCTGACATAGTTAGGTATATTTTGCAAGCGGTTTGTGGCCAAGATTATTGCGTGCCGCTGTATTGTGTCACGATGTCTCGCTGTCTGTCAGAAGGGTTGAAAAGTGTTCTGGGCTGAGAACAGGGGAGAGCACAGTTCATTATCCATCTTTTTAATATTTAATTGTGAGATTTGATAAAAAATGATCTAACATTTATGATGCGATCTATCTCATTGTAACGTAGTCACATTCATTTCATCTGTGGTGGCTTCCCTCGGGTCAGAGAGACTCTTTCCTCACTCTCCAACCACTTTTTTTCTTTTCCTTTTTCTTTTTTGTTCATGAATCATATCTATTCATATCGTGGCTAAAGGCACACCTTACGAAAAATGTGCTTTTACCTCATGCCTGGGTTAAAAGGCTCTCCAGCATGAGGTAAAAGGCACAAATTATACAAATACTTTAGGTAAAATAATTTGTATTATATGACATTAATAATGCCTAAGTTAATCACTTTAGCAAAGTTTGCACTATTTTTGGTGTATTTTGATAAATAAAACGATTATTGGTAACACTTTACAATAAGGTTCATTTATTAAGCATTAGTTAATGTATTAACATGAACTAACCATGAGCAATACATTGTTACTGTTTTTTGTTAATCTTTGTTTACGTTAGTTAATAAAAATCCAGCTGTTCATTGTTTGTTCATGTTAGTTCACAGTGCATTAACTAATGTTATCAAGATTTTTATTAAAGGGTTAGTTCACCCAAAAATGAAAATTCTGTCAGTATTTACTCACACCCATGTTGTTCCAAACCTCTATGGGTTTATTTGTTAAGCTGAACACAAATGAAGATATTTGGAAGAATGTTTTAATCAAACAGATCTCATTCCCCATTGACTACCATAGTATGTATTTTTCCTACTATGGTAGTCAATGGGGAATGAGATCTGTTTGATTAAAACATTCTTCCAAATATCTTCCTTTGTGTTCAGCAGAACAAATAAACACATAGAGGTTTAGAACAACATGAGGGTGAGTAAATACTGACAGAATTTTCATTTTTGGGTGAACTAACCCTTTAAGTATTAGTAAGTGTTGAAATTAACATTTACAAAGATTAACATGCTGTAGAAGTATTGTTAATTCTTAGTCAATGTTAATGTATGTAAACTAATGAACCTTACACTCTAAAAAATGCTGGGTTGTTTTAACCCAACTTTGGGTCAAATATGGACTAACCCAGCCATTGGGTTAAATTTTTACATTACATTTTTAACCCAACATTTCGGGTTTGTCCATATTTGACCCAAAATTGGGTTAAAACAACCCAGCATTTTTTAGAGTGTAGGTAACACTTTATTTTGATAGTCCACTTTAGACATTCTATTAACTATAAGTAACTTTTCAACTAACTGTCATTAGAGTATTAGTAGACTGCGGGCTTAATATCTGCTAACACTTTATTTTGTTGGTCCCCCAACAGACATTTAACTGACTATAAGTACTGTAACTTGGCGACTACAATTAAACTTATTCTCCTAACCCAAACCCTAACACCTGACCATGCTAATACTCTAATGAGAGTTAGTTGACATGTAGTTGAAAAGTTACTTAAAGTGTAACTGAACCTTATTGTAAAGTGTTACCGAAATATCTGTTAAAATACTTGTTAATGCATTTTTTTTTTCTGTGTGTGTGCTACAAATTGGAGTCATGACCACAGAAGTGTTAAAGAGTGTGTGGTAAAGCATATGGCTGAGCTGATGAGCTCTTTTTGGATGGCTCATTCTCAGCAAGGGTGTGTGTGTCCTTGTATGTGAGAGTCAGAAAGCGTGCAGTGCTGTTTTCGGGGTTTCAGATGTCCACTCTGTGGTTGTCTTTAGCGTCACTGCCACTTACTGTCATTTGGGACAGTTGCACAGTCCGACGCAGACGGCTAATTAAATGGGCTAATTATTATACACCTCACCCTCCGATATATGCCAGCCAACATTTCATATCCTTCCTTTTCTTTATCTCTCCTTCAAGGGAAAAGGGGGTCAGCTCACTCATTCTTTAGCTAAAAGTTTCGACTTGTTCCCCTTTGAAAATGCTCTCCACTGATCTGAAACTTGGAACGGAGTCATTTCAGTATTCCTTATCTCGCTCCAGCTTGGCTTGTTCTCTCCTCTTTATGTCATTACGAGCCCTGCTGTTACGGATTCAGGTATTAAGAAATCTTCGGGCATCTTTATCAGTCGGATGGCATCCAAATTGAGACGTTCCAAGCCTATGTTGTAAACATAATTTTGGCATTATACTCTCCAAAAGTAAGCAATAAACAGGTCAAGAGTGCAGCAGTTATTTAGCTAAACTTTCACATGTGATGTAATGTCATTGTTTTGGTTGTCCGTTTTCTGATGTGGAGGGATTGAATTTGGAAAAAAGGATTGTCTGCAAATAGCTTACTATTTGTGCCATTGAGCCTTCCTGCATATGTTTGTTAGTATGTGTGTGTTTTTATTTACTAAAACTGTGTTAATAACAGCTGCCCTGCTGTGATCCAAAGCATAATTTAAATAAATAGTTCACCCCAAAAAAACATTTCTGTCATTATTTACTCAAACTTATGTTGTTCAGAATGCTGTTACGTAAGAATCAATGGCGTTTGATGTTGTCAGTGATATTGAACTTGCTGTACCATTTTTTGATGGATTTAAATGCATGAATGCAAATTTGAAAGTTATAATGAATTCACATTTAGTCTTAAAATAGCTAATTTTATGATACCTTATAGTACTTTTCATCATTATGGTATTTTTTATCGAGTTTGACAGCTCCCCCTTCCACAGATGTTTGGAAAAGCTCAGCCTGAAACTGTGCTTAACATCTTTTGTCTTTCAAATGACATGAGGGAGCATAGACGGTATATGAATTTTAATTCTTTGGGGTGAACAACACATTACGGGCCCATTTAATGGCCGGGCCCCTCTTTGTCCATAACAATGGACAAATGTTTGCTACAATTTTATTGGATCTTGTTGGACTAAAACAAACAAATTGTATAACTCCATAAGATACAGATGCTAGGACAACACCCAGGCACCTCTTGGAGGGCAAGACGACGACCTCTGGTAATATAGCGCAGTCTCATCCCAAGACGTCATACAACTGACGCTTTTGACCATACGTCAACATCTGCCGTTTTAGGGTCTACTTAAACATAGGTTAGATGACGTTATCTAATCCTAACCCTAGACCTAAACCTACCCCGTCACCTAACTGACGTTAAAGGTAAAGCGTCAGTTGTATGACGCCCCAGGATCGTCATCTAACCAACGTTTAAGGGTACCCTAAAACGATGGATGTTGACGTATGGTCAAAAGCGTCAGTTGTATGACGTCTTGGGATGAGACTGTGTTAGGTAATAAGCCTGAGAAGGACCATCTAGAGACTAATCTCTAAGATTTTGCCCTGTGACTGTCAAAAAAATCCCTCAGGACATCCAGATGCAGCAAATGGGTGAAACAAAGGGAGATTAATGATCCATCCAAATCCATTCATAACTATGTATGGAAACCTTAAAATTGATGGAAACTACACACATCCATTTCATACTTAATCAGAGAAATAGATTTTCTCAGTGACGGGTATTTATAGTGTAACATCGTACACAAATTCCGCTGTTAATGAACAAATGAATGAATGCATGACAGTTAAATTTTTTTTCCATCTAGTTTGGACTCTATTTGTTTAGAATATTTAGAAATGCACCTGTTAAAGGCTTATGCAAAATGAGCTAAATGAGTTCCATAGGGGAAAGAAACAGTCTCCCATGTCATGTGAGACATGACATAGATACACTGTTCTGGGTCTCAGTCCTGTCAGGGAAGAGACTGTAACATATAGGACCAGGTTTTGTGTCTCTATTACAGGTGAGACATTAACAGATACAAGTTCTGAGTCCCAGCCTGCAAGAGTGAGACTGTAACAGATGTCATACGGCCATGTTCTGGGTTTTTGTCCTGTAACAGGTGAGAAATTAACAGATACAGGTTCTGAGTCAGCCTGCAAGGGGGAAACTGTAACAGATATGACCATGTTCTAAGTCTTTGGCCCACAATGTTGAGACAGAAACAGATCAACACGTTCTGAACCTTCTGGCCCATTACAGGGAAGACAGCAGCAGATACACCACACTGTTCTGAGCCTCCGGTTTGTCCAGAGAGACAACAACAGATTCCATAATCCGGGTCTACAGCTTGTGAGGCAGCAACAGATACTGTATGACCAAATTCTGAGCCTCCAGTCTGTGAGACATTAACAAACACTACGTTTAGAGTCTTCATTCAGCAAGTCAGGAACACTATAGCACGTCCTGAGTAAAAAAAAAGTGGATTGACCAATGCGCTCTCAACATTTGTCATTATAATTACTTCATCGAGACCGCCATAAAGTAGTGTCTGAAAGTTGCAATTAATGTTTTTATTGGTAAAAATTGTATATATCCGTAGGTGCTCGACCATTTAAAGCAGCCTAATCATCTAACCCAATGGCAATTTGGCAAATATTTCCGATCCAGTGGATGTCTGAGCACCACTTTTTTTTTTTTTTACAACATTTCTTAATGTGGTACTAAAATACAGATATAACTGAGATGCGGGACACTTACACCTTGGTGGATGTGTGACAAAGCACCCAATTTCAGGACTGGGTTTTCAGGACTAGGGTGGTCACCCTATCAGTATATGCTTTTCTAATTTACATTAGATTTAATATAACTGATGATAGTGGTTTCATTTAATTGTTTGATGCATAATAAGGTAATTAGTTTCATAGAAATCACATAATGTACCCTTCCATAAGATAACGTAATTGCCATAGCCACGTACACCTAACTTAATCACTTGCATTTTATGTTTCACACACTTTATTTCTTTATCCTTCATGGTATTAATTTACTAGTTGTGTTAGTTGTTCTTGTTAAATGAAATACAATAATGAAATGTATTTTATTACACTTGTGTCTTCCTTGTGCTGATAAAACAGGATCTCACCAATCTTTCAGATAAATCAGCTGACCAACTACCTCCAGTTTGCATTAATTCTAAATGATGGGAGTGTTCTCATAAAGCCACAGTCCTTGGCTTTTGCCCCAAACCAAGAGGGGGGAACTGGTCATCTGATGTAGCCTACTCCTAACCAAACCTTTAGTGACATGTGAAACATCAGAAAATCCAAAAATTACAACATCAGTGGTGACGTGAGTAACAATTACTTCATAATTGACGTCCCAGTGTGGACGAAAGTAAAATCACATGTATTTATCAACAATGGGAGGAATATTAATTAGTCTGATAGTTATCATGGCATTATATGAATATGTACAGTATAGATTCAAAGTTTGTGGTTAGAAATATTTTTTTTTTAATAAAGAAATAATACTTTTGTTCAGCAAGGACACATGAAATTGATCAAATATGATTTTTATGGTTTTACAATTTCTTTTCATATAAATGCTTGTCTTTTAAACTTTTATCAAAAAATCCGGCATAAAAATGTTTTGCAATATTTCCAAAAAAAAAAAAAAGTAATCAGCACAATTGTTTTTTAACATTGAAAACAATAAGAAATGTTCATTTAGCAGCAAATCTGCACATTAGAATATTTTCGGACGGATCATGCGATACCATCAAAAATCTTTAGTGTTTTATAGAACAAAAGCATTTGTATGGGTTTCAAATGACATGAGAGTGAGTACAAATATTTTATTTGGGGGTAAACTGTTTGTTTAAAAGAGATGGCATTGAAGAAAACAGTCAGACATTTCTCACATTGTTAGTTGGCTTTGTTTTGTCTGAAAAATAAAGTTTTGCCCAAAGCCATGCATGGCAGCACTAACTTTCTGTTTGCAGCGGAACTCACTGCGCGCGCACACACCCACCCACACCCACACACACACAGATTTCTCTAGATTCCCTCAAGATGGACACTGGCCTCTCATGTCTTTGTGAAAACTCAAGTTGCTCACCATAAAAAGAGGCTCTCCATGGCGGAAGAGAGGTGGAGGAAAAAATCTGATTCCCTCCTTCTCTCTTTGCCTCCCAAATTCAGAGTGCTGGACTCTTGCAATGCCCTGCGGAGGTTCACAGTAGAGAAAGCAGAATTGTTTCTCGGGAGATGTCTCTTCGATGTTCCACTTACACGCTGCATGGCCAAATGCTCACGTCAAATGCACACAGATGCACACACTGAGACGTAATGGGTTTATAACAGTAAACCGACCCTCAAAGTGGGTGAAATTCTAAATGGATGATGGATTACTATGGGAGGCCATTCAAGATATTTTTCAAACTCTACTTTATACACACATTAAGCTCCCTCTCATGCACTACTGTCTCTCACTCACTATCAAACATTTTGCACGCACATTATCAAACTCTTGCGCAAATTACCACATTCATTCATCCTCACATAAACAATAATGGTCTTCTTGGGCATAATAAAATCTACATGTGCTATCAAACTCTCTCTGCTGAGTGATGGGAAGTCCAATTCATTTCTGCAAACCGACCGTTTTCGGACAGTTAGTTACAACCAACCAAAAAGCTGACTTTCTCATGATGGTTTGATTTGTTCATTTCAAAAAGGTCTTTGACACACTCTGTTTGCTCCCAAATATTTGGTTACACTTTATTTGAAGGGGTGTGCATAAGACTGACATGACACTGTCATAAACATGACATAACACCTGTCATGAACATGAAGGAGTCTTTATGAATGTTTATGACTGTTGTCATTAAGTGTCATTCGGTAAATTATGACACTTTTAATGCAAAGTTGACATTGTTTAAAATGTCTTTGTGACAACTTGATATTAACCAAGACAAAAAATGTCTTTGTTATGACAACTTGACATTAACCAAGAAATTATAACCTGTCAACCTGTCACAAATATGTCATAACAGGTCTAATTATCAAATTTAAAGAAGTTATTTAGCTTTGTGTTAACATTACATTACCCTGTTATGTTATGGTTGGTTTTAAGTGTCATTCTGTAAATTATGACACTTTTAATGCAGAGTTGACATTGTTTAAAATGTCTTTGTTATGACAACTTGACATTAATCAAGAAATCATAACTCGTCCAACATGTTCCACTTTACTTGAGGGAAAGGGAAATATTAATGACACTGTTGTTAAAGCATTTGGCAGTGTAATAACCCTTAATGACATCTTTATAACTAGTACAATGTGTTCCACTTTACTTGAGGACAATCCATGTAACAGTTATAATGGTGTCATGACAACCTAAGTTAATGACAACAGTCATAAACGTTCATAAAGACTCCTTCATGTTCATGACAGGTGTTATGTCATGTTTATGACAGTGTCATGTCAGTCTTACTCCTTCAAATAAAGTGTTACCACACAAGGTAAGTCCTTGATAATCCTCGGAAAACGTCGACAGTAGCTGTAGCTAGTTGAACCGGCTCAGTTCTTTAAGATTCGGACATGACCAAAAAGCGTGAGATAGCGTTTGATACTGCATGTGTGAATGAGTTTGGTAGTGTATGAGAAAGAGTTTGATATGTGAGTAAATTTTGAAACATGTCTTGAATGGCCTCTCAGATTACAGCTTGTTCACATATTTGTTCACTTATTTGTAATTATACGTGGACTCACTCAAAAGCACAAGAGTTTAAAATTGTGCACAGTTGTGTGGTCAGCATGCCTTAGCACACACACACAAGCACACACATACACTGTGATTTTTTTTTTCTGCTTATCAAAAGGATTCATTTCCAATTTGACAGTGATTGATTTCTAATAAAACTTAGCCAAGTCTCATTATCGGTTTAGCATGGGAAATGAAAGCTTTCATTTCCTGTGAAGAGGGGACGTGGATGCCAGCTCTGCTGCTTTTTATGAAATCTGCTGCTTTTTTCAGTCAGTAGTTTTTTTTAAAGGCTGGTTCTGAATTTGATGTTAAGGACAAATGGTAATATATAATATTAAACTAGATGTTTTTTTTTTAATTATTATTGTTATTGTTTTTTATTCTGTGTGGAACTCCCTATGATTCTAAAGTGTTGTTCCTAGGTGTTTTTTATTTTTATTTTATTTATAAAATTAAATATATTTTATTTTATTTTTCCTATAAATTCCTTAATATCATGTTGGTATTGTAAAATATATATATATATATATATATATATATATATATATATATGTTATTTGATTTTTTTTTTTTTACACTATTACCTTGTGTCTGATGCACTGGTTTCACATGACTAAAGCTCTTCCTACAGTATAAGGATTTTTTTTGCCTTTATTGTTCGCCAGGCAAAAATCTTTAAAAAAGTAATGGCATACCTCTTCTCAACAAGCAACATGATTTGATTTGAAGTATCAAGTATCATTCAAATTGTTTTCAATATTAAAATTCAGTGCACCTTATTAAAAACAGTACTGACAGCAGTGCAAGAGTCAATATATCAGTATTAAAATTGCATTGCAAAGTGGTCTTCCAAGACTTGTAAAGGTTTAGGAAATGTTATTCTAAGAATAATTATTGTTTGCCGCATTAAACTTTCCAGAAATCATAAGAAACAGAGGCACAGATCACGATGCCGCTGCTGTTTTCCAAGTGCTCCGCTTTCATTTGAAACCGTGGGCTGTGTGTTCTGTGCTGGCAGATTGAGACGCCAAAGGCACACACTGTCTCCTTTGGCAGTCAGTTCAATAGCACTGACATAAAAGCATTTAATAACATTCTAATCACACGCTCTCGGCCTTGCCAGAAAAACATTTCACAGCTGAAATTAGCGCAAAATAACAAGAGAGTCCTCAAGAATCTGTTTAGCAAATCTGTTGTGATGCAGAAGAGATCTTCATTAGCGTTATCTCATTTGAAGATATCCGAAAAAAATCATAAATAGGTCAGGTATTAAAAGCGAGCGCTGGCGCAGATAAGCCCTATTTGTAAGGGAAAAAACAGGTGAAATATACCAGAATGTACTTTTTAAAAGCTAAAAAGGCAGTGAATGTTTAAAGCTATTACTCCAAATAACAGTTAAAGCATCTAATTGTTACTATGGAGTCATTTTAATCAGCCAGACAACTGGATTAGACCTGCAATGCTGCTTTAACTGCTTCTGTTTCAGACATATTGATCTACAGAAGTGAGATAAGTAAACCTTACACTGGATTAGATGCAATGTGCTTTGCACAGACACTTTACACACATAAAAATTCAGAGGAGGCAGAGAAATCTCAGACAAAATTGGAGCGTTTGTTCTGCAATGACTTCAATTGTGATACGGCCACAAGCCAAGGGCAAAACAAGAATCCATTGTGTACGTGTGAACAGAATACAGCGCTCTTGCGTGCCTTTAAACGGCCTTCCTCTGCCTTATCATTTTAGCAGTTTATCTTCTCGGCCTCTGAAATGGTTTCACCTTTAGATTGTGTGGTGCACTGCATGCATTTCATCTATCAAGCTGCATTTGTGTCTTTGTTTATCATGTTTTGTCCTGGTTTAAAGTTGAATATGTTTCTGAATTGGACTATCAAAGCATGCTGTCGTGTCCAATCAGCCCAGTGTTTCCCTGTCATCCTAGTTCATGTTTAATTCCGTTTCCGCTGCTGGCTACGCGAGGCACGCAGCGGGCATTAAGTCTCTCCGTGATGTTATCTGGGACGTTATACATTAATAATCTCAGAATTCAACTGTGGAACGGCACATTTCCCTCATGAGCTTATCATTTACATAAATAAATGGAATGCAGGGCCAATCAGATCAAAACTCAATGTCCCATTAATAAAGGAAGTTAATGTGATCATCGGGAGTGTTGACGGCTGTGCTCAGCCTGTATTTTGGAGTTTATTGCAAATGCTTTCCTGATTAATGAGATGGCTTTAGATTTATGAGCATTTCACGCCACCGTTGTTCCGTAATCTTGGCTTGATGTGCAGTTCTCTATAATCTTTAAGCTTTAAGTCCATTTGCTCATCAGTTGTGTAAGTGGCATTCATTTATGAAAGATGAAGTGGGTGAATGAAAACTGTTGTGAGTGATTTCTTTTCAAAGTGTTCTTGGATCAATTCCTGGTGGATAGATTAGATTAGATTAATGGATAGATATGAAGAGTTCAGATGCAAAAGCCTCTAAATGCCATTTGAATGACCATTTTTATCAAGCTTGTATATTTAAGTTCAGTAATTTCACTTAAATGACAATTAATAGGTAATCATCATTGCCATTTAAGTGAAATTACTGAACTTAAATATACAAGCTTGATAAAAATGATCATTTCAGAAGAAAATTTCAAATGGCACTTAGAGGCTTTTGCATCTGAACTCTTCATATATTGAGGGATAGATGAATAGATAGATTTTTTTATTACTTTAATGTATTTATATGTGCCCAAATTACATTTTATGACTTTCTATCCTTATTCTGATTTAAACCAGAACATGGTCAAACTTGGGGGCTCCATTGTGTTTTTTGTTTTTTTTTGTAAAAGTAATTCATGCAGAGAATACGCTTGTCACTTTACAATATATTGGATCTTGTTGTACTGTGGCTACAGTGCAGTATTTTGATTGATTCAACACTATTTGCTTTGCTTTTCAATCATATTTATGGCCTAGCTAAAAGCTTTAGATGCAAATAATTAGAATATTGTTGAAGCCTAGCACAAATCCTAAACTTAACCCTAACATCTGAGAAGATAGATAGACAGACAAACAGATGGACAGACTGACAGATCGATCAATAGGAATGTTGAACCAGGACCAGTATGGATTGTTGATCCAGGAACATGTCCAGCTTTGCATTGTGTCATTTACCACACGTATGCGATTTTCTGTTTTGTTCCTGAATGAGTCAAATTCAGCATCGCATCCAAGTTTCGACAGCCAAGTAAATAGACTTGACTCAAGGTAGATGTGCGCTCCCTGATTCACTAGTCATTCTGACTCTGAGTTGGAAAATACAGGAAAATAGACAGCCTTGAGTAAAATCACTCATGTGTTTACACAAATAAAATGGAGAATATGGGATAGGCCAAGGAGTGTGTGAGTGGGTGTGTAACTAATCAATACACCATGGAGGCTATCGCTAGGCTTGAGTGTATAATACAACAAATCTTTTCATGGCCCTACACACTTTAAGTCTCTTTATCTATTCATGTGCCTGTAGAGGGTGCCTTTAAGCTTACTGAAACTCTGATAAGCAGACATGTGTTTGTTTGTGTAATCGCCCACAGGAGCCGGTCTAACAGCTCTTAAAGGTACAATATGTACGAATTTTGTAATAAAATATCCAAAAATCACTTGCCCAGTGTGATATATTTCCTGCAGTTGTGTACCTACAATATCCCAAAAGTCTCCAAAGATTTTTTTTTTCTATTTCAGAGAAATTCCAATATTAAATAAGTGTCCGTCCCGGAAAAAATGTCGCCTGTCGATGACGCAATATCCACGCTATCCTCGGTTTCCGTTAATACTGCCATAGCCATGACGTAACCATAGCGACAGACGTGGACAATGTGTATTGCTAACTTTTAGCAGCACACAGTTCTTGTTTCTTTAAAACATAGACAATGGCAAGCAGACTTTGGGACAAACAAGGAGAACTAAAATGTGGATCAATATCGCGTGGCGTTTTTGAGATGCCGAGAGCTCCATCTCCGCGATTTACTTGGACTTGAGAGCTTCACGAGTCACGACTTGACAGCTTTATTAGACAGGTGAGCATATGTACATAAAACAAATCAATGTTTTATAACGTTAGCTCAACATGATAAAATGTTAGAATATGGTCAGAATGCTATTCTAATGTTGATCTAGCTTGTTACTGCTAGTTTCATATAGCAAACGAAATAACACGTAATATAACATTATAACTTTGAACACACATACATTGATGCTGTTTAGTGTGGTAGTGTAACATTAGACCAAGTGAACAAGTGAAACAACGTTGCGTTAACTTACCTCACAAGTTTGATTCGTCTAGTAAACTGACCTATGTGAGTACGTTAATCCTGCACTTGCAAGATACCTCAAGATACTATCTCGTGGCCCACAAGTTACTATCTTGAGGCCACGAGTTACTATCTTGAGGCCACGAGTTACTATCTTGAGACCACAAGTTACTATCTTGAGGCCACAAGATAGTTATAATTATTTTTTTTTGCCAGAGTGGGACTAGGGGGGCTCCGTAATAAGTTCATCCACCATGAAAAGTATTCCTTTCAGTCCATTGAGTGCAAGAATAAATTAATTCCCCAAACGTTTCCAAATATACAAATAAAGTAAAATAAAAGGTATAACAGCTTATCTTGCTTTATACGCGATTTTTCCTCCTCAGTTTCCCTTTAAATAAACAAGGAGTAAGCACCTTTGGTGACAGAAATTATTACAAATGCGCATAAGCCCCGTAAGGTCCGCATTGCTGGTTTGTTTACATCTACCTACCACAATTCCTTGCGCTCAGGTAGTTTGGCGTGACTGGCCTGGAATGCTAAGTCGTGAGTCGTTGTTTGAAGTTGTGATTTACGTGCTCAAAAACCTGCTTGGAACGCAGCATAAACCTCTCTACACAACCGCCTGACCTGCGCGTCCATGTCTGTAGTTCTTTAACACTTTCCACTCGTCTTTGTAGTTCTAACCGAATCCTCATCCAAAGCGCAATGGGTTGTGGGCAAAATCAGCCGTTAGAGTGTGCATCGATCTGCACTTCGGATTCTGACTGGATATAGTAGACCATCCAGGTCTCTTTGGAACACTCATTTTAACATACAACTATTTGGGATGTACTAATTCTATTTCCGACTGCTATTTATGGATAGTATGCGAATTGGGAATTCAACATGATAATGTAAATTTCTAATTTTTAATTTTGCTGAGTGAACTATGCCTTTAAGGATTGACTAAAAATAAAAATAAAAGGCTGATTTTGCCAACAGTTATAACCAAAGTGTATCTCTCTCTGTTGCTCAAGCAGTCCTGGCTACAATTCATTTCTAAATATTTGTTTATTCTTCTTCTGCTATTCTGGCTGTGTGGAAGGAGTGTGGGAGTGACTGATAGCAGATGAGTGAGTCAGGAGAGAAACTCATACCCTGATTTTCATTCTCTCGCCAGCGTGTGTGTAAGAGAAAAAGTGCAGAATTGTGTACTGTAAGTTTGGGTGGATTGGTCTTTGTGCTGCTTATTTTGAGGAAAATCACTCACACACACACATATAAACACACAGTGTATTTGATCTCCAGGGATCATCTTCACACATCACTTGACATACAAAAAGTAAAGTAGGCTTCAGCCAGAGGGACATGGGTGAACCTGCACTCGCGTGTGTATTTGTGCAAGTGCACTATGTGTGCATAAAGTCTCTCAAGGGGATAGACTGAAGTAATGATTTAAGGGGCCAGTGTTCTTGAATTTTTTGCACCATTGTTCTTTCATACACACATAACATGCTACTAGATATTCTCTCTATCATCCGGTTGCTGTAACAATTCGGTGTCAGTAATATTCCCCAAAATGTCACATGTACAAGTACAATAAGTGAAACCCATAGGGAACTGTTCTGAAAAAGTGTTGAATATTCATAGTTCCCTTTCGTAGTCACTTCGAGTTACGTCAGAAGTGACGGAGATTGGAGATTGGGGGTTTCGCATAGAAAGCCAATCCTCTTCGAGTATTAAAACACGAGCCAATGGCATGCAATGCCTTGGGGCTGCGGAAATTTGCATAGCGTACTCCGCCCTACTCCGTGAGTATAAAAGGAGGAAGTGAACGCAACCGCAGTATGTTTTCGCTTCGGAGCCAAGAGAACCTCTTCACTCCTAAAAGCTGATTCAAGACTCTTCGAGAACGAGCGTCCTCTTCAGTGTTGGTGTGACGGCGGTACCCAGCGAGATTTTGCATTGCCTGCGATCTGAGCAGTGGTCTGCCAGACTTTGCACTTCTCCCTGGTAGCTTCAGCGCTGAAAGAGTGAATTTCTCCTTTCTCTAAAAGTGAAAGTGAAAGAGCTGCACGCGGCACGTCTTTTTAAAGATGGTTCGCCCGTGCCCTTCTGGATGTGGTAGATTTCTGTCATCATCTGATGGTCACGAACGCTGCTTTGTATGCCTGGGCATTCAGCATGCAGCAGCAGCGTTCGTGGATGACTCATGTTCCTTCTGTGGGAGCATGACCATCTCCACACTGAGGTCGAGGCTCAATGATCTCACTAGAGTGAGAGCCCCGGTCCCCCCTACTCGATCGGCTTCCTTCACGAAAGGGGGCCCGTCGACCCGGGGACCCGGCGATCTAACGGTGACGGTGTGGGATAGAGCCCCGACGATTCCTCGGGCCACACCTCCCGCCTCAGTGCGTGAGCCAGCGAGCGCCAGCTCGATTCAGTCGGCTGTCTCTTCGGCGGCGCCGGCTGCTTCTAGCAGCGCTCCAGATGGTGATGTGATGTCTATCACTGCATCACTAGGCGGGCTTGAGTCCTCGGGAGAGGAAGATGCGGCTGCGTTGCCCCCTTCGGGAGTGCCAGCGTTGCCCGTGTCAGATCCCGAGCTGACGGCCATGCTGTCTCGAGCCGCTGGGAGTATCGGGCTAGAATGGAAACCTCCATCCTGCCCCGATCTCTCGCGGATGGATAACTGGTATCTGGACAAAGCTGCCGCCGCAAGGCCACGGCCAACTCCGATACCTTTTTTCCCCGAGCTGCATGCGGAGGTATCGCGCTCTTGGGGGGCTCCTTTGTCCACTCGAGAGCGCGATCTCTCCCCCGCCTTTCCCCCCCTCGACGGTGGGGCCGCCCGTGGGTACACTGGGATGCCCCCGGTGGAGCGCTCTGTTGCGATGCAGCTGTGTCCACAGAGCGCCTCCACCCGTGGTCCTCCTAAGCACCCATCCAAAGCCTGTGGGTTCTCGTCTGCTATGGCGGCGCGAGCCTATAGAGCGGCGGGACAGGCGGCCTCCGCTTTGCATGCCATGAGCACTTTGCAGGTCTTCCAAGCGAAGGTGCTCAGAGACATGCACGAGGGCGGGACTGACTCGACGGCATTTAAGGAATTGCGATCCGCCACTGACCTTGCTCTCCGGGCAACGAAAGTGGCCGCTCGCGCCGTCGGTCAGGTGATGGCCACTTCGGTGGTTCAGGAGCGCCATCTCTGGCTCAACCTGGCAGATACGCGGAGCGCTGAGCGGACTCGTCTGCTCGACGCTCCGCTCTCCCAGGTTGGCCTTTTCGGCGGTGCGGTCGAGGACTTCGCCCAGCAGTTCTCCACCGCTCAGAAGCAGACGGAGGCCATCAAACACATCCTGCCCCGGCGACCAGCTGCTGCCTCCACCCAGTCATCGGCGCAGGTGCCTCCCTCTGCTCGCCGCCGAGGACGCCCCCCTGCGGCTCCCCTCCCTCCCGCCCGGCCCCAGCAGCAGCCTTCACCCGGGCCCCGGCGTCGAGGAGGCCGCAGGCCGGCGTCACAGCCCCCTCAGGCCGCTCGCCCCGCTAAACGCCAGGCCAAGCGAAGATCCTGACACGGGCCGCTCAGTGACGATCTCGAGTCTTTCCCAGGAGGCGGTAGCAGGCCCCCTCCTTCCCCCGGTGGAGGGCCGGGGGAGAATCTTTTGTTCTCAGCTCCCCGCTGCTCACCCACGGGTGGGCAGCACCCTGAACTGGTTAAAGAAAGACTTGACATCCTCACTGAGCTCACAGACTGGAGTGGGTGCGCTCGATGCCCCCGTGCGTCAGCCCACACACTCCTCTCTGTCTCTGAGGGCGCGGAAGGGTGCGTGTGTCGTCCCAGGGCTACACCGATCCCTTCCCCCTCTGTCGCCAGACCCCCGGCAGAACAGACCCCCGTGGAACGCTCCGCTTTCCCTGGTCCCTTCTGTCGGGGAGCGGGCTTCGACGCATCCGAGCGGGGTAACTCCTGCACACGTGCCAGTCGACCCGCACCGCTGCCCCTCCGGGGGGACGTCTGTGGTTCGCATGACCCCGTTGGCTCATTTCCTGGAAGCCTGGCTAGCGCTTCCTGGGATATCCCGCTGGGTCATCAGAACGATCAGACTCGGCTACGCGATTCAGTTCGCACGGTCTCCTCCCCGCTTCACGGGAGTTCGCTCCACGATGGTCGGTGGCAATGCCCCAGTCTTGAGAGCGGAGATTGCGACCCTGCTGGCGAAGGGTGCAATCGAGACGGTCCCTCCAGCCGAGGTGAGGTCCGGGTTTTACAGCCCCTACTTCATTGTCCCCAAAAAGACCGGTGGGTTACGACCGATCCTGGACCTGCGCATTTTGAACCGTTCTCTCCATCGACTACCGTTCAAAATGCTCACGGCCAAACGCATTTTCGAATGTGTTCGGTATCAGGATTGGTTTGCAGCGATCGACCTGAAGGACGCGTACTTCCATGTGTCCATTTTACCTCGACACAGACCGTTTCTTCGGTTTGCCTTCGAGGGCCAGGCATATCAGTACGCCGTTCTCCCATTCGGGTTAGCTCTGTCCCCTCGCGTCTTCACGAAGATCGTCGAGGCAGCCCTTGTTCCCCTTCGCGAACACGGGGTTCGCATCCTGAACTATCTCGACGACTGGCTGATACTAGCACACTCTCGAGCTCAGCTTTGCGAACACAGAGACCTGGTGCTCCGGCACCTAGCCCGTCTGGGCCTTCGGGTCAACCGGGAAAAGAGCAAACTTTGCCCCGTGCAGAGGATCTCTTTTCTCGGCGTGGAGATAGACTCGGTCGCCATGTCCGCGCAGCTCACGAACGAGCGCGCGCACTCACTGCTGACTTGTCTTCGACAGTTCGAGGGCAAGAGTGCGGTTCCACTGAAACTATTTCAGAGGCTCCTGGGGCATATGGCATCCGCGGCCGCGGCAACGCCGCTCGGTTTGCTTCATATGAGACCGCTTCAGCTGTGGCTTCGCGATCGAGTCCCGAGGTGGGCATGGCATCGCGGCTCGCTCCGAGTCCCAGTGACTCCGGCATGCCGGCGAACCTTCTTCCCGTGGTCGAACCTCAGCTTCTTACGGACCGGCGTCCCTATTCAGCGAGTTTCCAGGCATCTCGTTGTCTCCACGGATGCATCTACCACGGGTTGGGGTGCCATGTGCAATGGGCATGCAGCCGCCGGTTCCTGGACAGGAGCCCAGCGCCTCATGCACATCAATTGCCTCGAGCTGTTGGCAGTACGGCTCGCCCTACACCGCTTCCGAGCGTTACTCAAGGGCCAGCATGTGCTTGTCCGCTCAGACAACACTACGGCAGTAGCGTACATCAACCACCAGGGGGGTCTACGCTCACGCCAGTTGTCGCAGCTCGCCCGCCACCTCTTGATATGGAGTCAGAAGCACCTGAGGTCCCTTCGTGCAGTGTACATTCCTGGAGACCGGAACTGGGCGGCCGACGAGCTGTCCCGGGTCCGTCCCCTCTCCGGCGAGTGGCGACTCCATCCCCAGTCGGTCCAGCTGATTTGGGACGAGTTCGGGGAGGCACAGATAGACCTGTTCGCCTCTCGGGACTCGTCCCACTGCGCCCAGTTTTATTCTCTGACCCGCGGCACTCTCGGCTCGGATGCGCTGGCGCACAGCTGGCCACGGGGCCCACGCAAGTATGCGTTTCCCCCGGTGAGCCTCCTTGCACGGGTGTTGTGCAAGATCAAGGAGGACGAGGAGCAGGTCTTGCTGGTAGCCCCCTACTGGCCCACCAAGATGTGGTTCTCCGATCTCATGCTCCTCGCGACAGCACCTCCTTGGCCTATTCCTCTGAGACAAGACCTACTCTCTCAGAGACGGGGCACTCTGTGGCACCCTCGTCCCGATCTTTGGAGGCTGCACGTGTGGCTCCTGGACGGGACGAGGCAGGTTTGAGTTCGCTGCCACCTGCGGTGGCGGCAACCATCACTTCCGCAAGAGCGTCGTCCACGAGACACCTTTATGCGTTGAAGTGGAACCTCTTCGTCAATTGGTGCTCTTCTCGCGGAGAAGACCCCCGGAGATGTTCGATCAGTGTCGTGCTTTCCTTCCTGCAAGAAGGGTTGGAGCGCAGGCTGTCGCCCTCCACCCTTAAGGTTTACGTCGCGGCCATTGCCGCTTCTCATGAAGCAGTGGAAGGTAAGTCCTTAGGGAAGCACGACCTGGTCATCAGGTTCCTGAGGGGAGCGAGGAGGCTGCATCCGCCTCGTCCTCCCCTCGTACCCTCTTGGGACCTCTCGGTAGTTTTAAATGCTCTGCAGAGGCATCCCTTTGAGCCTTTGCAATCGGTAGAGTTAAAGTTTCTGTCCATGAAGACAGCACTCCTGGTTGCATTGGCCTCCATCAAGAGGGTGGGGGACCTGCACGCATTCTCCGTTGACGAAGCGTGCCTGGAGTTCGGGCCGGCTTACTCTCACGTGATCCTGAGACCCCGGCCTGGTTATGTGCCCAAGGTTCCCACCACTCCCTTCCGGGACCAGGTGGTGAACCTGCAAGCGCTGCCCCCGGAGGAGGCAGACCCAGCCTTGGCACTGCTCTGTCCGGTACGTGCTCTCCGCACCTATGTCGACAGAACGCAGTGTTTCAGGACCTCAGACCAGCTCTTTGTCTGTCATGGAGGGAGCCAGAAGGGAAGGGCTCTCTCAAAGCAACGGCTGTCCCACTGGATTGTGGATGCCATTGCTTTGTCTTACCAGCAGCAAGGCCTTCCGTGCCCCCTTGGTGTGACGGCCCATTCCACTCGGAGTGTGGCCTCCTCTTGGGCTTTAGCGCACGGTGCCTCGCTAACAGACATCTGCAGAGCTGCAGGCTGGGCGACACCCAACACCTTCGCCAGATTCTATAATCTGCGAATTGAGCCGGTATCCTCTCACGTACTCGTTTCGGCCAGTTCTGGATCCGCTCAGGTGTCTTCGCTTGCTCGCCACTCCACTCCCCGGACTGGATAAGTGCGATATTCCTCAGTTCTTCCATTGAAGCCTTGAGTCCTCCAGCACCGACGATGCGGGCACCACTGCTGTGGCTCTGGATGCTGGCTAGGTGCCTCCATGCGTACGGTTCCCCCTTGGTAACCGTCTCATGTGTATTATCCGCTGTAAGCCTCTCTGAGCATGTGTCTTCCCTTGGCAAGCCATCTGCCACCCCTGGAGCTGAAATTAGTAGCCACCTGCGGTTGGTGCTCCAGTGATTCCATATGTGTTCCTATGTGGCCATATGCGTATTCGTAAGTCCTCCCTTCGGTAGGCAGCTGGTAGCATGTCCCCTTCGGGATATGTTTCCCAGTGTACCTTGGTAATCCTGTGTCTAAGTCGGATCCCCTAAGGAAGACAGGTAAGGCTCGGGGGTTAGACTTTCGCAGGGCACTGGAAGACAGCCTGAAGTTGGCGTGATGGCACAGACCCCCAATCTCCGTCACTTCTGACGTAACTCGAAGTGACTACGAAAGGGAACGTCTCGGTTACGTATGTAACCCTCGTTCCCTGAGTAGGGAACGGAGACGTTACGTCTCCCTGCCACTTCTGCTGTATCGCTGGGTAGAGGCCGAGTTCAGTCTTGGCTCCTCAGCGAAGACATACTGCGGTTGCGTTCACTTCCTCCTTTTATACTCACGGAGTAGGGCGGAGTACGCTATGCAAATTTCCGCAGCCCCAAGGCATTGCATGCCATTGGCTCGTGTTTTAATACTCGAAGAGGATTGGCTTTCTATGCGAAACCCCCAATCTCCAATCTCCGTCACTTCTGACGTAACGTCTCCGTTCCCTACTCAGGGAACGAGGGTTACATACGTAACCGAGACGTTTTCTTGTGACTTCACACCCTTGTGTGAACATCCACCTGGAGGGCGAAACAAGTCCACCAGCATTTTTACCAAGTACAAATTACAGTGATATTAAAAGAACAAATTCCATACTTCATATCGAGGGCTTGGAGCCAGAGGGGCGTAAGTGGCATTTTGGGCGAATATGAGTTCTTTATATCAAAATAAAGGTCTCGATGAGCTCTATCCAATGGTGCCAAAAATAAAAACAAACTGTCAAACTGTATTGAATAAAGCAACAAAAAGGCGTATCTGACATATTTGATTTTTTTTTTATTTGAAAATGTTTTAGAACATGTTCATTGTGTTAATATGCCATAATTTTTTTTTTTACTTAAATACTTATTCATGTAAGTATGCCTGTGGTTGCAATGTTTGTGGTTTAAGGTTAATAATACAGGTGATTGGAGTGTGGTCAAAATGTTGTTTTGTCTCTCCTGTAAAGTTTGTTGAAAGCCACTTACGTCGCTCTGGCTCCAAGCCCTCGATATTAACTAGTAGATATACTGTATACTAGGCATGTCATTTTGTACTTACGTAATTTTATTCCTTCACCCAATGAGAATCGATAAGGAATTGAATTGATAAGCAATATCGTTCATGGAATCGCAATCGTTAAATTCTCATCAATTACCATTCCTAGTCACAAGTGTATTACAGTATGTAGGCTACAAGCAGTTTAGACAGGCTTAGATGTTCACATAGAACACATTTCCATTCCGCTGTGTTACTTTTCCATTATTTTTCTATGTAAACATGCTAGAGAGACGTATTTAACCATTATTCTTGGGTCTTGCGTATTTTGCAGCGTCTTGCACATGATCAGCGTTCAATGTGAACTGGCCCTTAGAAATGAAAGAATGGGGCAAAATTCCCTGACCCATCCTGTTACACAGGCCTATAAATGATCATTGCTTTTACAAGACCTTGAATGTTCCTGGAAACAGGCTTCCATTAAACCATGAGCAAAATTACAGATGCATCTAGGCTCCACTGAAGTAATTGCCAGAGAAGCGGGGGGCAGTCTTTAAGGTCATTGTGAATAAATGATTTTCCTGTTACTGTTATGGGAAGTTATAGGAAATTGATGAGGACTTGTTCTAGCAAGTTTGATCAGGTTTCCTGTTGTCATCTCTCTGTTTTCTGTCTGATATCATTGGTTTTAGATTATTGTTCTGAAGCCTACTGTGATGAACGGTGATTACAAAACTCCTTGTTGCCTTTATTTTTGACATACAGTGTGCAAATATTTTTGCATGATTGGTTTGTAATCCAACCTGTGCCTGGTGAAGATCATATTTTCATGTCTAACTTTGGGTTTGCATTGAGTTTTTGAAATTAAATCAAAAATAAAATGTGTATTGTTGGCATGATGGTGGTGTGCTAGGGAATACAGCACTGACAGTACGATGAGCAATTTTCATGTCCTTTTGCTCTGACGTCACAATGACAGCAGAGACTGCACATAATGACACTTCCCTCCTCATATCTGCCCTCTATTAACTATTTAAACTCAGCATTCATTAATCTGTCTAGCTGCTTATTAAGTCAAATATTTATTAGGCCCAATGAGGAAATCCATATTTCAGATAAGACTTCTTCTCATCTTTTCTGCTGTGCATTAAATATTCATGCTATTACACATGACAAGTTGACTTGTGATGTGAAATCAGTGATAGGCTTTTCTCTGAAGACTTTCATTCAACTTTTGAAGAATCTCCCTATACATCTCTGGTCTTCTGTAACTTCCCTTCAGTCTCTTAATTAGCTTCTTTTGGCAGTCCTTTGTATCATATTTAGCTTCAGGAGCCTAATACTGTTGGGTCATTCTCCAAAATGGTGCCATTTGTACCCTTCATACACTAGTGTCCAAAGGTTTAGTATCGGTAAGTTTTCAAGATTGAAAAAACAACAACATTTATTTGAAATGGATATCTTTTGTAACTGTGTAAATGTCATTTTGATCAATATATGTTAAAGGGTTAGTTCGCCCAAAAATTAAAATTCTGTCAGTAATTACTCACCCTCATGTTATTCCAACCTCGTAAGACCTTCGTTCATCTTTGGAACACAAATTAAGATATTTTTGATTAAATCTGAGAGCTGGATCGCTCCTGCAAACTAGTCCATAGGCTTCTTGAGGAATTGAAACTTGCTTGCCTCGAAAAGTTATTAAAGACATTGTTAAAATAGTCCAAGTGTCTAAGTTTATCAACTGACGAGAAAAATTTTGTGCGCAAAAACAAACGAAAATAACGACTTTATTTCAACTATTCATTTATTTCTCTCTCTGCCTTGAGTCAGGTTACTAGTTTAATAGCGTAAGCTTCTGTTATTGTACGTCACATGCATCACACGCATGACCAGCGTTGGCCAATAGTGAGCCTATGTGTGACGTAGCTTTACGCAATCACACTACGTTAACTGAGAGGCGCAAAGAGAAGGAAGTGAATAGTTGAAATAAAGTCGTTATTTTTGTTTGTTTTTGCGCACAAAAATTATTCTCATCGCTTGATAAAGTTAAGATTGAGCCACTGTAGTCACTTGGACTATTTTAACGATGTCTTTAATAACTTTTCGAGGCCAGCAAGTTTAAATTCCTCAAGAAGTCTATGGACTATAGAGGAGTGATGCAGCTCTCAGATTTCATCAAAAATATCTTCATTTATATTCTGAAGATGAACGAAGGTCTTACGAGGTTGGAACAACATGAGGGTGAGTAAATACTGACAGAATTTTCATTTTTGGGTGAACTAACCCTTTAATATATGTTTTTAAATCATTTATTTTATTAATACTTTTTTATTAATATTTTTTTATTTCATATATTATAGGTATAGAAGTAAAAGCTATTTCTTTATTTTTGTCAGTATTGTTAGACTGGTTTTACAATCAAAAGTAATGATCAATGAATTAGAATTTATTTTTCAAATAAATGTTGTTTTAAACTTTCAATTAATCACACCACCATCATACCATAAAAAAAAAAACACACACACACACACACACACACACACACACACACACAAAAACATTGTCAGCCTATCTGACCTCGTTGGCCAGCATGATGCTGTTTTGTAAAGGCACCTCATATGTCATGACCAATAGTGTAAAAGCGGTTACCTTTCATAGAATCCTTAATAGAAATTTCATGACAGAATGACCCTGTTAACCTTTTTTAGGATGAGAAGCTCACTTCGCATGCAGCAAATATTCCCACGTTCAGTCCAAAATAAACAAACCATTTGTGAATAAGGCAGTGCGCTAATCCAAAGAGGAAATATTCAGCCTGTGTAGTCAGTTGAATTATTGTGCTCTGACTAAAACCTTGACATGCCAAAGCTTCACACTTAAAATTGCATTCCGATTAGATAGTGGTTGAAAGAAATAGAGAGAGACAAACAGAAGGGAATTGAGAATTGTGGGTAATTAGAGGCTTTATCAGTGGTCTAAAGTAGAGGCTACACAAGCAGTGTTGTACAGAGCACTGGAGCATGGGAACTACATCGGTCTCTATAGTTCCTCAGAGGAGACCACTTCTCCAGTCTGGTGTCCTCAACCCAAAACAATACCCACAGCTTCTCACGGTGCTCCGTCCCCTCCAGCCATTCCCAAATCCTACCGCAAGCAGCCGAGAATATCAATGCCCAGATTAGACGGACTCATTCACCGTATTCTCCATGCACACATTTGAAGAGCCCTGGGAGAAACTCTCACAAATGTATGAATGTGTCACATAGTGAGAAAACTTTCCTCATAGCATGCGTGTGTGTCCGTGTGTGTGTGTGTTTTAACAGATGGATGATTCATCACCATCCTTTTTCAGCACAGAGAGGGTGCACTGAATTGATTTATTTCCACGGTAACTTCTCAATTTTGCACAGCACTGTAATCACAACACTAAGTTATCTTTGAATGTAAAATATACAATCTGAAATCTGAAGTGTGTAGCCTGTTTTGTACTAGCGTCTCCAAATGTAATTGCAAAAGTAATTACTATATTCAAACTGGTTTCCCTATCTGTCATCGGTCAGACAAACAGATCATGCCATTGGACGAGTATGTGTTGCTAATTGGGATGCAGAAAACCCCCCCAGCAGTTTTTGCCCCAGTGGCTTACAAAATGACTTAATCATACAATACTAATTAAAATTTGGGGTAAGTTATGTGCAAATTAGGTAAGGATATTTATAATGTTACACAATATTCATTTTTTGAATAATTGTTGTTTTAAACTTCAATTAATCAGAGAATACTGAATATATACAATATTAAGCAGCAGCATTTATAATATTAAAGCTACACTGTGTAACTCTTTTAGTTTATTCTTAGCTAAAAATATTTAGTTTTTTCAAAAATATATGTGCATATTAATGTATATTCAGTTCGTTCAAGTAATAAAGTATTCTCGTGAGTGTATAATATGCCATTGAAAATACATACGGGTAAGGGGTTTCTAATGTCGGTCGCCATGTTGCCCCTCCATCTTGAAAGTACATTAGCCAAAGAGGGACATACCCGTTAATTCAAGCTTTGCCTTTCGTGTTTATGTTTGAGTTAACACTCATGGACGAGGTCGAACTGGAATTGAGGGGAACAGAAACTAATATTCACTGGATGGTAATATACCTTTTCACTAAATGGGGGTAAAAATCACACAGTGTAGCTTTAAGAAACATTTCTTGAGCAGAATATTAGAATGAGTTCTGAAGGATCATGTGACACTGAAGAATGGAGTAATGATTCTGAAAATTCAGCTTTGCATTCACATCAACAGATTAAATTAAATTTCAACACATGAAAAAAGTAAAATATATTCAAATACAATTGTTATTTGAAATTGTAACAGTATTTCACAATATTACTGTTTTTACTGTATTTTAATTAAATAAATGCAGCCTTTGTGAGCACAAGATACTTATTTCAAAAACTACAAAAAAATCGTACTGACCCCTATCTTTTAAAAAGTAAGAATATTAAATGCATATTAAATTTGTTTAAAAATGTTTTAACCTTTAAATAATGTTTAGAGCTATAGTGGCACAGAAATAACATGCTTCACCTTTATGTAGCCTTTTGTGGCTTAAATTTGCCCATCATTGTTACTGTGGATGTTTTTTTTTCTTTCTTTTCATCTCACAATACCAGGAGACAATAATACAAATTATACTTGGCAAATTGTGCATTGGCTCTGTTAGCAGAATTTGCTTGGATTGAACCCAGTGTTATTTTGGCTCTGTCTCCTTTAAATAACAGCTCGGCTGTTGTGGAATCTGCTCAATTGATATGAGATGATAAGAAATCACATCGCAATTTCCTTGACCATTATTTGAACACTGAACTCAATTAAAATGCCAATCTGCTGTCTATTAGAATATTAAAAAAGAGATAAAATCCATAACCCTTACAATTACGAGCCATGCAAATGCATTCAATAAGACTGCACAAAAGTAGCCTATTCAGAGACAAAGACATCTCTGTAAAGATGTTACATATTTCCAATCTGAGTTATTTCTATGAAATGTTTGTATAACATCATGATTTTTTGTGTTATCGTTTTGATATTTGTTTCAATGAACTACAACAGTACCTCGACGCATAAATGTACACTTAAAGGGATAGTTCACTTTGAAATTAATTTTTGATATGTTTTAGCTTACCTCAAGAGCATCCAAGATGTAGGTGTTTTTGTTTCCACAGTATTTTCAATTTTGACATTTTTCGGTCAAACCATTGTTGTCAATCAGTCATATAATGCAGGTTTAGGGGGTCCACACTCGGTTCACCTCAAAGAGCATGCACAGAGAAGTCAATTAAACATGATTGAATGACTTGTAAATGTAAATACACAATGATGGCCTAAGACACGAAACGAACGGTTTGTGTGAGAAAACGAACAGTATTTATATCGTTTTTACCTCATAACCACAGCCATGTCCAATTGAATTGACGGCACGGGCGCTTCGGTGTACGTCACGCATTGTTTATACAGAGATTTTTGGAAGTTTTACCTGCTAAAAGTTACTTTAAAGTTAGTTCAGGCAAGAATAATAATAAAAAAACAGTAAATCCTAAATTAGTACTCAATTCAATTCAATAAAATTAAGTATAACCTACTCAACTTTCTAACTGTGGTGTTCCCATCATGCACTGGTAATAAGGTTGATTTTTCACTGGTTTCCAGTTGTATTTACACTGTTTTGTCATTGCTTTTGTTGCCATTTTGTGTCATCTGGAGTTTTCAATGTCACATTCATTCTCAAAAATGATCTATTGAATGTTACTGTCATTGTGTATTGTGTGATCGCTTTATTCAGATGTCATTTTACTTATTTTACATAAATACATTATGGAATTTTTATAACAATATCTATTGTATTATTTACTTAGATGTTCAAAAGTGTCGTTTAATATATTGTCTGTTTATTGAGATACAACAGATGATCACATCTGATTATCATCACCATAATTAATATGTCATGTAATCACAGGCATAGATATGAAAAACTTTTTTCTTCTTTTTATAAGCAAAAGTTGCATTAATTAAAGGGATAGTTTTAAGGGATTTAAGAATAGAAATAGATAGATAGATAGATAGATAGATAGATAGATAGATAGATAGATAGATAGATAGATAGATAGATAGACAGATAGATAGATAGATAGATTGATTGATTGATTGATTGATTGATTGATTGATTGATAGATATCATACAAGTTTGGAACAACATGAAGGTGAGTAAATGATTTACTTTAAAAGAAGTATAAATGCATTGTTATGAATTATCATTTCCATTTGTTTTGCCCTCAGCCTGCATTGAACATGTTACAACTTGATCTATATGCAGTTAACAAATCCCCTCCAGAAAGAACCTTATCAAACACGACACAAAATACCTTGTACTCTTTCTTTATTGAGACAGATCAATATGAAAAGCAAAAGGCATCATAGTTTACTGATTTGCAATTATTCGAAGAACATATTATTTATGAACTCTTGTGTTAAATCGATAAGCCCTATTCTCCGAACTTTATCAGTATTGATTTTTCACTCTGTGTAATCTAGTTACACTTTAGCATTAGCTCTCTCGCTCTCTCTCTCACTCTCTCGCCCTCTGTGTGTGCGATCTCACCTGCTTTTAACAACATGACGGTGGGTAAATGCTTACAGAATTATTATTATTTTTTTGGTTGAACTATTCTTTAAAACCTACAAAAATAATTATAATTGACCTCCAAAAGCTTTACAATTCAGCACACGTTATGATTTGATTGACTCATGCCCTTCAAAACCAAAGACAGCAGCCATACTTTGCATTTATTTACACACTTAACCTTTCACAACACCAAAGGAGGCACTCCACATTATAGATCAGAGAAATGAGCGAATGGCAGTAGAAGAAGATGCTAATACGGAGCAATGCTCTCTGATAGGGTCAAGTGCATCTGCTCTCAGCAAACCTAAGCATTACTAAACACTCTTTTTCATGTAAATAAAGGTTAAACAAGAAGAGAATAATCACAAGAAGGTCATTCAGTTGTTTTTGCTTTATTTTGTTTGGGAAACAAACAATAAGAACTTGAAACATCCTTTTAGACATTGCTCTGATCTCTGAAGACATCTAACAGATAAAAGATATCTGAAAGACATCTAAGAGATCCTGAGAAGATGTCTACGCTCAAATAATACTGTTTTTTTGTGTGTGTTAAGTCAAGATACAATAATAGAATGAATGGTTTGGATTTACTATAAATAGAGCAATGCAAATGTGTGTAAATATATAAGCTTCCTTTGTCTCGTGGCCTATTTGAAAAGAGATTAAATAGATATACAAATCCTCATTTATTCCTTTAGACAAAATAGAACACACAACACTAAACTGTTCAGCAAACGCAGCCGTTGTTATGGTGAGATTTTGGTGCCAAAACTGGTTCAGTATTTTTAGCACTTGTTTATTCAAGCAATACATTGAATTCATTTTTTTACTTTTGATGATTTATAACATACAAGGTCACTCACAGAAAGCACAAATCCATTTCACCTGATCAGTAAAACTCACTAATACATCTAGAAGCGACCACCTGCTGTTTAACACCACAGGCCCCAAGGCTTGGCAATTTATACTTTTGACAGCTAAGAATTACATCTGGGGACACATTTGCAGAGGGATTATGAGCGGTAAATGGTATAGGTGATGAATAATGGCCTTTATTCATTTCTGCTTTTACCAAAACAATCCATTAAACAATATGCAAATGAAGCTGTTTATTTGAGTATATAAGGCGAGATGAACAATAATTGGCCTGTGCTTTAGTTCTATTGACTTAATGAGCTGCTCCGAGGCTTTTGCCAAAATCCTAATGTTCATTTTGTTTGCCCTTCCTTCACTGTCAATTGTCTCATGACATTAACGCTGTAATGTGTGAGCAGGGACAAAGCAGAGAGAGAATCTAGATGCAAGCACAAGTTTAATAGAGAAACATAAACACACAATAATCCAAGATCAAGAGTATAGGCCTATAATCCACAAAGAGAATGACTGACAAACAAACTTCGCTAGAGTTTTTCGACTGCGTTGAGGTGCTTTTCTGTTTAGGATTACTTATTGAGCTCAGATTAGTTTGTAACCTCCTCCCTAGTTGTTTAATTGGGTTTAAAACGTGTTTAAAAGTGAAATTCTCTGCAAATAGTGTATATATAAAAGGAAAACATAGAGAGTAGTGTTGGGGTAGTTACTCAAAAAAAGTAATTAGTTACTAGTTACTTCTGTAAATTGTAATGAGATTACTTTACTAGTTACTGCTTTGGAAAAGTAACTTCACTAGTTATTACTTTACTTTCCCGTTTCTAAATTTAC
The DNA here is from genome assembly GCF_988280905.1 of Pimephales promelas. Lineage (NCBI taxonomy): Eukaryota > Metazoa > Chordata > Actinopteri > Cypriniformes > Leuciscidae > Pimephales > Pimephales promelas. Next base: position 22,991,549 of record NC_142778.1, read on the forward strand.
CGTGTAGATACATGGACAAACATCATAGCCTATCATCACTTTTTGCCCTATCATCACTTTATTGTACAAATTATTACAAAATGGTATGAAAGAACAATATCCCTGTCTGCACAAATAAATATGCTGCACTGTAAAATTCACAAACAACAGGATAAAGGTAGGCTCTGGTAGGGTCATTTTAAAAGTGTAAAAACACAGGCTTTGGGAGAATAAAACTCTTCTCCTGAACAAAACCAGCTTTTTATTCGACTCATTGCAATAAAAAACAAAAAATGAAGAGGTCAATGAAAAATAATAAAATAAAGGTCACTTTATCCCATAAAATTCTTGGGTTGTTCAAAATCTTAATTTAAAATGCATTTTTATAAATTGGGATAGTTTTGCATTTTTCAAATGCATTTTTCTTATGGGATAGTTTTACAAAATTGGAAAGATCCTTACTAAAGGCCTCTCTCTACTCCGATTTCCTGGGTTTTTATTTCATTGATCTAAGCTGCTACGCTAACCTGTCAAAGCAAGAGCAGAATACAATACATTTAGCATTTTAACATTTAAAATTCTGTCAGAATGTGATTTGTGCAGGACAAGTTAGCCACTGAAATGTAATACTTAGTTTGATTAAAATAGACACTGTCTACAGCAAGAGTGACCATTGTCGAAACAGCTTGAGGCTGTCTTCACTGTACGCAACAAAGTGACCATTACAAATCCATTTGTCCTTTGTGTCAGAAGTATGGAGTACATGATCCGAAATAGAAGAGGGCATCAGTTTACAGGGGATTTGTGTTGTGCTGCGTCTTATCCAGTGTAGACAGTACCATTATAATGGGTTCTTTTGATGCGTTGCGCCACTCGTGTCTGATGTCTATGGCTTACATGTAGTAATAGTTATTTAAACTTTAGCAAACACCACAAACTACTTTTCAGTTGCTAAATGGCTTCATACACAACTTGAAGTGGGTGTATAATACTTCCATTGTGTCCACACATTATTCCTGACCCTGGGCAACCCAGCTCACATTAATTCATTACCTGGGCTAATCAAAGCCGGGACAGTGAGACACAAGCCTGTGATGTGCTAAACAGGAGAGTCCCTCATCTGGATTTTAATTAATACTGACACTTACCTTCTGTAAACGAATTCTGTGCTCTCTGTTTCCTATTTTCCTCCATTCAAATAGAAAGGCCCTCAAGGGTTGTGTTTTGTCTTGTCCACGAAGCTGGGACGCTAATGTTGTCGGCATACGCGCAGTGTCTTTGTTTAGAAGAGTAGCCACTCATATCAGTGAAATAAATAGCTATTTTTTGCCGGCTGATGTCGACACAGATAGAGCTGGAAATTCTGCAGGTGTGGGACTCTAAAGGTGTCCTCAATAGCATCAATTGTGATATTAGCATTATGAGATTCTGTTGTTTTTTTGGTTTTGCATTATCTGTCCACACCAAAGCACATTATTACTACAAAACATCTGATGCACCTGTGAAAATTATACCTACATGTCCAGTGCTTTGGTTGTCCAAAAGCTCTGATCTGTTTAATGTATTCCAGCATTTCCCCATGAAAAGGCCTTTTTTGATAATTTCTGCTTTTCATTCGGTGGAAGACAGTGCAGTTGGATAAAATGACGATATTACACGGAGTAATTTTGTGTACTCCATGTACATTTACATTCTTGGCAGATGCTGCATCAAATTACAGGAGAGTCGTCAGGAGGTAGCTCTATAAGCACTGTACATCTGTGCAGTACATTTCTCTAGATGTACATATTGCACAATTCGAGCGTCAACAGTTACAAGTGATTTACTTTTGTCCAAGTTAACACGTGACAGTCAAGAGTTTTACATTGTAAATCAATTTAATATAACTGCTGTTCTTTCAACTTTGCTTATCAAATAATTCTACATTAAATGTATCATGGTTTTGACAAAATATATAAAACTGTTTTCATAATGAAAAATGTTTCTTGAGCATTAAGCCAACATATTAGAATGATTTCTGAAGGATCGTGTGACACTGAAGGTAACACTTTACAATACGTGTGTACTAATAAGCATTAATTCATGCTTAACTAATGTACAGATAATACTGAGTTAATGTGTAACTAATGATTATTTAAGCTATTCATTAATGATTACCACATTAAGAACTAATTAAGAGCCTGTGAGGTTAATGTATTAGTTCATACATGAATTGTTATTAATTAAATATGTAATTGTGGATTAATTCCATATTAACTCAGTTTTTTTAACTAATAGTATTAATTAATATGTTAATTACCAGAATGAGCCAAAGCCTTGTATTTTAACTTCCAGATAATATGACAGGTAAACTAATATGCATTAATACATCATTAATTACTTCATTGTTAGTGCAAATTCATGTGCAAATTACTACAATTACTAAATGACTAGTTAATAATGATGTGCCCCATCAAGTAAAGTCATAGCATAATGATACCTTTGCAAATCATTAGCTAATGATTAATTCAAGCAGACAACTGGAAGTTGAAGTGCATAGCTTTGACTAATTGTGGTAATTGACACATTAATTGACACTATTAGTTAAGAAAATATGTTATTAAGGAATTAATACACAATGACACAATGAATTAATAGCAATTCATTTATTACTTAATCTATTAATCATATTGACTCTTTAATAGTTGCTGATGCAGGAATCATTAATTAATGGTTTAGTTCTTCATGAGTTATACATTAACTCATGATTATCTGTGCATTAGTTAAGGATGAATTAATGCACATTAGTGCACCCGTATTGTAAAGTGTTACCGATATTTCTTGAATTATATTTATTATATAGTGCTTTACGATTCTGTTTAGAGAAGCTAATGGTTCAGAAATCAAACACTTCAACTCTAAAATGCAAATCAAATAATACTGCGAGTACTTCAAAATAAGTCGAGTATATTCTGACAGTTGAATGAAGTTTGAGACTGTACGGTTACAATTCAGTGAACCACATTTGACTTTGGCTCTTGAATTGGAGGCCTGCAGCTTCTCTTCTTTCACAAGACAATGAGAAGATGTCCTGAAACACCTCAGGCAGTAGCGTCTTGGCTCTGTGTTTTTTACGGGCATTAGATAAAGCAGCCTGGCCTTGTCAATCTCACACTCTCCCCTTCTGCCTCCTAATCTAAATGGGATCTGCTGTAGAGGTGACGGTGAAGGGGAACATCATGATTGATTGATCACTGATATCTAGAAACTCCATTAAAAAAAGCACTAACTCATTCAGACACAAATCATTCCTATTGGAAAACAACAGTGTATATCTTGCATCATCTTGAAATCTCTTACACCGAAGCGCTATTTGGATACATCACAACTCACAAGTGTTTTTAAATTCACTTTACCACAGTGCCGATTGTGGTAATTAGTGGAGCACATGTGAGCAAATTTTGCCCCAGCTCTCCAAACACATTCATCCATTATAAACTAATGCTTAGTGATGTTTACCCAGTTCAGCCGTTAATGAATTATAGATGTGCCCCTTTAGTGATCCAGTGTAAAGAGGATCTGAAAACACACTTGTGTGCAGAGAGGTGGATTAAACCCCTTTAGATGGATTCGAATGTCCTGGTGACTGATCATAGCCTCAGGCGGATTACAAATGTCAGGCAGGTAAGAACTTGATGGGTCTTATTCAGTTAAATGCTTTTTATTTCGTACCATTTCTCAGCACAGAGTGAATGTTGAAAGATGCACTTTAATAGTATTAGTATTAGCTATCCATGAGCTAGCAGCAGGATCAACTATGACTCTCTTTGGCTTCTCCCTTTATGCCTCCACGTCCCCCCGATTGCCTGCGAGCTTCCCCTCCTATACGGTAATTTCTCTACTGTGCGACGGAGAGTCGATTCGTTATGACGCAATTGTTAGCCTATTTTTACAAAAAAACGCGGTAACACTTAGAATACGGTTCCTTCGTTAATGAATAACTACACAAGAACTAATGAGTAACACAATATTAACTATCTAGTAACTATTATTAACTAACAAGAAACTCTGATTAACAAACTAGTAAGTAATAGCACACAGACGAAAGTGGTAGTTCACTATTAAGTAATCAATAACTACTATTTTTTATACTTCCCAGAGAACTACTGAAAAAGTTTATTAACAATCTAGTAACTACTATGAACTAAAATAAATTCTTATTAACGAATTAGTAAGTAATAGCTCACAGATGAAAGAGTTACTAGATACTTCTGTGAGAGTTACTAATTATTTGGATTCGTATTATAAAGTGAACTTGTGCATTTTGACTCGGAATTGACTCGGACTTATTCCCGAGTCCACTCGAGTCCCATTCAAAATATGTCATGATTATTACTGTATGTTAATATTTCTTTAAATTTTTTGTTTGATTGAAACATCCAACATGGGGGGTGGGTTTGAGTGACCTCAGAATACTACTAATAAAAAATATTAGTATTTTATTATTTAAAAAACCGAAGCAGCTATATAAGGCAGCCAATAAACACACGCATGCGCAGTCTCCCAATGGGTGGAGTTATTCCACCCTGCCACAAAAGCCTAATTGAATGCATTGCTTCTCATGATTGTTCCAACAGTCTTTGTCATTTGAGAGGGAGGTTATGAAACTCATAAAAGTCAACGTAGCATGGCTGCACAGATTTGAGTGCAATGAGATATGAAGCCACTTTTGAAGCGTCATGTCATATGAAACTGCTGCAGCGGTAAAATGAAAATGTTGCAGAATCTTTTTGTAACGCTATCTCTATAAAAAGTATAGCCTGTCTGGAGTTAGCTTTGCTCAGAGGCGTCAAGCTATTTTTTTATACTCAAATCTGTTTTCAAATCTTACTGCATATTTGCAAACCAGATCTAAAACACACCGGTGTGATTTAAACTGATTAAAATCAGTTATTTTTTATTTTTTTGTAATCTCAGTCTAAACATGTTTGAGTGCATTTTTTATTGACTCTTTAACTCTTACAGGAAACAAACTATTGACCAGTGCATAGAATGCATAAAATGCTTCGCTCATGTCGTCTCATGCACCTTGTGAGTTCACCAATGTGGTGATTATAAACATAAGAAGCAGCAAAATATGTTTTAATTCCTCTCTTTCCACACAGATAGCTGGCGCTTATACAATATCATTACCATAGCAACTGTAGATACTGAAAGACCTTGAATAGAGATTTCATCACCTGGAAAATGACAGTCAGTATTAAAGATTGCATTTAACAACCAAATCGAATTTGCATGCAGTGCAAACAAAGATTTGTATGCTAATTTTCTTGGTAGTGCACATTTTTTAGGGCTTTAGCTCAAATCTAATGGTTGTTAATAGAACCCAAGTGAACTAATTGTACTACTTATTTAATTTACATTGACTGAACAAAGTTATTTGACACCAACTAGCCCTTTGAGATAAAACCAATTGTACCCTCCTTATATTAACCAAATTAAAGGGATAATTAAAGACAGCTGTTCCAGCACTGCCAGACTTAATTACAGCTACTCCTGTTGTAAAGCTCACTTATATTCCTGATTATATCATCAGAGTCAGGTTACTATCTTGAAAATGCAACAGTCATGGGTAATGTTCAACGAAAACAGACAAATTGGAATTTGTCAGTGTGGAAAGAGTTTCTCAATCAGTCTGGTACTGCAATTGAACCACTCTGTACCTCAGAATGGACACTTGAAACAGAAGCTTATCTTCCCAGGAGAGGCTACTCTGCCAAAATATATTCCAGGAAACAACATACAATCTTCTAATCTTCAAATGTTACTAAAACATGAAAAAAAAAAAAAAGGCTTTTCTCACCTCAGCTGGTTCTGGTTCTTAACATCATTAAAGACCAGCATTTTGAAATAGAAAAACTCTCAATGAAGTTCATTAGGTTTGGTTTTGTTGGTTATTGCATTCTTCATGCATTGCAGGCTGAATTTCATACTAAAATACTCAAAAATTTCCTGCACTGATTATTTAGCCACACTGCAATTGATTGCAATGTAGTCCGACTCCAGAATGAATGACTATTTTTTTTTTCACGTGAACACAAAATATACAGCGCAATCTGATTTCTGAATGAGTGACACGAATTTGGTTATTTTGAATGAATCAAAGACATACAGCACAAACAAGTGTTACTCTGTTCTTTTCATCCTAATACTTGTGTAAAACTGGTATCATTCAACCCAGTACACTGGACTGAATAAAAAAGTTTTCGTAAGACCAGTTTTCATAGGACCAGTTTTATGATTTTTGGACAAACCATTCAGAAGTTTTAAGAAAAAAAGCAAATTTTCATATCTCCTGACCCCTGACCAGTTGTGCTGTGCCGAAAATCTGCAAGTAACCTCAATTTATGCTTGTGCTGTCATGTACCAAGACACGTCTCGGCAGTGTTGTAGTCGAGACCACCTCACTCGAGTCCGAGTCGACACCGAGACCAGAGAGAGTCGAGTCCGAGTCAAGACCGAGTCCATAGAGAGTAGAGTCCGAGACCAGAGACGGTCGAGTCCGAGTCGAGACCGAGACCAGTGAGGGTTGATTACCTAATTTACTTTTATTTACTTAGAGAAATCCTTTTTTTTTTTTTTTTACTGAATTTACTTAGAGTTTAAAAAATATGATCAGTTTAGGGTAAAAAGGCCACATAGTAGGAGTCCAAATGGACACGAGTCCATGACAAGACCAAGACCATATGGTCTCGAGACCGAGTCCGAGATGAGTCCGAGTCTCGAGTACTACAACACTGCGTCTCGGTACAGTAAAGCGGTGAAGATATAGCCTTGCATACATTTTGACATGCTCTTCATCCAATTTGTTTGCATATTATTCAAGAACGGTTGGGACAATCAAAAAGCTATTAATAGCTTTTTGCGACCATGGTCTGAAGATGATTTGAGCCAATTTCAGTAAAAAACAAACAAACAGATGAACTGTCTAGAACGAGTAAAAGAAAAAAAGGTTGTTTTTTTTTTGGGAAAATTCAATATGGTGGAAATTTCATGACAGAAAATGGCATAGGGTGACATTGTCTTGAGCCAAGGAATCAGAGGACAAATAATTTTGTTCCTAGCCTCTCTGGTTTAAAAATTATTTGTGTGAACATGAGTGGTGGTACTGACCAAGCGGAAACATTCTAATCCGAAAAATGAAGCCTACCCGGAAGTGCGAAAAACTGTAATACATCTAAAATCCGCTAGAGGGAGGTCCCAAAAGGGAGCAAATATCCATAGACAGCATATTAAAATGTCCATTTTCACAGCATAAATTCATGCTTTTACAGGTTGGTCTCATGGACTTTTATTGTAATTTTCGATAGGTTCCGAGTGCCAGACAACTGTGAGGGGGATGAATTTTTTTCTAACTTGTTAGTTTAGATCGTGTTTATATATAAAATGGATGACAAATAAGGGCGGTTAACTTTGATTGACAGCTGATAACAGGCTGCGTCGAGTGGAATTTGACGTCTCGGCCATAATCTGACACAACACATCACCTCTGTATCCTTTCTGAACATTTGTATTTCTCAAGATTTTTCAATATGGCGCTGCCCTTATCCCCCATAAACAGCCTCAAAACTGAGGCTGTTTTTTTTACAGTCTATGGTACTAACTAGAGGGATTGAGTTGATTCCACATTTGCTGAGGTTAATGTTGAGAGTTAGACTGTCCTCCATCTGTTTTTTTTTTTCAAATTTCATAACTTTCCCACAAGTGGTTCTGCCTTGATTGGAAGAAGAAAAAAAAAATGGATACAATTACCCAACAACTCGGCATAATATGCAAACATACCTGCATCATGTTCATATATTTTGACTTTTTTTTTTAACTAGTAAACTAAGCAATACTCTTGAACTCTGCTTTCCAGACCCATTCAGCTAATGTCTCAGTTGTCTTTTTTTTCCTTAAGCTGTTCTCTCTGATACTTGCTGACAGATCCTGTCAGTCATCTGGTGTTTCTCCTAAGTGAATGTTAGGTGTCTCTCAAGTCTCCTTCTGATGAAGAGATGTGCCTTTTCTGCTCTTTTTTTTTCTCCTTCGTCCTGCAGTTTTTAGATTTTCACTCTGAAATGTTCCTCAGGTGAAACTGATAAGAGTGGGTGCCAGTTGGTCACTCATGGCCCATGCTCTTAACCTTCTCCAAACCCTTTGGGTTTCCTTTATTTTACACCTCATTGCTCAGTTAGACAGCTTCAGCTCACCTTTAATGTTCCACATCAGAGATCTGTGTCTCAGCTGCAAGAAACGACAGCCCTATAATCGAGAGGAGAACCTTTCAGGCCACCCAAAGTAAAAAAAAAAAAAAAAAAAAAAAAAAAAAACAGTATGACTGATACATTTTTTTAAGGTATCCAGTTTCCTAAACCAGTGAGGAAAAAAAGTGACGTCATATGCTTGGCTTTTTCATTAATCATTAATTCATTAATCCAGCAATGGAAAATTCAAGCATATAATACCAAAAATTTGATTGCAGTTCAGTGAGCTCTTTAACTCATTCTCATTACAGCTCAACTTATTTGCATATTTGTTTCATTTAGACTGCAGTGTTTAACTTGATATCTGACAAGAGCATCATCAGACTATGAGCAAGAAAGCACAAGTTTTTTTGTTTTGTTCATATGTTGTTTTGTAAATTTTGTTGTTGTGGGACTGAGGACAGATTGTTTTCGCTGACTGAACATGCTGAATCAATGTTAGAATATCTGAGAAGTGATGTGCTGTAGACTTTTGAATAAAGTTAAAGAGTATAAACACTTAACAAACTATTTTTAGTTAATGATCTGTAAGAATGAATCTTTTTTAATACCAGTTATTGATATGAGTAACTTTTTTGACATTTGTTTATAGAGTGTTCTAATATATGGTGTAAAAAACATCTTAGTGCTGCCCTCTTCAGGTTGAACGGTGGCTACTGCAGTTGAATTTTCCTATTGGATGTTCCGCACTTCGTGACGTACGCAGGTTTCAGCTCACCACGCGAGCTACGCCCTTGGCAGTATAAAAACCATCTTGTGTCGTCAAAACCACTGTAGGGAGTCAGGAACTGGAATTGTGAGTATTGAAAACGATCAGGATAGAGTGTTTTAGCATCTATTTCGTCTAAACTCAAAATCATATGTTATCTGAACTAAATAAAATGTTTAAGTTGATTTGACAAAAGAAAAAATGTTGTGATTACTACACTGTAAAAAAATATTGTTGGTTTAACTTAAAAAAGTAAGTAACCTGGGTTGCCTTAAATTTTTAAGTTGATTGATTTGGAAAAAGTGAGTTAATACAATGAGTAGATTAATTTAACCATCAGAAACTCAAAATAATAAGTTATCTCAACTAAATAAATTATTATAAAGTTGATTTGACAAAAGAAAATATGTTGTGATAACAAATCTTGAAAATATTTTTTTACAGTGAGGTGACCATCTCCCATTATTTTCCCATTACATTACAAATATGAATTAGATAAATCAGGTGGTTTTTCAAAAAAAAAATGGTTTTTGGACTATGGTAGCCGGATTGTTATAGGTCAATGTCTACTAGTTCTAACCATCTTGCTCATGGTATACTAGCACCAGCCAATGCTCAGTTTGGTCCAGCATGTAAAAACATGTAGAGAAAAGAATAACAGATTTATATGATATCATGTCTTTGCCATAACTGCTTTAATTAAATGTCCAGGCTGTAATCATGACACGGCTCATCTTGACATATTAGCTCATAATTGTATGATGATTAATGATCATAATCCATCAGAACAGTTAAGAGTGTCCCACTTTACCTAGAACCCACTGTGTCCCTTTTATATAAAATTTGAGGCTTAAAGCTACAATATGTAGCTTTGTTGGCCACAAGAGGGCGCAGTTTCCAACAATAACAAAGGCGTATGTTTATGACGCAGTGACGGGCTGAATGAAGGGACTTGCTGTCAAGCTGATGGATCTAATAATGTTTATGGATTAGTGAAAACACTCTTGTTTTTTTAACATTACAGTGGTATGAAGCAGGTCGCGATTGCTAATAAGAGACATATATCACACGTGAGTCCCGCGGATATAAAGGAATAAGGACATCCCATTGAACGACACGCAAGTGCTGGATTACTCACACAGGTCAGTTTATTAGATTAATTAAAATTGTGAGGGAAACACAGAGCTGTTCCACCTGCAACGTTACACCATCACAAACGACATTTAAATATGTGTTGAAAGTTATAATGTTATTCTACGTTTTAGTTTGTTTGCTATACGAAACTAGCAGCTAGATCAACATAAGAATAACATACTGACCATATTGTAACATTTCAACATGTCAAGTTAGCGTTGTAACATTTATTTGTTTTATGTACATTTGCTCACCTGTCTAATAAAGCTGTAAAGTCGTGACTCGTGAAGATCTGTCAAGTCCAAATTAGTCACGGACGCTAGCTCTCGGTCAAGTGGAAGTCAGTCTCGGACGCTCTCGGCATCTCAAAAACATCACACTGATATTGATCCTCATTTTAGTTCTCCTTGTTTGTCCCAAAGTCTGCTTGCCATGGTCTATGTTTGAACGAAACAAGAACTGGGTGCCGGTAAACGTTACTCACTACGCAGTTGTCCACGTCTGTCGTCATGGTTACGTCATGGCTATGGCAGTACGAGCGGAAACCGAGGATAGCGTGGATATTGCGTCATTGACAGGCGACATTTTTTTTTCCGGGACGGCCACTTATTTAAACTTGGAATTTCTCTGAAATAAAAGAACTTTGGAGACTTTTGGGATATTGTAAGTACACAACTGCAGGAAATATATCACACTGTGCAAGTGATTTTTGGATATTTTATTACAAAATTCTTACATATTGGACCTTTAAGTGGGACCGTGTTATAAAACAGCATCACAAATAATTATGCATTTTGCAACAATACACGTATAGTACCATTCTTGGGGTCAGTATTATGATTATTTATTTATTTATTTATTTTTAAAGAAATGTATAGGCCTACTTTATACTCCAGCAAGGATGTGTTAAATGTACATGTATAACTATATTAAAGATTTATTTTTCAAATAAATATGGCAATGACTTGTCAAGGTATCAAATAACCTTGGAAAAAAGTGTCAAATTAATAATGATTATTATTATTATATGATATATTATTATAACAATAATATTATAATATTAATAATATATTAAATATGATAATTAAAATATATATTTATTTATTTATTAATTTTTTTTTAGTAGCAAATCAGTTTATTAGAATAATTTCTCAAGGATCATGTGACACTGAAGACCGGAGTAATGAAAAAAGTCAGCTTTGCCATCCCAGGAATAGATAACATTTTAAAATATATTTCAGCAAATATATTTCAAATATATTTCATTTTAAATTATATTTATATTTGAAATATATTTAAAATATATTTCAATATATATTTCATTTTAAATTGTAACAACACTTACACAATAACACAATATTAATGTTTGTGCAGGATTTTTGACCAAATAAATACATATGCAATTTGTGAGCAAAGTCAATAAACAAATAAATCATATTTTTGTTTATACGTTTTATTCTTTTTGTTACATCATTTAAAAACAATTAACCTTAACAATTTTGTTGGTATTTTATTTTAATTATGTTTTTAAGAAAAGCATTCCCATTTGTCTGTACTGACTGAGATTGTTGAGAACTGAAGTTGAACTGAACTGTGTTCCACTTTTCCTGAGTTTTTTTTTATTATTAGTTTTTCTAACTTTAAGTGAGATAACATCACTAATTGTGAGAACATTTGCAATATCCGCTCTGCTGTCAGATGCATATCTTTCAACTGTGTTAGAGCTAAGGTTAGTTAACTGTATAATAAATGATTCATAACCATTTTAATATATTTGATCCTTTGATATCAAAAAGTGTGGGAAGGATACAGCTTATAATAAAACTTAATTTTCTTGTAAAGTATAGAAATAAATGCGTAGCCATCTAGAATGCGAGAGCACAGTGCAGTGTCACACAATGAACAACAGCAGCACCTAGTGGTCGCGTCTGGAGTTTTTATACGGACCATAAGAAGGAGTCTGCAAATTAATTCCCCTAATTCAAATTCTGTAACCACAGAGCTTTAACATGTTCAGTGACTCTCTTTCTGTCAGTAAATCCAACTCTGTCAACCGAAAGAGCACCTCACTGAACAGCCATCTATACAGTTAATGAGAAAACGCTCTCTTTTACGACCCACACAGAGGGAAACATTCCTCAAATTCACAGGGTTTCTGTAGATATCCATAGAGACAGTGACACACTCTTTGCGGAGATTCAAAAGCACACATTTAACTGAAAGTACATGGTGAAAACTAAAGTCATGGCTGTCAGACAGTCATGCAACTTTGTGACCAAACATAATTGATTTGTAATACAATTCAATACTCTTATATGTATTTCAATGTGCTTCCGGTATTTTAAAGTCATCAGTGCCCTCATTGAATAACCTGCTTCACCCGGATATATGTATCAGATTAGATAAGTATGGCAAATAAGTGGTGAATGTCATTTCATGTTGACTTTGAAGGGAGTTCAACTGAAAATAACATAATTTCTACTCTCCCTCATCATATGACTTGGGTGATTTTTATTAAATAACTGAATGTCTTTATATATTATATAAAAATAAATATTTATATGGACTGTTCAAAATATTTTTAAATGGTCTCTTTTGATGACCAAGGCTGCATTTATTTGATTATTTTTTTTTTATTTATTTTTTTATTTTTCCTAGGATGGCACAGCTGAATTTTCAGCATCATTACTCCAGTCTTCAGTGTCACATGACTCTTCAGAAAAGAGCAGGGGGAAAAGAGCAGCTCATACATTCTTCTAAACATCTTATTTTGAGTTACACAGAAGAGGAAGAAAGTTTGAGTGACATAAGGTGAGTAAAATATGGCAAAATATATTTAAAAAAACCTTTTCCCTCCAAAACATTTGTTTGGTGATGTGTCAAGCCACTAGAGGGGAGTCTTTAGTAGCTTTACAAGTAAGATAACCTGCACCGACCCGGTGATGCACAGAAACATATTTAGAAGTCACATACTCCTGAAATGTCCGATTAATCTCTCAACTGCTTGATGATCTGTGATGCAATGGCCAGATATCCTCATTTAAATTTACATTATTTATGTGTGTATGTCAGGAAATCTGTGCTTTGGAAGACAGTTAGACCCAGTTTGTTTTTTTTCTTTACAGAATGGCATTAACTCCCCTGTTTTCATCTATGATGTGTAATTAATATTCCAGTCATATATCTTTCTGTCCTCTAGCAACTCAAACTCCTCTCATGTGTGGGTTTAAATTCTCTTAGAATAGTCTCACTCTGACTCACTCTTAGTGCTTCCTCTGGTCCTGTGATGAGGCAGCTGTAGATATCTGCTCCCGGCTAACACACACACACACACACACACACACACACCTGCCTTGTTCCCCCCTGACGCGCTGATACTTCAGGAGATTTGTAAGCTCTTTTGTTTTTGAAATCATCAAAGGGCTGGCGAATGCCGACTACAGCATGCCTGATGTCCTCGTCTTTTGGGAAGATGAATGGAACGGGGCTCAGTCTGTAAATTTACCATCCCGCTTCTGAGATTTTAACCCTCTCCTTGACATTTAGGCCTGTTACTATCATTAAAGCATCACTTTGCAAGTCTGCACTTTCTCTAGAGGTTTATAGATGCCGCACACGTGCGGATATTGTAAAATAGTGATGAGAATGCTGATAAAGGTGAATGGGTGTAAGATTGATGGCCATTCGTGTCCTCTCTCGAGGCGGCCCGTGGCATTATTGCATAGTACTGTACTGTAGCCTACTGTATTTTATGTCATACTTCTAAACAAGGGGGTTGTGGAGTAAATTTAAGACATGTGAACTGCACTACCTGCAGTTCAATATCAAACACACACAGGGGATTGATATCCTTCTGGAGATCTGTACAACTTCATTTCTGTTATAGTTAGATTTAAAAGAATTATGTTAACACTACTATTCAAGATTTGTTTTTTGTTTGTTTTTGAAAGAGATTTGTCTCGTTTGCTCATCAAGGCTGCATTTATATGATCAAAAATACAGAAAAAAATATTTTGTGATAAATTTAAATTTAAAATTTAAAATTATGATAAATTTAAATTTAAAGAATAAATTTAATTAAATATTAAAATATATTTATTAAAATATTTTAATTTTAAAATATTTTTCGAATTAAATTTTATTTTTATTGTCTGTTTTCTATTTACATATATTTTACATTGTAATGTAATTTGCTTCCTGTGATGGTAAAGATTATTTTTTTTTTAGCATCATTAGTACATTACATTTTTCAGTGCCACATGATCCTTCAGAAATTATTCTAATATGCTGATTTGGTGCTCAAGAAACATTTCTTATTATTATCAATGTTGAAAATATTCTTTACTGTCACTTTTTGATCGCAAACAGTGGCCTCAAAAAGTGTTTGTACACTTAAAAATTTATGAATTCACTGCATTAGATACAAAATTAAACAGTGGCATTATCGCAAAGAGTATATTCAAAGTTCATAGTTCATTTTTGAAGAATTATAACATTGAAACTCATTGACTTTCAGGTGGACAAAGACATTTCAAAATATCTTTTGTGTTCTACAGAGGAAAGACCTCATGCAGTGGTAACATTTGGGTGAGTCATTTTAGGGATAATTCACTCCAAAAAAAATAAAAATAAAATACTCACATTATTAATGCTTTACCAACCTAATAATATTAGACTAAATCTGATGTACTGTACTTCTTATAGATATACGGCCTTATGATACACAATGCAAGCTATAAGTGGCTACGGCTATAAGCCATGGATACACATGGATTTAAAAGTACAATTATTTTTCCAATGCATCCACCTTGGCTTGATTCATTGTCAATCTGTTCAAAATGGAGAATAATGTTTTGAAGTTTGAAAATGTGTAGACTACGGTCTGTCTCTCCCTCTTTAAACTTTGTCCAACATATTTTCAGGCTGTGCTTGTATTAAACAAAAGCAACATATAGTAATTATTGACTCAGTTCTTGCCAAGCACACCTGTTTCTGGTTAATAATGAGAAATTTCAAGCCAACATATTCCAGTGTATGTATTTGCTTGAATGGCTAAATGGCCCCTAAAATGACTTGGTATCCTTTGAAGAATTGTGGAGTTTATATTGGCGCAAGTGCAAATTATCAGTAAAGATCTAAATGTAAAAACATGCCCAATAATGAGAAAGCTATAGACATAGATTTCCATGTACGAAAACATAAGCCTTGTTGTTTTATTATTCAAGTAATTTGTCATAACCTGTGGACTTTTTTGTTGATAGTTGATCATGTTGTGATTAAATAGAAAGTGAAATCTTTGGATAGTGATATACAGTAAAAGAATATTTACTCTCTAACGGTGTTCTAATGTCATGTTTTGAGCTGGAAGATGATTTGGCAAGAGTGTGTTTGAGTGCTGTGTTACTGCTCGAAACCCTGCTGCTTTACTGTCAAAGAGGTTTTCCTTTTTGTAGGCTTAATGCCAAAAACAGTTGGTTTTACACACACACACACACACACCTACCTCAGTTGTGGGTTTTTATCAGCCCCTAAAACAAAATCTTTTGTCTTTTATCATAATGAGTACAGTACTTCTATAAACTTTAAATAGTTCAGTTGGACTTTTGTGGCTTAGGGATCCGTCAGGGACTGTAGTTGTAACTGTAATGTTCAGTTACTCATTTAATAGACCGTAAATGAGATTGGTCATGGCCTAACGAGAGCCTTCGGCACTGAACTTTTATTATGTAAGTCTGTACTTTGAAAATCAGAAAATGTATTTCTAAATGTACGTTTTTCATGTTGTTGAAGTGTTCAGTATGATTTTTTATCTTATAGATTCGAAGACATTTCATTGAATAATTTGTTTTTGTGACATGTTGGATTCTCCATGACTTAGTGGTAAATGTAAGCTTATATTGTTCCCTCTAAATCAGAAATCACATTACATTGCATTGGCCTATAGCAACCAGCCAAAACATTCTAGCAAACAGAAGACACTAACTAACTACCACCAAGAGTGCCCTATTGCAACCACCCGGAAAACATTCAGAACCCAGAAAACCAGTAATCACCCAGTAGCCACTTTTGCATTTCCCCTGTCAGGCAATAAGACCTATAGCACTATACCTTAAATCCCCCCTTAAAGGGATACTCCACTTTTTTTGGAAATAGGCTAATTTTACAACTCCCCCAGAGTCAAACAGTTGAGTTTTACAGTTTTCGAATCCACTCAGCCGATTTTCTGATATTTAGAAGAATATCAGTAACCAGACAGTTTCTGGTCTCATTGACTTCCATAGTATATATTTTTTTCCTATTATGGAAGTCAATGAGACCAGAAACTGTCTGGTTACTGATATTCTTCTAAATATCAGAAAATCGGCTGAATGCATTTGAAAACAGTGAAACTGTTTAACTCTGGGGGAGTTATAAAATGAGCCTATTTCCCAAAAAAAGTGGAGTACCCCTTTAACATGCCTCCATAGAATAATGTCACAAAAAATTTCACTAGCATGAAGAAGGTTGTTCATCACATAAGATCACAAACATGACAGATGGAGATGTTTGTTCTTTACTTAAAGACTCTAACATTGATATTTAAACAATGATTTAAAAAGTGACATTAAATGCACTTCTGTCAGGTCCATTAAGTCAAGAACGCACATGAAAATACAATGGAAATTTAGTCAATTTTATTGAGTAAATTGCAATCAAGTTATAATAATTATAATAATAAAAGTGATAATTCAAATTTGGTGGTTTGTCTGCTCTGTTCAGGGACATCAGCAGCATTAGGGAACGCTCACGGTTTAGTATTGGGAGAGCAGATACCCCCCAAACAAACTATACCTGGCAACCTATTGTGAAAGAAGAGATTGAATTAGATTGAATTTTTTATAAATAAATACGAATTAGTTGGCAAACGTTTCAGTTGAGATGAGTCTCCTGACCATTCATGAGCACCATGAATTTAGCAGAGATTCAGGGGACAGCAGCAGCATTAGGGGACACAAAAGACAGTGTAAGACTCTAGATATACAGTACACGACTACACCTTCACCGTTCCTAGTCGTTTTGGAGTGTTTTAGAAATAATGTGAAATGGTGATCATTAATTGAAACATAAGAAACTGTCAGATCGTGATTTGGGTCAAAAGAAATATGTACGTGAAGAAATTTCCCCGCCCATTAGAAAACCCCAAAAAAAAAAAAAAAAGTGAGAATGACATAATTGAGATATGATTTGTTTAACCAAAGATAAAGTAAAAGGAAGACGTTTGTCATTGCCTTGTGGTGACTGAGTTTTGAGGCCGTTCAGAATACTGGACGCAGATGAATCCAGGCAGCGCAGATGGAATTTCATGCCAGCTACCGTACTTTTAATGGAAGATAGCTGCAATTTTCGATCCTCAAAGCAGTGGACTATAAAAGCACTAATATACACAGGCAGAACAGCTACAGATAAAGAAGCACAAAAAAGTGATGAAAAAAGACCATGCAGAGTCATATGATTTTAATTTGGAGCTATCCGCATGTACTTCTCAGCAGAGTGCTCATAAGATTGGAGAGGGTTATTCAATCTAGGATGGTTTGGCTGAAAGGAGGGCATTCCAGGCTAGATTGGGCTGCAGCTGGACACAGGAGATGGAATTTCTGAAAATTAAATCGAGATAAAGAATCGGCCACTCGATTATTCAAACCAGGGATATGTTCTGCACGAAATTGGTGATTCCCCAAAATTGACAGCCATGTAAAACGTCTCATGAACCTATTGATAAATGGAATAGATGAGCGCCTCTTAACATGGGAGCCGAAATAAAAATGTACACGCCACGCTTACGAGACGCTTACGCCACACAGCCAGTGTGTCTCCGGCCTAATGTGACTGAATATCATTTAGTGCTCCCCCAGCTTAGGTTGCTGTAAAAGCAACAATAATTCACCTCAGACCTTGAAATTAAACAAATGGAAACAAGAACGTTCAAATTATGAACAAGCATATGTATTATTTGACAAAGGGTACTGATTTACTGAAACAATCTACGTATGTATTTGAATAATGTTTAAATGGTGTAATATTTGTGAATTTGATTGTGTAGCCTACTTATCCATTTTATTGCGATTGCCGTCAAGATTACTCTCTGGTTCTGTGCACTTGCCGCGAGACTCAACCCACACGCTGTTCTGATTGACTGTGGGCTTTGATTGATTTTTACATCACGTCTACTGTGGACAGACAAATTATTTGTCGCTGGAATATTATGGCATTGCGTGTGATTAGGACACGGTGTTAGTAACAACCCAGATGTTCGAAAACCTCACACATTTCATGCAATTTCAATGGGTTATTGGACACACGTCTCTAACTCAAATATACTGTAACTAGCTGAACAGGACTTGAGTGTGGGTTGTTTTGGAATTATGCTATCTGAGAGATATGGCTGTAATGGGCCTCTTTGGTTTGGCAGCAGTGTAAGTGTGAGGAAAACTGAGACTGTCGTACCTCACAGAGAGTCCTCTGCCCTAACAGATCTTAAACTGGCAGGGAAACAAAGTGTGGCTTTTCGTGTTACATTCTCATCCAAGTTTTATTATTTATGAAAGCCATGACGGTGTTTGATTTCCTCCTATGTTTTATCATTATGTCAGCACTTGCGTATGAAAACACAGAGGTTAACGGGAAAATGGGAGAAGCCTCTTTACCTTTTGTGACGCAGATGGGCCGTGTTTGACAGCTGGATTGGATGTGTGTGAAAGAGAGCAAATATAACTTGTTTGATCTGGCGATAGTTTGCGTCCAATCAGCATGGCCTCTAAAGCCACAGTATGTCATTTAAATGAACCATGCCATCCAAAAGGGCAAGCTACAAGAAAAGCAACTGGAGAACGCCCACCAAAAAGTGTGTGTGTTGGACAAAGGGTAAGAGATCAGCACAGTCACCCATCGGACAGGAAACAGACTTGTGACCTTGTCAGCATGTATCATTGGTGGTATCAGAGATAAACACACACCCATTACAAAAGTAGCATAGTAGCTATCCAAAGTTCTCCATTTCATTGCAGTAAATTAGAAGTGCATGGTTTTTCCTAAGCAATGAGTCAATCTTTTGACACGTGCATCAAACCAATGTGATCATTCTAGGCTGGTCCCTGCTGTGTATAAACAAACTGGAGTGATTATAGAGTTCAGTGTGTGACGTTCGCACCAAATTGAAGGGCTGGCTGAGTGGCTGTCATTTGTATGCCTGAAACATTTTATGTTAGAGACTTTTAAATCTTCTACTAGGATAAGTTTACATGGCTGCAACCAAAATAAAGTAAGATGGTTGATTCCACCAATTGTTGAAATTAAATTTATATTTAATTTTTAGCGTTTTTAATGCAATAAAAATTAATATATATATATATATATATATATATATATATATATATATATATATATATATATATGAAGAGTTCAGATGCAAAAGCCTCTAAATGCCATATGAAATTTTCTTCTATAAAATGACCATTTTTATCAAGCTTGTATATTTAAGTTCAGTAATTTCACTTAATGGCAATGCAGATTACCTATTAATTGTCATTTAAGTGAAATTACTGAACTTCAATATACAAGCTTGATAAAAATGGTCATTTTAGAAGAAAATTTCAAATGGCATTTAGAGGCTTTTGCATCTGAACTCTTCATATACACTGTAAAAAAAATATTGTTGGTTTAACTTAAAAAAGTAAGTAAACCTGGTTGCCTTAAAATTTTAAGTTCATTGAACTGGAAAAAGTGAGTTGATACAATGAAGGAGATTAATTTAACCATCATAAACTCAAAATGATATGTTATCTAAACTAAATAAATTATTTAACTTGATTTGACAAAAGAAAAAATGTTGTGATTACTACACTGTAAAAAAATATTATTGGTTTAACTTAAAAAAAAAAAAAGTAACCTGGGTTGCCTTAAAATTTTAAGTTGATTGAACTGGAAAAAGTGAGTTAATACAATGAAGGAGATTAATTTAATCATCAGAAACTCAAAATAATAAGTTATCTCAACTAAATAAATTATTATAAAGTTGATTTGACAAAAGAAAATATGTTGTGATAACAAATCTTGAAAATATTTTTTTACAGTGCATGTTCGCATGAATATAAAAAGTAAATACAAACTAAACTACTATATGTATTGATTGATTGTGAGAAGTTGTCTTGTAATTTCAACAACCAACACTACCCCACGACCAATTCATACAATTTCATACGGTTAGTTTTGTAAAAACCTTGTAAAATATGTCTGTTTTTGTCTCTTGGTGACTTTTTTTTTTTTTTTTTTTTGCTGGCCAAATCAATTTGGCTGCAGCACTTTTGCGATACATTCATACATAGAGCCATAATTACATTGTATTTGCCAAAATTCAGATTAATAATCCATTTTATTTTTTAAGTGACCAGTACTTAAATGTCTACATTTGTTTGCCTAATCTTGTTTAACCTTTTTGCTAGCCATCACTTTTAGAGTGTGACTGAACAGTTGCCACTTTTACAACAAAAAGTAGAAGGTATGAGAGGGAATGGAAGAATCCTGTTCAGTGGAAAGTCTTCAGTCACTTCCTGTACTCTCAAAGGTGTGTTTATCTGTCTAACAATCCAGTCAGCCAGTCTAAGACCACCAGAGCTGTAACAACTGCATCAACACTCCAAAAGCCAAGGCTGCCATTCTCTCTCTCTCTCTCTCTCTCTCTCTCTCTCTCTCTCTCTCTCTCTCTCTCTCTCTCTCTCTCTCTCTCTCTCTCTCTCTCTCTCTCTCTCTCTGTCTCTTTCCATCTGTTTCACTCTGAGTGGCTGGCAGTTGGTTTTTGTCTCCTCTCTGAGACAGCGTTTTAAACAAAGGGCTCAGGTTAAACAGCATCTCAGATGTCTGTTGATGGTGTTGCACATGCTTCCATTGGTCTTGCTTTAGACTGTTCCAGTATGGATATGTAAGAGTAAGCCAGAGGTTTGTTTCTTATTTGAACAATTTAAACAGGAAGGATTATTGATGACTTTAACAATGAGACATGTGCGTGATTGTTCTGACATGGACGTGTTTGCTGATAAATGAGGTCTTTATAGAAACAATTGGCTAATCACCAACTAGATGTTTACTTGTTTAACACACCAGTTTAGTCCTGCATAGTTATTTTAGATGGAGATGATAGTGTGTTTTTAATGAGACTATCAAACATTCTTTTTCCTGAATATGCTCTTGAAAATGCTTTTAGACAAAGTTAGTTTGTCCAAACCATGTGTCTGGAGACCGTAAATGCCCCGTTGTAACATTTGTCCCCATAATTTGTTCTGCTTTTGATGAATCAAAGCTGCCATTATCAATAATTATTTTTACAAAAAACATAATTTTTAACAGACTACAATGATTGCATATTGATATTGCGTATTGATTGATCCGGGAAAAGATTTTTGATTAATATGCCTGTATGTTTGCACTGCAAAGAATGACACTGACTTACATCACACATGTATACATCAGTTACCACCAAGTTTTGAAGTTTAAAATACTGAAAATGAGTTTTGTTTCCACCTTAAAATTTTCAGAAATTGTACTTGATGACATATTGACAATTTAGTCAAGAAATTGAGAGTGAGGTTGAGTTTCTGTTTTAGGCAAAGAAAGTAATATATATATATATATATATATATATATATATATATATATATATGAAGAGTTCAGATGCAAAAGCCTCTAAATGCCATTTGAAATTTTCTTCTTTAATGATGATTTTTATCAAACTTGAGTTTAAGTGAAATTACTGAACTTAAATATACAAGTTTGATTAAAATCATCATTAAAGAAGAAAATTTCAAATGGCATTTAGAGGCTTTTGCATCTGAACTCTTCATATATATATAGCATTTAAGTTTATAAATGCGTCAATATGAGGCGAGGATATATATGGGCCAGAAGGCGCCTCCTAGTGGTCTAACCCTAACCCTACCCCAGAACTAAACCTACCCATAACCGAAGTGTGCTATATTGACGCCAAAGAGTGCCATGTGCGTCGGATTTAGACGCAATGTCAAAAGCGTCACCTATGACGCCTAGGATGAGAATGCATTGAAAAAAAATTAAGTTAGTTTATCATGTTATAAAATATTTATATTTCAAATAAATGCTCTTTTGAACTTTCTATTCATCAAATAATCCTGATTTTCTTTATCATGGTTTAACATTTACATACACCAAAAGTATTAAGCAGCACAAGTTTTAAACATTGATATTTATAAGAAATGTTTATTGAGAACCAAATCAGCATATGTAATTTATTTAGGATGTTAGGAAAATTCAATTTATGAAATTAATGTGTTTTTTTATAAAATCAAAATGTGAATTTGTATATATATTTAGTTTGTATTTTTTAGAGTCTGGAATAGAGGATTGTATTATTCTGAACCAGAAATCTTTTCAATAAATCTTCAATATTATAATGATTTATGAAAAATCATGTGACACTGGAGTAATGACTGCTGAAAATTCATTCATTAAATTCATTACGAAAACATTTTAAATAACTGCAGCCTTGGTGAGCATAAGTGATTTCTTTCACAAGCATTAAAACGATTTGTTATTTGCACAAAAAGGATATTTTAGAATGGGAAAAATTTTTGCATGCAGATGCTGTAGTGTATACAGCATCCACCAGCAGCATAATGCTAACCACTTTTGAAGCTTTGAAGTTTTCACTTTAACACACTTATTTCTTTCATACTTGTCCTTAATTGTTTGTAATATTTATTGATGTATTGCTTTAAGCTATATTTTCTGGCCAGGTCTCTCTCTAAAAACACATTTGGATCTCGAGAGACAAGGTTGAATAAAACGTTAAAATTATTGTTCTTTGGACAGGTGTGATGTATCACACCCGACTCCTCTGTATATGCATAATTATTATAATGGGTTCCAGATACCACCGCAACGCTCACAGGAAGCTAATCAATTGAAAAAGGAAAGATCATACAAATATAATTGATTATGGAACCAGTAAAGCAGACCTCCAGTGACACGGAAAGGGAATTGAATTGGCCTAGCGGATGTGTCCCATCATCAGTGCTAGAACGGGAAGCATTTGTCCTGTTGGGCAATGACAGTATAGCTTTCTTTCTGATGTCTGCTGGGAGTTATAGACAGCAGGTTTTCCCCTGAGCAAGATGGATGATTGGGATGTAAGGTGAAATATGCTCGTCGGCCATTACAAACAGAAGTGTAGACGTTAGGTCATACGGTCTGAGCTGTTCGCTCTGAAGGACTGCTTGGAGAGAGGACTTTTGCCAGATATAATATTCTGTGATGATGTGGACAGACTTCTAGAAAACATACCGACATTCCTAAAATGCAAATCAATAAAAACATTCATAAGCAATAAAACCTGCAGACATTGTAAGGGAAATGTTCACCCTAAATTATTTTCAATCACACTCATGTCATTTGAAACCCGTCAATCTGTCAGATACACACAACCAAGCCATTTGTTTAGGTGAACTATTCTATTAACAATTGTTTTTAATGAAATCTGGGAATTAACATTGATGTTTGCCAATTTATGACCTCCCCATATTTATTATATTTTACATTCAGACTGTTTTTTTTTTTTTTTTTTTACTAGTATGACACTGGTTGTCTACTGCATTATATTACAGTTTTTAAATTTGAATCTTTCTCTTTATACTAGTGATGGTGGTCCTTTTGGGAATGCTCTAGTTGAGGTTCTTACAGCTGTGACGAACAGAAGATGACAGTGGCCTCTGTGCTGCTGCAGGCAGCTGATGCTGGTTTTAATGCAGCACGGAAGAAATATTGACCAATTAGACTGTTGACCTGTCAGATCTTGCCTGAAGGGTAAGTGCTGGATGCCCTAGTGTAACCCGCGGCAATGAGGGGTCATTCTACAAAGAGGCTCTCTTAACGAATTAGTATATTAATGTCAGTCTGGGTCACTGGGTGTCATGTCCTGACCTTATGGTTTTAATGAAATTCTGTTTAGTTGGTTTGGTGAAGTTAATGTACGGTGAAGATCAATCTGAAAGATTGATCAGTCTGATTTAGAATAAAAAAAAATCTTAAAAAAAGTTTGAAATATTTTGATCTAAGAATAAAGAATAAGTTTCTGCACCGGTTGGTTTCTCTTTCTTCTTTGGTTTTTCTTGGTTGCTAATCAAATAAGTAACCTAAAGAAATTACTCTTCTGGAAATGTTAACCTACAAGTAGCGCTTTATGCGGTAACATTTCAATTCATTTTATAGCGAATTTGAGATTGAAAAGTTCTTTGAGGAACTTTGGAAAACATTCATTAAAAACATTCAAGAAAACAGTTTTGGTACTAATGAACCTTTGCAGAATGCACGTAACCTTCAAGTGTTTACATCTTTTTCTCATTCTGACTCTTTGATGTGGAAATAAGCATAGTGTGTTCACATAGTAGATGCATGCATTAAACATATTATAATTAATGCTAAGAGTTTAAATGACAGTATAATTGCTGTTTTCTATGGAACTGCCTCAGGATGCATTGGACTGTGTGTGTGTGTGTGTTAAGTTTGACTGGAGCAGTGTGTCTTCTCTGAGCGCTCTCTCCCCTGGGTTCACTCTTCACAGGTGCACTGAGCTTAACCCACACTGACCCCTCTTAATGAAACACTCTGGGGCTTCCTGTGACCCCTCACCTCTCTCTCTAACCTCCTTCTTTCTCTACACACACACAGTGGACATTAGCATGAAAAGCCTTGAGGATACAATAGCTTGAAAACAGCAGAACAGGAAGTTTGTGTGATCTGGCCAATGATAAGTTCTGCTATTGATTGAGATATTTACATGTCTATCTATCTATCTATCTATCTATCTATCTATCTATCTATCTATCTATCTATCTATCTATCTATCTATCTATCTATCTATCTATCTATCTATCTATCTATCTATCTATCTATCTATCTATCTATCTATCTATCTATCTATCTATCTATCTATCTATCTATCTATCTATCTATCTATCTATCTATCTAAAATTTAGAGTTAATCCTGAATGTCATTTTTTTTCCTACTTAGTCTTAAAGGCATATGGAATTCTACTTTCAGTTTTTTTAAATTATGACCCGTGCCACAGAGAGAGAGGGAGAGAGATTGCATCTGGGTTAGTTTGCCGTACTGGTCTGATTAGTTTGTGGAGATTTACTGTGGGACTGCTGGTGTTGTTAGTATGAACATGTGGCCCTTTCTTTCCAGGGTACTTCTTGTTGTGCAGCGCTAATAAATTTTACGCATTTCAAGTGAAGCCGGTGTGTTTTTAGATCTTTCATAAAGCCCTACTTTCCAATGATGTGTGACACACACACACTTAAACCATTTATAAGGTTGTCTGGAGCCATGACACCAATAACAGAATTGACAGCTTAGTGCAGATGGTATAAACTAGAAAATGAAAAATAAAGGAAAACGCAAAGCATAAAAAAAACAATCGTTTTACACATAATGTGACTGCATTTTTTCTGTCTATCTTTCTTTCTTTCTTTCTATCTATCTATCTATCTATCTATCTATCTATCTATCTATCTATCTATCTATCTATCTATCTATCTATCTATCTATCTATCTATCTATCTATCTATCTATCTATCTATCTATCTATCTATCTATCTATCTATCCATCTATCATCTATTAAAAGGGATATATCCCTCTATTAAAGGGATACTTCACCTCTGGAAAGATGAATGTGTATTTAAAATGGGTCTTTTAAGAAGAAATGTGAAATTATATTTGAATTTGGAGCTTTCTAGACTGAGAAAAGCCAAAAAATGTATTTTTGGCTTATGTGGATGAAAGACAACAAATCCCAAAATACACTTGCTTCACTGCCCTAGGTGGCCACACCTACCGTTAAAAGAGCGCAGTAGTTAAACAACAAGTCTAGGCTACTAGTGAGTCTGCACAATGAGTCTGACCGAAGATGTGTTTTGAGATGGCCCAAAATGTCCAGGATTCAGCTTTTGCATTCTACAGTCGCCATTCATTATGTTTACTGTGGCGAACGGGGCGAGTGGGGGCCATTGAAGAACAGCGCGAGGCCGGTGGCGTGATAACCGATGAGTGACACCTGTGAGGCGGTCTCGTATCTCTCACGGAGGAGTGGGAATTTTCTTAGCAATGTTAAAACACATCAACCGATCACTTGTTTAGCGTTCACTACATTCAGATTCACCAATCAGAATGAATTCAGTTAGATTGAAACAAAAGCTGTGCATGAATACAATGAATGGCGACTGCAGAAAGCAAAAGCTGAATCTCGGACATCGACGGCCGGACATTTCACTTCTCAGCTTTCTCCACAGAACAAGAGCCTGCTACTGTAGCTTAGCTTCCAAAAAAAGATGGCTGACAATATTGTGTACATTCTGTGAGTGAGATCCCACCCTCAATGGGCGGGTTGAAAACATGCGGGACAGCCGTCAGACTGACTGTAGTCTTTAGCCTCTGACCAAAAAATCCTCCGATGACGCAAAATGACGATTTTTGCGTCATCGGAGGATTTTTTCCAGACAAAAAATACATAAATCTCTCATCTCAGAGGGATATGAGGGTGGAAAGCATGGTTATTAGAAAATACTACTGGTTTTCTACTAATACAAAGCTTAATGCTAAATCCCGAAGTATCCCTTTAAGAATCTAGCGTTCTATCTAGCTATTGATTGATCTAGCATTCTATCTTCTTGCTAACAATTGCTGAACTATTGCTAAAATATTTTTTGGATTAAACAATTGTCAACTTTTAAAAATGTGTGACAGTCAACCAAATGTGTTTTTTTTTCCCGCATTATGTATTGTTTCCCTTACCAGAAGAAAAGAAGAACAGTGTATTTTTATACTTGTCAGAAACTCTCTCAACAGTACATGCAGTGAACTTAGCGAGTAAGATGTGAACTGGAAAGCTGTATACGTGCAGGTGATTAGAGCCCTGCACATGTAAAGGAAACTTTAACCGTGGCAATATCTTTCTGTAATGAGGCTGATAACAAGGTTGTATTTGTGCCACAGACCGGCAGTACCTGCACTGTGACTTTAACGAGACTAAATGTGGCTGGCACCAATTTAAACCACAGGGTCTTTTCACACACGTGGTTAGAAATCTTTTCATTATATTCAGCTTTGTCTGGAAATGCCACTATAGAGACACTTTTTAGCTTTTTTTTTTTTTCATGGATGCTGCCTTAAATGTGCTGCACTCTTTACAATGCATTCATTATTTCCTAGTTGACACTGAAAAGTGTTATGTATGGCAACATACCTGACCAGACATACACCACACGTAATCAGCCAGAGCCAGTCCTTAAAATATATGGTACTTATGGCACTGAGAGTGTTAACACACACCATTACTGAACCAGCCTTTCGGTAATGACCTCCTTGGAGACAAATAAATTGACACAGACACACACACACACACACACATCCACTCTGCTCCCACACAGCTAATGGCTTTGATTTGTTCATAATTGTTTTTCCATTAAAGTTTGTTTTTCAAATGACTGCATCCTGTGGATGGTTTCTGGAGCAAAGTGGTTATATGATTAATGGAATCATTTTTATGCCTTTCTGACAGTGGTAGTGTTGTTTTGTATCTTTTCAGAATAAATGCTAAAATCTTTCCATTTATGATGTATCAATTTATATTTAAATACTTGTAACATTTATTTAACTGAATGAGAAGTTAAATCTGGAGATTTTGGTAACTTGATTTATTTAAAGCTGAAATCTGCAGTTTTTCCTCTTTGTCGCCATCTCTGTTTGACATCTGCGATTGCAGTTATTCGCGGATTATTCAATTTTACGTGAGTTGCACCTCGGCATGGCACAGCGCGGATGAATCCAATGTTTTGAAGAGAATGTCCAGCTGTCGATTTACCTTTGGCTAAGCCCCACCCCCCTTAGTTACTGTTGCTACGTCCGAAAAACATCATCTGGGCTCTGGTTTGGTATAAACATGGCTTTTTCTGTGACAGCTCTTCCTGCTGAAATTTCATCAAACTTTTATAAAGCAGCAAATAAAGTTTCCGATAGAAGTTGGCAAAAGGGGCTGCAATATACGTTCGAAGGCTTTATTCATGACATACAGGTGAAACGCAAGGAACAACTAGGCATCCAAATAGAGGCAAACGCATACCGATTACAGTCAAAAAATGACCACCCCATATCCTACTAATCAAGATGGAGGCTAGGACTAACAATATCAAGGAGCTACACTGTTCATGCAAAGCTGGGTATAGGTCTCTATTCACTTCTATAATCGTCAATACAAAGCAAACGGATTACGCGAGTATAACGTTGTATTTATTAGCAGCGTGTGCTAGCGTATCAAGAACCGGTATGCTAGGTATCGTTAACGTTAGCTGACAAGGTGATGTTTTGGTTAGCAAAAAGTGTGCTTGTTGATCCTTGAGGGGTTTAGCCGACTATGTAGCCCGTTCTCATCCCAAAGCGCCATATAGGACGCTTTTGCAAAAGCGTAAATATCCAACGCACATGGCACCCTTTAACGTGAAATGAGACGCAGATATATTTGGGCAGATGGCGCCCCCTAGTGGTCTAACCTTTACCCTACACCATACCTAAACTTAACCATTAACCGAAGCGTCTCATTAGACGTTAAAGGGTGCCATGTGCGTTGGATATTTACGCTTTTGCAAAAGCGTCCTATATGGCGCTTTGGGATGAGAACGCGTTGGACTATGAGGACGTCCACACAGTTTAATCCAAAGATGACCCTAAAGACGGTTTTGGGAAGGGGAAAAAATGGTCACCCCCTTCCAACCTCTCTGGGAAACGCGTATCAAATGCCCCAGGCACAACGTTTAACAATACAGTATTTTTGATAAAACTACTACGGTAATAGCTTGCCGAGACCAAAACTAAGAGACGCCTGTGTTGGAGTCAATGGAGCGCTGTGAAAAAGTGTCGGACCTCTGTGGGAGCACGTTCTTGGCTGCGCTGTAATTGGTCAATCTGCATTAGCATGTGGCTTAGCCAAAGGTGAATTACCGCGCCAGTGTGGATACTGCCATTCAGAATCATAGATTCTACTCTTTGGAAGTATGACCAACATAAGAATTTTCACCTTAAAATGTAATCTGGACAAGTAACATCCACAGTCTCTGACAGAGGTTGCAGTCCAACAGAGGTTGCTTTTTCCAAACTCTCAGTGCCAAGTCTTTTGGATTTTACCAGGTGAATCTCCAGTTGTCGTTTAAACTTTTCTGGATCCGCGTTCAAATTAATACGTTTAATTACGTATAAATAATCAAGTGCATTAAGGCCCTGTTTACACGAGAACGCTCGCGGGTGAAACGTAAAAATATTTTATCGGATGTGCCTTTCGTTTACACGGCGACGCCGTTTTTGGGGCTTAAAAACGCAAAAAAGTGAAACCACCCTCCAGAGTGGAAATCTTAAAAACGCTCCACCGCCGCGTTCCCGTGTAAACGGTAAAAACGCAAAAGTCTGCTTGACAGCAAAGGTTGTACGCAGGCGCGCGGACTTGGTGTTGTTGTAGTATGCACTCCTAGCCGCCTGGAGTGCATACTATATTGAATTTCACACACTTTTGCGTCACCATTTGCACACGGATTTCCCACACAAAATGCTCGTCTAAACGCAGAATAAAAAGTGATGTTGCAATGCCACTTTTGTGTTTTCTCTTCAGAATCATTTCCGTGTGAACATAGCCTGAGAAAAGGCTATAAATCTCCACCTCCAACATCCTCCCACTCAATATAGCCTACTAGCCGAGACTCCTTCTTTATGTGTACAGATGTGACGTAATGACGCAAAGATATGCTCGAATATCCTGCGGAAATCCACAAGTAACACTTCAATTAAAAACATTATTAAGCTTACCACTTTAAATCGAGCTAAGGCAAGCAGAGAGTTTCGAACACTGGCTGGTTATACTTGCTCAAAAATGTATTTGGGATAATTTTTTAGCCAAAGAAGTTACGAACTGGAGATTTAATAAGTATAAGTACATACATCACCAAGATATTACACACTTTACGGATTTGCTTGTGTTTGCTATTTATTTTTAATCACTTTTTTGCTCCTGATTCTGACTTCTTCAGTATCAGTTTAGAATTTGTTATTGATTTATTCCCTATAGGATGCAATGCAATTGCAATCACATTAGTGATGTAAGTAATTTAAGAGTGAACACTGTGAGAGATACTTTGCATGATCATGCTTTTGGAAAATATATTAAAAAGATTATTTAAATTTTTATATAAATTTTCACTTATACCAAAAATAATAATTGGTAAGTGCTTTTTTGGCAAGTTTTCTTCTTTTTTTTTTCGACTTCTTTCAAAGGTTTTACTGAAGTCTCATGTTAGAGGCTTATGAACCTAAACTTGTCTTTGAAATGTTAATAACCTCTTTGTTACAATTAATAGCCTGTAAGTGTAATGTTCATCGGGTAAATAATGGCAGAAATTTCATTGAAGGTTCAGATTTTTGCCTGTGTATAGCAATACAATTTAAATTACCTTTGTCAAATGTTAACATGTATGTTAAAATCACAAAATCAGAGTGTTGAGAGAGATTTTACTGCATTATTGTAAATATAAGAAATAATCAATGAAAGTAATGTTAAACAACATATTTCCCCGTATAATTTGCAGTAAATGTAGACATATTTCATTAATTCATTAAAATTCCATTAATTATTCGGCTAAATGAGGATCTGAAGATCTAAATATATATATCATAAATCACTTTAAAAGTTGGTTATACTGAGGTTGTAAAAATACTATATGGGACACGAGCCATGGATAGGCACTTACACATGTATTAACATGCTCAGACGTGAACAACTATTTCAGTCTTTAATGACATTTTCTGGTCAGACAGAATAGAAAGGGTCATCTCTAAAACAATTCCCCCCTGACCTGTTGAGTTTACTTAACCAGGGACAGACAGTTTATCGCTGAACAGTTCTCCCCACTCCACTGAGCACAATTACAAACTACCGTCATTAGAGCCTCTCACAGGATACAGCTAGAAGTCCAACTGATTCATGTGAGGAATGTGGAACACACACACATACACGTAGTGCATTCAGCATTCACAAACACACACATGCAGGGTGCAGTCATTTGTGTTCATTTCAAAAATATTGTCAACAGGCACACTGCAAAAAAAGTTTAATTTTAGTATTTTTGTCTTATTTTCCGGTAAAACAATTATAAATCAAGATATGCTTATTTGAGAAGCAAAATGACATAATATATTTTTTTGTTTTCTGGCAGATTTATCAAGTGAGTTATACTGAAAACAAGAAAATAATCTGCCAATGGGGTAATACAAATATACGTATCCACCCTCTGAATTAATATTATTTTTCTGACCCCATTGGCAGATATTTTTTTCTTGGTTTTAGCATGATCTCACTTTGTTTTAAGACTTAATGTGCATCTACAGTATATATATATATATATATATATATATATATATATATATATGAAGAGTTCAGATGCAAAAGCCTCTAAATGCCATTTGAAATTTTCTTCTTTAATGATGATTTTTTTATCAAACTTGTATATTTAAGTTCAGTAATTTCACTTAAATAACAATTAATAGGTAATTATCATTGCCATTTAAGTGAAATTACTGAACTTAAATATACAAGTTTGATAAAAATCATCATTAAAGAAGAAAATTTCAAATGGCATTTAGAGGCTTTTGCATCTGAACTCTTCATATGTGTATATATATATATATATTAGAATGTTTTGATATTTGTACCGAAAAACAGTGATAGGAAAATGGTTCTGCTTACAAATTTGTTACTTAGAAATCTCAAAGTACTGTTCTGGCTTTAAACATAAATAAACACCTGAGATTTACCAATGGGATCAATGACGTTTTTATATTATTTTAGGAAAGAAAACAAACCGATTGGGGTTATCACACTCAATTTACAGATCTGGTTACAGGACTGATAGGTGCTCGAATGTATTTTACTGGCAGGCAGCAGTATGGACGGCCTGTGGGGTCCTGTGCAGTTTTCCTCTAGAGTACAGATGTTTGATAAGGGGGAGAAGCATACAGCAGTTAGACCGGACCACAGGCATTGTGAATATGCTCCATTCTCTCATTGATGCCAATCTCTGTGGATGGAAGAATACTGTAATAAAAACACATATTCCAAAAAAAAAAAAAAAAAAAAAAAAAAAAAAAAGGAAAGCAATTGGTTGGAAGGCTGGGTCAAAATCTTCTCATCTTGCTGAGTTATTGACAGAGTTGACTCTGTAATGAAGTCTCAATGCTAAGATCACTCCACAGCAATATACTGACAGCTTGCCTTAGGCAAAACCTGTGTTTGCAATGAAAAAGTAATAATGTGTGTTCCAAATCATGGCCAATACAGAACACTTGGGCCTTGAAAAGATTTGCAGTTTTTAAATGCAGGGGTGTAGCTCTTGTCCTGGATCATGGAGGATTATTAGGAGGGAGAAGAACATAACAGCATCATATTGTTAATTGGAAGAATATTGTTTTCAGAATGTTGAGAAATGATACAACCGCATTGAAGGATTTACAAAGCAGATATTGTGTCCATATCAGTATCCGCCTGGATTCAAACTCATTTAGTGAACTCTCTGACAATTTTTTCTTACGTAACGAACACTTCCTCCATTATCTTGCCCTGCAGTCATTGTTTAATGCAGAAAGTTGCTTGACTCGCCTCTGTCCATAACCTGTATACACTGCAAAAAAAAAAAAAAAAAAAAAAATCAGTTTTGTCAAATTTTTGCAGTTGCAAAGATAAACTGTTGGGTTGTTGTGGTTTGCTATTGCTATGTGACCGGTTGTTCCGGCCTCCCACCTGTAAACATGTCAACAGAGAAGAGAAGATATGTCATTTCAAGATGGAGGGGAGGTTATGATTTAAGATTATAATGATGATGATATATATACAGCAATATTTTGATTTCCTAGTGACTTTAAGCTGTTTTTTTTACTTGAAATTGGCATCTTTGCTTCAGCTTCCCTTCCTCCCTCAGTTTAAAGGGCTATCTGTCCATCATTGCAACGCCCAGGCCATAGAAGGGCCAGTAGACAGTGTGCCAGTGGGAGGAGGACAAAGCCCAGTGCTGTCTGTCAGTCACTGTAGGCAGGAAGTGCCGATCCCATGTTTCTCACCCTCGTTTCCTCTCTGTCACAAGCTGTGGGACTTTGACCTAATGCCACTCCAGCCACACTGCCTCTGCACAGCTCCCAGTGTGACATGAGAAAACACTGAGGAGAAGTAGGAGAACAGAAGAAAGGAGGACTATTCGACTGTGCAGTATACATTTTCATGATCTGTCTGTAAAAATGAATATGCTTTATCTAATCAACAGAATTGTGGCAACAGATTACAAGCAATGTTATTAATTAAATTTAACAAATTAGAATTGAGTAATAATCAAATTATTCTTTTAATGTTAACCATTTAAACTGAGTAAAGTTTACACCAAAAAAATGTAACAAAAATTAAAGATTAAAGATTATTTAAGAACTCTTTATTTTATATGAAGACACCTGATATTAATGAGCAGAATCACGGAAGGAGAAAACCATAATTTTAACAAACACCGATCACCATAATGGTGATTTCAATTTATGTTTTTTAGGTTGTTGTTGTAAGTTTTACTCAGTTTAAATGGTTAACTTTTAAGGAATTAATTTGATTAATTATTACTCAATTCTAATTTGTTAAAGTTAATAATATTGCTTGTAATCTGTTGCCACAATTTTTTGTTAATTAGATAAAACATATTCATTTTTACAGTATGGATAAAACATCAACAAATAAAAATAAATCTCTTTTCTTTTATCACAAAATCACAGATGACAGAACTTTTCTTAATAAGTTTAATATTTTGTAAATAATTTCAGTTAATCCATCCATCCATCCATTCGTCCAATCTTTGTCTAATCCAAATATTTCAAACACATTTTTCCCCGTATTATTTTAATTATTAATCGATTTATACATTTTTCCTGTGTCCTCAATATCAGTTTTCATCCTTTTTTATATTCCTTTAAAATTCCTTTAACTTGCAAATGTTATTCAATTACCCAAACAGGAGTAAAACAACAACAAGGAAAACAACATACAAAACATAGGTTAGAAATTAATTAATTCTGATCCTTCTATTTTCTTGCCAAATAATTAAATTATAATTTACAAATAAAGTGTCTGCTCTTGACCAGAGCAAATTTTTGTACAATTGTCTAAAAATGTCATACAGCACAAACACGCCTAGTCTCACTATTCTGATTTGAAGAGGCTGGGGAAATTCAAACTAATTAAATGGAGGTGAAGACTTAAAATGATTGACATTACAAGATGCAGACACACGTGCACGCACGCACACACACTAAACCGGGATGTTTGTTTCAGTGGAATACCATTGCTAGCAGATCATCTCAGGTTTTGTGCAAATGAAAATGAATACCCTCAGCTGACTGGGTAATTGAATCAGCTAGCATGGCTTTTAATATGATTCACAAGGAAAATTGTCCATTGGGTTTCATGCCAAAGTGGAAAAGCCCAAGGCATGGGTGGAATCAGAACACAAGAGAGAGGAAAGGATGGGAAGGAAAGGTAAAGACCCCGGCTGGGAACATTATGGCAAGAAATATCCATATCTGTATTTTATTCAAAAAGCTGGAGGGTTAAGTTTAGTGTGAGGGCAAAATGTGTGATTCTAAAGGTTAAGTGTGAAATTTGTTAAATGATAAAAAAACGCCTGTCCCAAATTGACAACTAGGCCGACAACAAGAAGCCAAGTAAATGGTAAATGGACTGCATTTATATAGTGCTTTCACCGACCCAATGGCCACCAAAGTGCTTTACATTTTACATCATCCATGTATGGGATGGGATCGGGGGCTAGGGGGGTTATAATTGTTTTATTGGGGGGGGGGGGGGGGGGGGGTATTGAACATGTCTGAACTGGTGGGCAATTCCTGTCAGTTCTTATGATCTTTCCAAACACCCCAAGCGTATATTTCAAGTATCAAAGCCAATGGTTTACTTAGTGTGTGCTTAATCCTTTCCATGTGCACCACCATGGAATATTTTGCCCATATATGATATATTTTTTATATTTTTTTTTTTAGTTTTTATTGGTCACTCAGAGTGATGTTAAGCTAAACACATTTTTGGCACACAAGCATCAGCTGGCTAATATTACACTTTAAACTTAACATTTTCTCTTCAACTATTTTCCAAACATCTCCAGGTCAAAAGCAATCTCCTGTCTGTTGTCTCCTTTGTCCCATTGTATAATATCGTATTTTGTTCCACATGCACCCAGACATCTCACTCTGGGATCTATATATAAAATTTCTTAGAGTGACTGAAGGGTTTGATTTATTCAGCTCAAGTTGATTTTTTTAAAGCTGCAAATGGACAAAATGGAAAATTGTATTGCTTACAGGTTGTTCTTTAATAGCTCAGTAGACTCTTAGTCTTCTTATATTCCTTAGGAGAAACAAAGATAGGAACAAATGAGACAATTGTTGGCTTACATTAAGAATATAGAGCCATACTGTAAAATCAACATGGATAGCACAGCTCAGATCACGTCAAGACATTAATAGAATTACTCTTGAAATTTTTGATTGTAGGTATTTTTTTTAAAATTAATTTTATTAGTGACTGTTTGTTTTGCTCTCCATTTTATCTAATTGCTGTCTAGGAGAAATACTTGAGCTATTATAATAAGCCTTTTGTTATTCTTGAAGAAAGCAGACGAATAAATCCAGCTTATAATCTCCCAAGAACAAATGAACATTAGCAAATGCACAGTGTTTACATTTGGATTTTGGAAGATGATTAATGGGAACTGTCATTGCTGTGGAATGTGGATGATACCATATAACACATTGCAAACAAATAAACACACAGTGACTTTAGGTTTAGGCTATATATTTTAGCCAAACCACATTTTAAAATGCTGTCAAAACACATATGAATTAGATTACTTTTGTGCGTCGTCATACATTAAAATATAAACACACCTGTATAGATGTTTTTCAGTTGTTTATCTGTTCTAATATGATGTCAACCAGAGCAGACATACTTCTGAATGTCACTACTATATGTGTGTATGTGTGTTTAACTTCAGATCTCTGCCACTCGGGACAACAAAACACCTCGGCCACACCAAAGAATCCAGCTGTCTGGTCTCTAAGAAAAACAACAAATAATTCTATGCACAGACGCTTGCCAATCGTGAAAAAGCGACGGGGTAAATAAACACAGTACAGAATGAGAGAAAACTTTGCTCGGCTGATTACATGTTTTTAGTGCAATTGTGGCTAAATTTTTCCCGTTAAGTGTTTACCTATGGAAGAGTGAGACTATGTAGACTGCCACACTGTTTATTTACAGGGAATTCACTCAAGGCTGGTTGGAAAACGACCTGTGTACGGTTGCATATGTCTGAAAAAATACAAACAGCAGATATCATGGCATCTTTCTGCTTGCTTTGTCAAAACAGTGATTGTTTTTTCTGCAATGCCACAGAGGAGGGGGCGACTGGTCGGCTATCTGAACCGGCAAAATTGGATGTGGAATTGTTCTGATGGTTGTCGGTGAGAATTAGTGCAGGGCGTGAATTTTGCTTTTGGTTGGATGGAGTGCTTTTAACTTCAATCTCATGGGGAGTATAAAGGAGGAATGTGTACTATTGTGTGTCCATACATTTCTAAAGGACTCATACTGTACAGCAGGGCTTGACATTAACTTTTTTTTTGCTCACCAGCCACTGTGGTTAGTGCTTTGTTTTGAAAGTACCTAGCCACTCAGCATTTTCACTGGCCACAATTTTGACATCAATACGGGGAAACTGCCATATATCCATGTAGATATTTTTGATATTATAATTTGACAGCAGGTATATTAACTGTTTATGTTCTTTAAAAACATATCTGACTGTGTTTACATGAATACACTCACCTAAAGGATTATTAGGAACATCATACTGTGTTAGACCTCCTTTTGCCTTCAGAACTGCCTTAATTCTACGTGGTATTGATTCAACAAGGTGCTGAAAGCATTCTTTAGAAATGTTGGCCCATATTGATAGGATAGCATCTTGCAGATGGAGATTTGTGGGATACACATCAAGGCACGAAGCTCCCGTTCCACCACATCCTAAAGATGCTCTATTGGGCTGACAGCCCATTCTCACGCCCAAGGCGTCACTTAACTGACGCCTTGGGAAGCATTTGGACATGCTTCAATATCTGACGCTTTAGGCGCCCTTTAGCGTCAGTTAGATGACGCCCTAGGATCGCGTGTACCCTACCCCCACCCCACACCTAAACCTAACCGCGTCCTCTAACTGACGCTTTCCTTTAGCGTCAGTTAGATGACGCCGTAGGATCGCGTCATGTAAGTGACGCTAAAGGGCGCCTAAAACGTCAAATATTGAAGCATTGTTAAAGGTGACGCCTTGGGGTGAGAATGCGTTGGGGCTGAGATCTGGTGACTTTGGGGGTAATTTTAGTACAATGAACTCATTGTCATGTTCAAGAAACCAATTTGAAATGATTTGAGCTTTGTGACATGGTGCATTATCCTGCTGGAATGAGCCATCAGAAGATACATGGTGGCCATAAAGGGATGGACATGGTCAGAAACAATTTTCAGGTAGGCCGTGGCATTTAAACAATGCTCAATTGGCACTAACGTGTGCCAAGAAAACATTACACACCATTAAACCACCACCAGCAGCCTTCACATGGTAACAAGTCATGATGGATCCATGTTCTCATTCTGTTTACGCCAAATTCAGACTCTACCATCTGAATGTCTCAACAGAAATCGAGACTCGTCAGACCAGGCAACATTTTTCCAGTCTTCAACTGTCCAATTTTGGTGAGCTCTTGCAAATTGTAGCCTCTTTTTCCTATTTGTAGTGGAGATGAGTGATACCCAGTGGGGTCGTCTGCTGTTGTAGTCCATCCACCTCAAGGTTGTGCATGTTGTGGCTTCACAAATGCTTTGCTGCGTACAGTACCTCGGTTGTAACGAGTGGTTATTTCAGACAAAGTTGCTCTTCTATCAGCTTGAATCAGTCGGCCCATTCTCCTCTGACCTCTAGCATCAACAAGGCATTTTCGCCCACAAGACTGCCGCATACTGAATGTTTTTCCCTTTTCACACCATTCTTTGTAAACCCTAGAAATGGTTGTGCGTGAAAATCCCATTAACTGAGCAGATTGTGAAAAACTCAGACCGGCCCGTACTCAACCATCAACAACCATGCCATACTCAAAATTGCTTGAATAATCTTTCTTTCCCATTCTGACATTCAGTTTGGAGTTCAGGAGATTGTCTTGACACCCAAATGCATTGAAGCAACTTCCATGTGTTTGGTTGATTAGATAATTGCATTAATGAGAAATTGAACATGTGTTCCTAATAATCCTTTAGGTGCGTTTATATGCACAATAACCAGGAAAAAAGAACTCAATTTAATAGATAATTAATTTATCTGTCAAGCCCTGCTGTAAAGTATGTGTGATGCTGAAGTATTGTAGTAATGTGTGAAGTATTAATGCAATTTGACATCAAATGGCTTTGTTTACATTGTAAAATGACCCTTTCCTATGTATGCACAAGCACACAAACACTGTTCACATATGTTAAGTGTGGAAAATGACTTAAAATGTCCAAAAGATAGGCTGTTTATTAATATTTAGAGATTTTAAAAAAGACGAAGAAAAGAGAAAAACTGCGATAAATTCATTCACATTTTCAACTAATCAGTATTTCCATAGTGTCAGACAGACAAAATGCTTGAGTCAAGGCAGGTTCTTTATTTCATATAAGAAATTCCTTTTAATACATCCAGATGGTTATGGAATTTACATACAGAGAGACAGAAGGGGTAAAACAGACGAGGGGAAAAGACTTACATGAGAATCATCCCTATGTGCATACATATTATGCAAATAAGGTGGTATTGTGTGGTATACATTCATATTCCTTGTAATGCAACAATACAAAACACAGACCAGGCAATGCTTAACTAAAAGAAGAATATAGAACATGTTTAAGAACTGAAATCACCACAAACATTTTTGCATTATTTGGACATAGTTGCATTATTAATTTTGTATCACATCATTGTCTTTGATTTACTCTACAGATTTTCACTCTGTTTTAATGAATTGTCTACATGTTATAGAGGGAATATCTGTGTGTGGCATGTTTCTTCACCCATTCCAAAAACCCCAGTGGACCTTCATGGTTGATAAAACCCCCGCAATTCCTCAAGTAGTTACTCGGCGTGATTTCATTATTGATCCTTATCCTAATAATTGATAAGGCTGGATAACATGGCCTGTTGCATTGTGGGAGTGCTCAGCCAGAGGCTTGGCTCATAGACTCCACTAATGGCATGATTGGCTAATCGCTCTTTCTCTCTCTTAGCACTAATAAGTTGTTCTGTGTGGGGAATGGGAACTAAAAGGTCCCTTGGTGTAGCGTGTTGGCTCTGGGCCCTCAGCGCAGTTGATCTCCTCTACAGATTACTGCAGAAATTACTCGCAGATTTCTCTCAGCATTCTGGCTTTCAGCTACGACAGGGATAGATGGAAGCTGAATTGGCTTGCTGTTAATAAATGAAGACTGTTTTATATCAGGATCTGAAAAAAAAAAATTACTCCACTTCCTAAATTACACATTCAAAAACTCTATGCAAAATATATGCAAATATGTGAATGCGAACATTTCAAACTACAGTATGCAAGCTCATATTGTTGCCTAATGAAATGCATTCTCATCTCTGCATTGCTACACATACTGTAGAAAAGAATAATCACAATGAGACCTCTGTAAAAACTCAATTGTTTCTCGTAGACATCAATTAGATTAAATGAGGTTCAAATTGAGACTCTCAATTGTCAGAAAAATGGTTATCAACATCTCAAACTGTTTTGCCAAGATTTGACAGTCTGCAGACTGTCCACGTTAATGTTATAGCGCTATACTCTTACTGTATGTCAACAATTGAAGAGTTCAGATGCAAAAGCCTCTAAATGCAGTTTGAAATTTTCTTCTAAAATGACCATTTTTATCAAGCTTGTATATTTAAGTTCAGTAATTTCACTTAAATGACAATTAATAGGTAATCTTCATTGCCATTTAAGTGAAATTACTGAACTTAAATATACAAGCTTGATAAAAAAAATCATTTTAGAAGAAATTTTCAAATGGCACTTAGAGGCTTTTGCATCTGAACTCTTCAATTGTCTCATTTGATTTCTGTTATAGAACTTTTGAAGAAACATTGGAGACAAGGTTGAAAATTCAAAATAATTAGCTGAGAACTCCACTAAGCCTCATGAGATATAAACATTTTCAAATAAATGTCCTCTGCAAGATACTATATCTTTAATTGCACAGACATTTGAAGGTTACTATTGTCCCCTTTAACTAAAACTAAAACCATAAAGAACGTATTCATTACTTGAAAAAAAAAAGATTATCATTGTATACTTGGCGGCTTGTTTGTAACACTGTGCTACAACTAACCCCGCTGTGTATTACATATTTTAAGCCTAGCTAACAGTTGCTAGGAATTGCTGACATGTTTCAAAATGGTGTTATGTTTGAGCCAACAAGACAGTGATTAAAGCAATATAAAGTTAGATTTGGAAACGTATACACCCAACTCAGAAACTGAAAAAAAAAAAAAAAAAACCAATGATGAAAAAATGTACTTGCATGGTGTCAAAACACTCTTTACTCCAGTATCTTCACAAAATATTACCAAAACTTTCCACAAATCCACGGGAGACTGTCTTCTGGCAGTGAACGAAAAATAGCGTAAATACAACCTGTGTGACCCTGAGTAACTACATAAAAGGTCCGTGTTACATTTAGCCCCGCGTTAGGTTGTGCCCCGCGCTCCCCTACGCTTATAGACAATACACAAAAGGTTCTTTCCAGGGGAATATTCCACTTATTACGTCTTTGGCAGCATTTTGGGACAGCAAGCCACTTTTCTCAACAACACCCAGTTGTTTTTACACAGACTGTCCTGCATTTTATCCAAAGCACATCCCAAAGAGGTCAGTGAGCATTCAGCGTAGCCAGTTTTTAGGGGTTTCTGCACCAGATTAATCACAATATTTCAATGGCTTACAGTATATTTTGCCAAATAATAGAACTGCATGTTATAATCCCCATCAAATTGGGCTTTATGTTTTTATTAATATACCCAGCTGGGTAAATATCACTTTCAGTTCTTTGAGTGGAGTATGTCATGATGAATTCATGGGAAGGGGAAAAGCCGCCCTCAGTTTCAACCACATGTATGTAATGCTTCTCCAAATGTGGAAGTGAAAAATCACATCAATTTGAGGCGTGTCATTGCTCATTGCTCTCTCTCCAGTGGCGGATCTAGAAAATTTTACATGGGGGGGCAAAGGGGTGGCAAGAGGTCTTGGCAGGGTGGCAGGGGTAGACGGTATGGCAATCCCTATATGTGAATTGCTTTAACAAAACAAACATAAAAACACTTTTAAAGTATATTAGATATTGTTTAATCGTGTCCTTACACACTACAAAGGTTTTAAATTCACAACAAGAATAAGCCCAGTGCAGTGTTCAAACAAAATTGTGCATTTAAAAAAAAGTAAAAGTATAAAAAGCTAAATGAAAATTTATTTTAAAAAGTACAATATTTGTGTCCAAGATGCAGAGGACAGGAATAAAACAGCGGACAATACTCCAGTTCTTATTATAATTAAAAAGGTATAATTACAGTCCACAAATGACCCTCCTGGTCTCTCCAGTTTACTGCCTTTCTTTTCCCTCACGCTCTTCCTCCTGTGTACTAGTTTTGATTTTTTTTTTTTTTTTTCACAAAAAAGCTGGCAATATCCCCACTTTTAGCCTTCCTTTTCATGGTTAGGCTCCAGCTACTTTCTTCAACTACTCCCATGCAAAAGTCAATATGTGAAATCTCTGGTTATCCTTACATTACACTGTAGGGCCATGTAGCTACTAAGTAGCTTACAACAAATATAAAATCAGAATTAGGCCTCAAAAGTACGATTCATCTTGGAGAATAATAATAATAATAATAAACAGAGCAATTCCAAGAGGGTCCCGGTGCTCGGGCCCTAAAGATTTATCACATGCACACACCAGTTACTGTATGTTTAGACTACTTAATCCTATTGTATTTGTTATTTCCCCAGTTATAACCTGGTTTCATTGATTGATATCTGAGAGGAATTGGATTTATAGAACTGCTTGACTGAGGTCAGGTACCATTTTTTTTTATTATTTATGGTTAATGCATTGTTTCAAAAGAGCCTCAGTAAAAGATATACACTACTGGTCAAAAGTTTTAGATCAGTAAGATTTTTTTATGTTTTTAAATGAAGTTTCTTCTGCTCACCAAGGCTGCTTAATTTGATGAAAAAAAAAAAGACAAACAGTAATATTGTGAAATATTATGACGATTTAAAATATCTGTTTTCTATTTTAATATATTTTAAAATGTAATTTGAAAGTTGATTTTTTAACATCATTACTGTTGCTGATTACACATCCGTTTTCAGGGTCACATGATCCTTCAGAAATCATTCTAATATGCTGATTTTATGCTCAAGAAAAAGCATTTTCTAATTTCTTTCCCCTAAAAATAAAAAATAAATTCTTACTGACCCCAAACTTTGAGATTAATGTTACAAAAGCTTTCCATTTCAGATCAATTCTGTTCTTTTGAACTTTCTATTCATCAAAGAATCCTGAAATAAAAATGTAAAAAACAGTTTTCAACATGGATAATAATCATAAATGTTTCTTGAGCATCATATTATAATGTGACACTGCAGACTGATGCTGTAAATTCAGCTTTGAACACAGGAATAAATTACACTTCACTATATATTCACATAGAAAACTGCTGTTTTAAATTGTAATAATATTTTTCACAATATTACTGTTTTTTTTGTATTTTTTATCAAATAATTGCAGCCTTGGTGAGCCCAGGAGACTTCTTTTAAAAACATAAAAAATCTTAGTAGTGTATATAATAATATTATTAAAGACATGCTTTTTTCAATGAAATTTCAACAGTATTAGGCTAATTATTAGGTCCATAGACAACTAAAAACAAACAAATATTTAGCAAACAATGTTTCAA
Organism: Pimephales promelas; assembly: GCF_988280905.1. Classification (NCBI taxonomy): domain Eukaryota; kingdom Metazoa; phylum Chordata; class Actinopteri; order Cypriniformes; family Leuciscidae; genus Pimephales; species Pimephales promelas. Next base: position 23,034,894 of record NC_142778.1, read on the forward strand.
TATTAATTGTGAAGGGCTTTCACAATGAGGTGAGTTATCAACTGAGCATAGTTTCTCATACTTACAGTAGCCTACTTACAGTTACACAGTAGCTACTTCTACTGTGTTTACGTGAATACTCGACTTGGCATTTTGATATATTTATGTATTCATTTGGCCATTTAGGCGCGCAACCGAAAAGCGAATCAAATGATCGTTCTCCTAACTGGCGATGTGTGTTGTAACGTAACAGCGGAGATCATCAGTTAACGTTATGGATACAAACAATATTTTATATTTTATTAAGCTGTTCTTGTCTTTACTAAAATCGAAATTAGATAATCAAAGGGAAGAGTGCTCTTAAAGATCACGAGGGAGCGATTTGACCGATGATTTTGGCTAATGTAATAGACTCGCTGTTTTTGCTGATCCTGAATCGTCTTTAGCATACAATACATTCATTACAAATGTAACTAAGTTAAACGTGTGTTTAAACTACACCTGGGGAAACTCACTTCACCTTCAGAGGCTCTGGGGCAGCTCAGTCTCTCCAGTCGGGTTGCAGGGCCACTCCACCGCCCCACAGCAGAGTGTGTGAGTGCGTGAGAGAGCCAGACTGAGCGAACGCCGCTCTGCTGCACGTTGAATCAGGGGGAGGGGCTAATAATAGGCTACATTTAAAATGACAAAATTAAATTGTTCACTTTTGGTAAATGTATTGTTTATTTCACTATTTTGAGAAGCGTGTGGAGTGGCAGGTTATTTTTACAAGTACATTTTTTTGGATCATCAAAGTTAGGGGGGCAGCTGGGGGGGCAAGGCTCTAGAGTGGGGGGGCACCTGCCCCCCCTTGCCCCCCTGTAGAACCGCCCCTGTCTCTCTCTCCCCCACTCTGGCAGTCCTGCTGGCCAAAGGCTCATACAATGACTGAATTGTGCCTCGCATTCTTTATAGTAACATGCTTCTGAATTTATTGTATGTGTCAGCCTTCATAAAGAACTGTGTAAGTCACAGCACAAATGAATGACATTAGCTATCGTTAATGACGTATGCAGCCAGAGAGAAATGACTCATATTAAGACCTCTAGCAAGCCTTAATTTTACAGTGCAGTAATAGTGACCCTTTCCCCCTGGCTGCATTGGATCCAGAATATTTTCCCCATTAATTATAAATTATAAAGAGTTGTAAAAGGTAAAAGATGGTATGGAGAGCAGTGACTTTTTATGCTGAGTGCCTCTGAAATGAAACGGGATAACTAGATCTCACGGCAATTCGTCAATATTTTACGAGGTGGCTGATTCGCACAAATTCTTATGACCTGATTCATACGAATTCGTAAGATTTTTGCTAAAGCGTACATATTTTACGAGTTGCCCAATTTCTATAAATTTGTACGAATGATCTACCCCTGACCCCACCCCTAAACCTACCCATAAGGGATTAGACAAATCGTACGAATTCGTACAAACTGGACGTGAGTGTTGGACAGTGTTTTTGAATGAATTTCTTCAAGTCGCATCAAGTTAGCATACTTTCAAAAGGTGCTTTATTGTATTTTGATTGTTATCGTAGACATCAGTGTGTATAGCCAATAAACTTCCATCGGGATAGCCGTAGTACTTTGTAAAAGAAAAAATAAACACTCAAAATAGTCAATCTTGGGCCCCGTGAACCAAAGATAAAAACCACTAGTATTTACCAAAGAAAGTACTTATTTCTCTAAAGTGGATATGAATATAAAAAGGAAAGATCAAATAATTTCACAGGCTTTTATTAATTTATTTTTGTTTACATTTAGACACCTCATAGAAGGTGAAAGGGCTTGAATAAAGGGCTTGATTTAATAAAAATATTAAAGGATGTAGTGCCGAAAGATCATTACTGTAAACGACCCTGCGTTCTTTGTTGTTTTGACGCACTGCTCACTTTAATCTGTAGAAGAGGACCAAGCGGTAAAATGGAGCATTTTTGTCCTGCGGTCCGGATGGAACTAAGCCGGGGTCCGGAACAGAATCATAGTCTGCCGTTTGAATATCGCCGCCCTATTAGCATACATACTCATATTAGAAATTAAGTATTTTATAATAAATGTAAGTAGCCTATTATAATTAAAATAATTGATAATATAATTGATATAATAAATAATATTCATATATGTGGCAAGCAGGGCGAGGCCGAGGGACGTTAGAGAGCGGCGCGAGGCTGGTGGCATGATTAATAATGAACGACACCTGTGAGATGCACCGGTCTCGCATCTCTCACGGAGTAGATTAAAGAGCAGTGATGACAGTGAAGATGGAGAGAGGAACAGGCCTGATTTTCTCTCCATCTTCACTGTCGTCGCTCCTCCTTTATCCTTATGCTCCTCCATGAGAGATGTGAGACCGGTGCATCTCACATCTTCATTATTAATCATGCCACCAGCCTCGCGCCGCTCTCTCACATCCCTCCGCCTCGGCCTACTTACCACAGTATAGTAAATAAAAATATAGATTTTCTTTAAAAAATAATTTAAAAGTGCAAATTGGTGACTTTGAACAAAGGCATACTGTGGATTAACAACCTCGGATAGTTAAAGTTTGTGTAATACAGTAGGTCCGTCTTTAATGGTTTATCAACAGCCCTTTTTCTCAAAATGTTATTAATTCTCCCAAATTCTCCTTTTTTTATCTTTTAATTTTTTTTTTTTTTAAGTTTTGTGGAATTGCACAAAAAGATCGGCCACTAATCAGGCGACTATAACTTCATGGAAAATTGAGATGCCGCAAGACGACAAACAGAATTAGGGACCAGGTGACATAGAAGGTCCTGGAGGGCAGGGCAAAGCCGCAACGACGAGCAAAAGAGTGCCAAGGACTGAGGTCCTGGATGAAAGGAGGAGCCTGCCGGAGCTAGAGGGGTGGAGGAATGAAATTCCGGAAGTCCATGGTGCATAAAGCGATGATTTACCAATGTGGAGCCAGAGGGACAAGGAAGCCCATTGGAGTTGTAGGGTAATTGGACTTGAGCTACACTTAATCCCCTCAAACTCCACCAGTATTCCCTCTAGGATGAGTTCAGGCTGGTCTGTCCCTGGGCTGGTGGTGAAAGGTATGCTGTTTTCCTCCTCAATCACGCAGATGGTAAAGGGCGAACTGTTGGGGAGGAGTACCTAGTCCTTAAACTTCCCTCGGGTTCTGTTTTGTGGAAAAAAACATGCAGGCAGTGGTCATCATAATGCCCAGATTCCAAAAGCCTGCATGTGTCTCTCTTAACTGCCGCTAGATACATCCTTTGGTCACTTCTTTAGTCACAGCTGGGCAGCAAATAAAGATAAATACATGATCTAAATGTAAGCAGTATTAAGTTTTTTACACAGAATAGGAACAATGAACAGGAACAGTACAACTGGCTTAAACTTGACGTGAACTGACATAATAAACACAGGGCTTAAATGCACAAGTGAATGAAACAATAGATGTAACATATAACCAAATCCTTGAGAAACCATTGCAACTAAAAGGCCACATAGCTGAAAAAACATAGCAAACCCAGACAATCTGTTACATTTATTAATGTATTCACTGTAGTCACTTTTTTAATCAATTTAATGCATCCTTGAATAAAAGTATGAATTTCTCTATATTCATTTTACCAAAAATGTTTGAATGGTCTCATTGTTTCCACAAAAATGCTAAGCAAATACTGGTTTCAAAATTGATATTAATTATACTAATAAATGTTTCTTGAGCAGAGATTTCTGAAAGGCTGTGACACTGAAGAGTAATGCTGGAAAAAATGCTGAAAATTCAGCTTTGTCATCACAGGAATACATTACATTTTAAATGTATTAAAATAGAAACTAGTGATAATATTTCACGATATTGCTGTATTTTTGATTTTTGATTACGAAATGCAGCCTTTGTGAGCATGATTGTAATGTTTCCAAAATTTACAGATATAAACTTTAGTCTTTAGTCAGTTCATTTGTTTGGTTCTTTTGCTATTTTAGGCTGTATAGAACCTTTGAAATAACTGAAATAATTTGTCAAAGTTATATGAAACTGTATGTCAAAACCTGCCTATCTCACTAAAAATAATCACACCAATGTTTGTCAACCATCAGAATCGACCATTCAACTGCCGCTTGGTATAGGCTAAAATAAAAATAGGCTTCATAATGTCACCCAATGCTGGTCAGTCTCGCACCACCTTTTGACATCAAAGTGCTTTTTCTGAGGTCTGGATTAGGCTAATTGGTCTAATCCTACTTCGAGCACAATTGGCTTTATGCACAGCTGGACTACTTCCTGAACTTCAGCCAGCTCCTTTGTTTCCTGTCTGCCATTATTGGACAAGCTGATTAATCCAGGTGTGCCTGACCTAGTCCCAACGACAATAATCAGACACACCTGGATTAATCAGTTTGTTCAATAATAACAGACAGGAAACGAAGGAGCTGGCTGAAGTAAGTACTAGTGCAGCTGTGCATAAAGCCAATTCTAGTCTTTTTTTTGTTTTTTTGTTTTTTCATGTAGGGGGCACAACCGAATTAAATCAATTTTTTATAATATAAATATAATTTATATCGTACACATGAGCATTATAGCTCGTATAAAATGTGTGAATATGTTTAAGCGTGCTGCTCAATCGCGATTCCCCCGCCCTCCCTTCCTTCCCTGCTGCACGCGGCGCTAATTGGTGCTCTCTGCTCGAGCCAGCAGACACGAGCCCCACAGACGCGGACAGACACCTCAGCCAAATTCACATTGAGTCCAGTCACACTGAGAGAACAGTTCATCAGTCTTTTTATTTGTTTTCGTTTTATGTGTCTCCCCTCAATTAAGTTGAAGAGAGCTTAGTTTGGGGACAGCAGAATCGTCTTCAAAACATTTCAAGCATGACTTTGGATAATAACGGATTTTGAAGTGTCAAACTGCGCCTCAGACTTCCAGAAAATAACGACAGACACCAGCTCTCACAGGTAACGTTAGGCTACTCTTTATTAATATTTCATTATTTTTTTTTGCATTTCAATGGTAGCCTAGATTCTGGGATTATGGGAAGTAATATGCCCATCCTCAGCAGTTCATACATTTTGATAAGCTTTTAAGGGGCATCACTCAGAATAAGTGACAGTTTGTTTTATGACGCGGGCGATAGTTAGTGATCTTTCCTTAGTTAGGCTATAATATACATAATAATATGTTATTAAAGATACTGTTAGCAATTAAAACGGTGGCATGGTGTGTTGTAATATGTGTGATGCAGACTTTAGGGTAAATGAATTGCTTACTCTCGTGAGGATACAGGCTGTTCTGGTAACTTAGCCTAGTTGATCGTGAATGGCTCCCCTTTCACTTCTGCTGTTATCTTTTGGTGATAGCAAACATTTCAGAAGATTTAATTTAGGCCTATTAAACATCCTCTTACAGGCAAGCAACTTCGTGTAAAGCAAATATTTGTCTTTAACAAGTGCGTATGATAAAAAAAAGCCACTTTACAAAAGCACAAATGTATTGACACACAATATTTATTTATTTGCATATTATTATTATACATGTATTCTTTTATTTCCATATTCATTTATTTTAGATTCGAAATTATTTTAGTTTAAAATGTAATGTATAAATAATAATATTTTAATAATAAAATGATGTGATAAAGGCTCCATGGGGACACTACCAGACAGACTATGTGGCATTACGTCACTTAAGTGTGGACTTGGAGGAGGAGGGTCACAAAGGCTTAGGGCAGCATTTAAGGATCATTATCATTAGAATTGACCTCATGTCAAAGTAGGTTTTTGTCCTAAATTGTCTTAAATTCCAACTTTTATGGATTAAACACCACAAAACCTCCCATGGATGACTTTAAATTAAGGAAAAGATTAATAAGGATGTGAAAGCAGATAAGGTTTGTTTTCAAACGGCTAGCCAGATTTGCTGGTGAGGAATGTTTAATGGGAGTAAAGTGTGTCTGTTGTGTCTGTCAAGGGAATGAAAGATGGGAGATTCTCAGCCTGCCTCTGGTCCTCCTCACACGTCCACGCCAACAGCTATAGCTGGGATTGGCGTTACCTCTTGACTCTTGAAGGGGACTGAAGTAAGCCAGGACGCAGTACTCGAGTGGGTTAGAGGGGGCTCTTTCTCTTCACAGCGGTATTTGCCTCGTGTTAACTGGCCGGATAATACCTCTCTAAGATGCACGCAGACTTTATGGAAACTCTAACACACCCCACTGTTTTATGGGGTGAGACCAAGAGAAAGTCTCAGTCATAAGCCACAGATGGAGCACACACAATTTATAGACTATGTGAGTGTTCCTTTTTAGTATCGCCTTATTAAGATAGATATTAGCAGTTCATTTATCTATATTGATTATCTATATAAAACATGAGCATAACATTCCGTACAGTATAGTTGTACCTGTGTTCTCAATATAATGTTTTGCAGAAGCAAGCTGGAGCTCTGACATAAATGTGGAGAGGAAAACATGATACTATAGGGTGGGGAGCTGGATTTCCTCTGTGTATGCTGAAGAATCAAAGTAGGGCAGTAAGTGGCAGTGTGATGGATTCTAGTTGCTCTGAATGTGTGTGTATGTCCGTGTTTAAGTGTGTTTACTGTACGACCGTGGAGCATAGTGCCACCTGGGTGTTAAAAGTCTCTAACACAGAAGTGAGATTTCTTTTTTAGACTTCTGTCTCTTTTTCTCGTGCATTTTCTCTCCGTCTGTCTCGCCTCACTGTCTCTCCTCACTACATCAGCAGTATATGAGGCAGTAAGACAAAAAAAAAAAAAACTTGATTCTTTTAAATTGTAGACTTCTTGACTCATTTAGAAGGCAAAAGGCTGTGCCCTAGTGCAGGAACTTCAGTTTTAACTGTTCTTTTTTAAAAGAAAAATCTGAGCTTGGTATGCAAAAGTGCAATCATAATGCTTGGGTGATTGCCATTATGCCATGTTTTTTTTTTTTACAGTAATTGCCAGTGTTGCCAGGTCAGATCAAAAAAAGCCAAAAAAGTTTGAAACTGAAAAATGGTATGTTCCCGTACAAATAAATCATTAGCAGCAAAGCAGGGCAATTTCTTTCATTTGGATCATGAGATACATGGTCAGTGGCTTTATTTCATCAAATCAATTTCAGATTTCTCACAGCTGATTGGTCCAAATTTGGTTTGCGATCTCTTACCTGGAATGAAAATAGAGCCAGACCGATATATCGTCAGGCCGATATTATGGGCCGATATTAGGCATTTTCTAAAATATCGGTATCGGCAGATATAATGGCCGATAAATGAATATTTCAAAAATAAAATAAAAACGGACGAATCACGCTTCAACCATGTCATGAGTGTTGGAGTTGTATAGTTTGTCCACCAGAGGGCACTCTACACCGTCCCTGTTGTCAACAGTAGTGTATAACGCGCCACACATCCTGCAACCTGCTGATCCAGCCAGAGTCGGGCAGAGAGAACCAGTTATGCATTATCGTATTATTTTAGTTAAAACTCATAATTAACTACAAATAACTAATGTTAAGGAAATCTGTTAATATTTTGTTGCGCGTTTCTAAAATAAAAAAAAAAATAATAATATCGGCCGGTATATCGGAATATCGGATTTTAAAACCAACAAATATTTGTATCGGCATCGGCCTTCAAAATCCTTTATCGGTCGGGCTCTAAATGAAACCTCTGCAGGTTAGCTGTGCAATTTAAGTTACCATGGCAATGAATACTACCAAAAACCAATCCATCTTCTTAATCCCGAAAAAACAGAGTTTGCTCAAATTAAACTCATACTTGGGTAGAGCCACCAAAACTTGCTTCATAAAATAGGCTGAGTCTGTTTTTTTGTTTGTTTTTTTTTTCACTGATACTGTTTTAAGTGTGTGGATGTTTGTATCCTAAATTGACATGTTGCGTATTCTCACCTGGACACCCTTGATAAAAACCCCAAACCATGTCAAACCCCTCGTTTCTTATTCATCCTTCACACGGCCTAAACCTTACACCATCCATCCACCCCTTCTTCACCTGTGTGTGGGTAACAGTACAGTTTTTAATCCGCTCACTCCAAACACCGCTAATCGACAGGAGGCATTATCCGAGCACTTTGTCTGCTCTCAATTACGGCTATGGAGGTTCCAGGATGGATTGAATTACCCATAATTCCCTAAACCTGTCACTCACAGACAGACAGACTGACCGAGTGTCAGGTATTCCGGGCACATAATGAGGATTGGGAATGTTGGCAGGGAGGAATTTCTTCGCTCTCTTTCTGCTCTCTGTCATTAGATATGCACCTGGCTCTCCTCGAGCTAAATGCAGGTATGAGAACTAAAACATCATTCTTTAAAGATGAGAAGGGGGATTAAAAACGTATCATTAAACATGGACTTGGCTCAAGCAAACAGGTCTTAAGAGAGAGCTTCACCCTTTTTAATGTTTGGAGAACACAATTGAAAGCTTTTTTTTTTTACTGTTCTCTTTCCTCTGAGAATATCTTTTTCATTTGCCAGGTGCAATGATCCATGGATGATGATGATAAACTTCATGAACGGCTGTAGATATATATATAAAAAAAACTTCTTCAAGTCAAATTTACAGACTGTAGGAAACAGTTGTTGATGATTAGAAATTAAGTTTGAGATGAAATTGTTATGACATCGTCCTGCTGTGTGATTGAGCGTTTAAGTTGAGGCCAAAGGACTGTCCAAACTCAAAGTGTCATGCGAACACTATTCAACGAGTTGAACTAAAGGTCTGCTTTTACTTTCGCTCCATATGTGAGCTGTCAGTCATTCAGTTACGTCCTGAGGCAATTATAATGTATTCAAAACAAACAAGGGGAAATAAGATTTTACAAATGTTTTCAGTATAGGTATTAAGTTGAGTTGTTTTCACATTCCAGGTCACAGAACCATGTCTCACAGATTTTAAGTGGAATTATGACTAATATATATATATATATATATATTAAATGAGCAACTTTTTAATCTCAGTCTGTGTGAGTAAGTGGCTGCATATGTATGTCATTGCATTTATGTCTATTCTGAAAATAGTTAACTTGGAAAGAAGAGTACCAGCTGGTCATGTGATCTCAACATGGCACAGTCTCATAAAGGGACATCCCAGAATAAAACAGCTTGTTCTAAACAGCCTGGAGAGTGATATCTGGATTCTATATCTAATGTGAGCATACTTTTAAGGATACTTAAAAATGTATGTTTATTGCTTCACATGTAAAACATTTAAATAGATAAACTAAAATCACCTTTATTGTGAAAATATCCTGCATGGTCTGCACTGTACACATGACAATGCTATTGGTATTTCTGAGAAAACTGATGCTTGGGAAACTACATAAACAATAAATGCATTCAAAATACATTCAATACAATACATTCAAAAATAGTAAAAGCGCTCACTTTACATTTACACCAGTTGGTGTCAGTATAAATTCCAAGACGAAGACCATATATTGCAAACTTGTTGACGAATTATAACACGGTGCAAGTGGTTTTTGGATATTTTGATACAAAATTCTTACATATTACCTTTAAAGGTGCAATGTGTAATATTTCTGAGGATCTGTTATTGACAGAAATGCAATATAAGATCCATAACTATGTGTTCAGTGGTGTCTCAATGAACTGTTATGTTTTTATTACCTTAGAATGAGACATTTATATCTACATAACCTTTTATGAAGGTTGACAGGGGTTGGACATTGAAACTGAAACACTGGCCAATGTTGAAGGTTTCACATCTATATGCCTGGCGGCCAATCTTCAGAGTGAAGCACGGGTGGATCAGTGATGGTTTGAGCTCCAATTTCATGACAATCCTGATTGTATTTGATGGACACGACACTGCCGAGGACTACCAAACACTTCTGGAGGATCGAGCCTACCGCACCATTATGTATGCCCGTGAAAACGTGTGCATTTTACGTTTGCCTTTAAATTAGCGATTTAAAAGCCCCCACCGGTGTTGTCACACGTCGATTAACCGGTGAGAACATATCCTCACCATCACAACCCTAGTGCTGGTTATATTTGTGAGACAATCAGCTGATTACTATTATTATATTATATATGATGACCCTTGATCCTGACTATGGTTTTGTAAACTTTATCCATGATGTGGTTTATAATGGACTGTGGTACAGAAAGAGTGACAATGTTACAGACTCTCGGCTTACTCTGGCTATTCTCTGCTGTCTCAGACGACGATATGTTTGTCCCATTTTAGCCACCATAGTTTCTTCACAAGGTAGGGGTGAGTAGTGGGCCAAGCCCTTAGTGCAACTCGCAACCGAACCGCTAGATGCCGCTAAAATCTACACGCTGCACCTTTAAGGAAAATGACTTATGTTACTTACAGTACAATTTTGTGTGAACAGCACCATATGTGAAAAGCACCTTAACACTACAACATTTCTTACAGTAGTGTAACGCAATGCAGTTTCTATTTATACTCGTGCATACAGTACTGTACCACTTACACTTAGTGTAAATACCCTTTGCTTTATTTGAAGTAATTCAACTTCAGTCATTTATGTACAGTATAATTAGAGTCATGTGGAATAATAAATGAATGCTGCCAAACTAACTAGATCCATTTCAGTTCAACCAAAACAATTTTTTACTATCTCTGGCTGCAACAAAACCGTATTTCTGTTTCTCATAATAATATTTTTTTACCTTTTGATTTTTTTTCCTCTTTAAGCAAAAAATATTTGACAAAAAATGGCTTGGTTATATAAAATATCAAAGCCAGAAAATACAGCCATATATCCGCAGAGTAATTTAATGGTTATTCTGAGGGGGCAAATGATAGGATATTATTTAAAACCGGTGTTAGTCTTAGAGAGCCCAACCGTCACCTTGAACATGATATGAATTTCATGTGATGTAACGAACAAATTTTCGTTGTTCATAAACAAAATTTATGTTGTGATTAGAATATTATGAAAACATAACATGGCCTTGGTGTCTGCATGTGCTATGTTGATACGAATATTATTTACACAGAGCAAGGGGGTAAGTCTTACACCCGACTATGACCACTGTGAAAGAAATTGACCCCTGCAAAGAATAACATGCATGCGTAACTTGAGCTCAGAATAATGAACTTGCTCTGACCTTTTGTAAAGCTGAACGGTAAAGTAATGTAGTGGACTATGTCTGGGGTAGGTGTAAGCTGTCCAGGAGATACTGTACAATAGCTATCATGTCAAATCAGAGAAAGAAAACATAAAAAAAAAAAATTATGAAAGAAGTTCTATTGTTAGATATATGAACTTCCAAGACTCAGGCATTACCCAAGAGCCCCAGTGCAGATATCGTCTTGACACTTGCTCTCCGAGATAGCTCCCTTAGCCCCTTTAAATCTGCCTTTACATGTCACAAATGCTTTATGATCCATCATAATCAAAGCTATCTGCCGCCTCGCTCTTTTAAATAAACAGACAAATCTGACTTATCTTTGTGTTTGAGTTAGAGATATGTGTGCATTCCTTAGTGACAATGTATGTCTTTGTCAGACACATCTAAAAAATAGAATAATTGTGTTCCTGTTTTTTTTTTTTTTAACAACGCAGTGGATGTGTTTGGGTAGCAGTTGGTCATTAAAATAAATGGACACTACCAAAATGACACGCTCCTGTTTTGTTTCTTAAAGGGATACTCCACTTTTTTTTTTCTTTTTTTTTTTTGGAAATAGTTGAGTTTTACTGTTTTCGAATCCATTCAGCCGATTTTCTTTTATTTAGAAGAATATCAGTAACCAGACAGTTTCTGGTCTCATTGACTTCCATAGTAGTAAAAAATATATCAATGAGACCAGAAACTGTCTGGTTACTGATATTCTTCTAAATATCAAAAAATCGGCTGAATACATTCGAAAACGGTAAAACTCAAATGTTTAAATCTGGGGGAGTGGTGAAATGAGCCTATTTCCCCCCCCCAAAAAAAGTGGAGTATCACTTTAATTGTTTATGTTCACTTAAGACAAGCGACTGTTTGCGAGGATACTCGTGAGATGGGTATGTTGACAATTTTTCATGTATGTGTTGTGTCTGTTTACACACAAAAAGTCGAGAAATCGAACTGAAATCAAGTTCTGAATTGATTTTTTTTTTTATCGTTGAAGGTGGTGAATTTGTTGCAAAATGTGATTCGGCCATTTGAAAGTTCTTTAAATGATGATTTTAGAGAGGATTTTACTCAACATGCCAAAGCACAGAACACTGTCAACACGTCCAAGCCCTCACTGACAAGTCTTTTAATTCATTCCTTGGTGAACCCCGGTAAAAATCTACATAAACCCACAAGTTAGTTGTTGGACAACAATGTGGAAGCCTCTCCATCCCCTCTTTCATTCGTTCATTAATTTGCTCGTTTGGGATCTTTTTGAGAGCCCTGTGAATCCTTGTTCTTAATGATTCCCTGCAGGAAATATTGTAATGAAGATGAACTACAACAGTTTTTTTCTCTCTCTCCCACAATTTCATGGCACTCTGTTGACTAATGAAGCAGAGATTCAGACATGATCGTCACCCCAGCCATTCAGCTTTACAATAGTGTTTGTTGTGGAAGCAAGAAAGAGAGACGGGGACAGAGCAGATGAGAGATGGTGTGAGAAAATAAAAGAAAGGCATTTGAAAGAAGGCTGAAAGTGGCTGCTCTCATCAAGCTGACCTTTTGTTTAGAGACAAACAGATTTAGAAAGAGAGAGAAAGAAAGTATGTGTGTTGGTGGACAAAAGAAAGGGCTTGAATAGAGCAGCAGCTGATGCAGAGCTGCTAAAATGCATAGACATGCCTGAAAGAGTCCACAGTAAAGCAGCTGAACATTTGTCTGGGATTTAACAAGACCTCAAACACCGCACACACACACACACACACACACAAAGATGCCCAGCCACTCCCTTGGATGTCCCTTAACTGTCCTCTCCATCACAGGTCCACAGCGGGAGAATCACGAGGACTGCTGGGGGGGAAATCAACGGAACAGACATCTGCATCTCCACCAGGTCGGGATGGGGCATTTCTCCAGTGTCTGGTGGTCTACATTGATGATGCTCTTCTTCTCTCTGCCCAAGGTGGACTGCATGAAGGAGAGTGTGCCTAGAGTTAAACTTGGCTACAAAGGTAAAACGTGTCCTTATGTGACTTCCAGACTTCAACATTCTCTTTATTCCTAAAAGCTTTTATTTTTCTCTGTGTCGACAATTTCTTTTTAGAATCGTCTATTAAATCTTTAGTGTTTTGCTGAATTACCATGTATTTATTTTAAACATCTCCTGGAACGTTAGTCATTTTAAAGGTCACATTTTGAAGTACATTTTGGAGTGTGATGAGAGGTTTACAGTTCACTTGTATGAGGTCAATATTTAGACTGAACATGTGACTGATTGAGTGTACATAAGGGATGTGCTGCATATCACAGTACCAGTATGCACGTTTTGTATATTGTATATACTGGGAACACACACAGAGAGAGCTATCTAAATGAAGATATATGCCTTAGACGTTTACTCTTTTTTTTATATTAAGCTATATTTAATGGCTATATAGTTAAAATAATTCCTCGATGAAAACTTTAGAATGATAATACTTTTGCTTCATGTTTTTTTACAACACAATAGCAAATAGATTGCACAAGGACACAATAGCAAATAGATTGCAATGATCTGGCAACAACCTACAACACCCTAGCATTGTGGCAGCAAGTTTTGTACAGGTGAGCACCACTCAGGGAAAACAGGGAAAATCTGAGAAATTTGTTGATTGTCGATATTTTGGATGACCTTTTATTGCGTGGTTACGCTCAAGTGATGTGGTGCTGCACCACCATGAAAGTTTGTATTTGCATGCATTTTTAATAGAGCCAGACCGATTTATAGGCAGGCCGATTTTATCGGCCGATATTAGACATTTTCCAAACTACCGGTATCGCCATTTATAATGGCTGATAAATCAATATTTAAAAAAATAAAATAATGGATTTAGAACCGCTATATAGTAGGTTTTAGAAGGCAGGAAGCAACTGATGATTGAAAATGGTTTGATGTAGCTGGATGGAACGAATTTAAAAAGTGCAGGTAAAGGGATAAAAAGCTGACATTGTAATTATAAGGTAGCTTATAAGGCAATGTAGGGACTAATTATTTTAATTATCAGAACTTTAATATATTTTGATGTTCCTCTGTTATGTTGTGACAATAAAAGAAACAAGTTTCTTTTTAAAATTAGAAAATTTTAGTTAACTCATAAATAACTAATTTTTTAGGGAAATCATTTAATGTTTTGTTGCGCGTTTCTAAAAAAAAAATATATATATATCTATCGACCGATATATCGGAATATCGGATTTTAAAACCAACAAATTTTTGTATCGGTATCAGCCTTCAAAATCCTTTATCGGTCAGGCTCTAATTTTTAAGCCTTGCCCGTTTAAATGTTTAGGTGAAATGTGAAAGAGAACTCAATCAATTTGGTACTAACGAACTGTTTAAGGCCTTGTCCACACGGACACGGGTATTTTTATAACCATGACTTTTTTTACCACACGGAGACGGTAAAACCAGGGTTTTTGCCTTGTGACGTCAGAGTGTGCGCCCACGCTGCGCTGTTATCTGCCTACCGGAACCTGTAATAACTTTTTGTTAGGCTTCTGATCGGCCAACATGGCTTTACGGTTAGGTTATATTGCTGCCTGCTGGTGTGTCATGCTCTTGACAGTTCTTGACGAGGACGAGGGCCGTGAGAGAACGGCACGAGGCTGGTGGCGTGATTACTAATGAGCATCACCCGCACCGGCCTCATATCTCAAGGAGGAGCTACGGAAGCATAAAAGAACGAGCGAAGACAATGAAGTACGAGAGAGGAGGACCAGCCTTCGCTCATTAGTAATGACGCCACTGGTCACTTATTAGTTCTCTCACCCTTGGCCTCGTCCTGCTTGCCACAAGTTTCTTTGTTTTTCATCACTATTTCCTTGTCCTCAGTAAGCTTGAGAGCTTGTTTACTATTAGTTTTTGCGATGATATCAAAAACGGTCTCAAGAATTGTAACACATTACTGTAAGGCTGCGTTCACACAACAGGGGCTTAATGCTCAATTCTGATTTTTTTTTGTGTGAAAAATGTGATTTTTTTGCAAGACCATTCACATTTCCAATTAAATGCGACCTTTTGTGATTTCCTGTGTGAATGTGAAATGACCCAGAAGTGACCCACATGCGCAGAAGATTACTCAGCGGTCAACAGCGTCATTTGTTGTTTGCGGAAGTAGCTAAACATCAAGTAGCTCATTTAGCAATATTAAAGTTATTTTGCCAATAGAGCCAGAACAATTACAATCTTCTTACTTCAGCGCAGAATTACGACGTTTGTCGCATATTAATAACGTGCGGGTCTGATGCATGTGACCTGGCCGTTCAGATTGAAGTCGCATTTCAAAAGATCGGATACATATCGGATTTGAAACACATACCCAAGTGGCCTGGGTCACATTTGAAAAGATCAGATCTGTGTCGTTCAGACTGTCATGAAAAGATCAGATACAGGTCGCATATGGAGCAAAAAAATCTGAATTGGGTCGTTTCAGCCTGTAGTGTTAATGTAGCCTTACTGGCTGCATCTCTTGTGGTATTTGCTTACCAGTGGGCGATATGGAAAAAATATCATATCACGATTTTTTTTAGGAAAATCACGATCACGATTTTTTATCACGATTCTTTTTCAAGTTGGTTTTAATATTTTGCAAGTGGCTGTTCATTACAGCCAAACTAATGTCCCTATGTTAAAAACAAAGCCTTGGGTAACAAAAGAAAAAAGAAAGCCACACATTTAGGCCAGTGGCGAAGATAAAAATCTTTGTCATTATTTTCTTTGTTATAAAAAAAATAAGACCAGATAAACATTACACAAATTAATATTCATTTTAAATAAATAGTGCTTTATTTTTTCAGATGCAGTAGGTGTATTTAGCAGTAGCATTGAAGTAATTAAATGAACAAATATGAAATTAAAACACTAGACTTCACTGAATAAATTGATTCTTATTAAAGATATATTAAAGTTTTCAGTCAGTGAGTGATTTTCTCCTTGTGTTTTTTTTTTATTAACACTAAAGGGATAGTTCCCTCAAAAATGAAAATTGTCTTAATTTACTCTCTCAAGATGTTTTAAACCCGAATAAGTTACTTTCTTCTGTTGAAAATAAAAGTTATTTTGAATAATGTGGGTAACCGAACAGTTGCTGGTCTCCTTATAGTTTTTTTTTTATAGGTTCTCTCCTGGAAGTTAAAGGTTCTCTGAGCGATCCTGGGTGTTGTTGACGTTCGGAATATTTTCAAACAAATCGGAGGCTAGCTAGACCCTCCCTCCGCCGCATCTCATCTCCTCCCCCTCCCTTCCGTCCTTCCTGAAATAATTGTGAACGTGCATAGTTCTAGCTAATTATATCCTTGTGTGGGTTTGGCGAACATAAAGCGTCAATTTAGAAGAAAAAAAACAATTTAACGTTACCCACCTGTCCAGCAAAAACAGAGCAACCTGACGTCGGACTGGAAGCCCTTCTGCCGCCGGAGTTCTCGCCATCGTTCAAAAGCTTTGCTACCGATGTAAATTCGGAACTTCGCACGTTCTTTATCCGACTCCTTCTTCTTTTTAATTTGTTCTTCAGAACGACGTCTATTTGGTCGTGTGTCGGCCATTTTTCAAACTTCCCTCTGATGCTTCTATCTCCTTCACACACACACCCCCTTCATGTGCACGCGCACTAACCCCCCAGACCCACCCTCAAATACTTCTTGCCAGTGATTGGCTGGAACACTGTTTGTTAGGTTTCGTTGTCCGGGTGAGACATGATTGTTTTTGTTGCCGTTTGTGGAGCCTGTGGTGTCTACAGAGACCGCGTTTTTTTACAGTGTGTTTAGGGGAAAGGCAGCTAGCCGATAGTGAGGAGACGTTTGATGTATGCGACAAAAAATGCTTTGGCCCCACATCGCTTAGAGAACCTTTAATGGGGACCAGCAACTGTTTGGTTACCCACATTAAAAAAAAAATTGTCTTTTGTGTTCAGCACAAGAAAGAAATTAATACAGGTTTGGAACAACATTAGAGTGAGTAAATAATGACGGATTTTTTATTTATTTATTTATTTTTTTGAACTATCCCTTTAAGGACAAGCGGCAGTAGGCTACTATTTATTCCTGTTGCTTTTAGACCAGCACGCGACGCGTTTAATATAGACGCATATATTACACCAGATATTCTCTCAAATGTTTGCTTTCACTTTAGACATAGCCTGTTTATGTAAACATTGTGTGTATTTAACAATATTAGCTTAATAAGACTCGAGAGATAACTTAGTCCAGTATTCAGGCGCTGTTTGACAGACTTCTAGTGCATGTGAGCGTCGGGGGTTATGCGGTCAGGAAAGCGCACGTTAGAACAGCGCATCAGCGCGTGAATTAAATGTTTAACCGGCAAGGCTTATGCAAATAATGAACTTTTGTGAATTGCAGTGTCCCGTACCTATTCCTTAACGTGTGATCATGTGTAGGCTACGTCGCGTTGTACAGTTGAGAGACGAAGGCGCCAGAACTGAACTGATAGAACTGTAACACGATACTACGATATTTCTTCAAAAGCAGATCGTGGAGACATTTTAATCGTCCACGATTAAAAATCGTCATATCGCACACCCCTACTTACCACTGTTGCATGCTGCGAGCGAACTCCCTTCCTCTACCTGTGATTGTGTTTGATCGCTCAACTGCAGCTGCTGCTTCAAAGGTTTGATAAGTCAATAAGGCGTTAACGCTCTGATCTCAACAGTGATCCCACAAGCACAGCACATTTTTGCTTATCACTGGAGTTAGGCTACTTTGACAAAACCGTAACAGCGCCACACACTCAAACCCACGCACATTTAAGCTGTATTGGAGATAAAGGCAAGATAAACGTATGATGCTATAAAGTAAATGACCCGTAAAAGAAACATCTGTTAAAAGTAACAACATACTAATTTAAGTGCTCTGACACATTTTTTTAAGTCATGCATACTTTATCCACAGTCAAAGACGCATGATAAATCTGCACTGAGCTTTACAACATCAGTAGCACCACTGATTAGATACCATTGTTGTCCTAGAACGTGTTTTTGATAGCGCTGAAAATTGATAAAGTGTCCCTTTGACATTAATGTTCTTTCTAACCAACAAGCAGTGATGAAAGTCTTTTTCTCCATTTCTCACTTCTACATTCGATCCCTGCCTCAATTTGAGAAGTTATACGGTGTTCGTTTTATGTAACTGAGGAAAATAAAATTTATAGCTCCCCAAAACTGACCCACAGCATGCCAGAGCTACTGTAACAGACCCTCATCCATATCAGGAAACTCACGCCAATAAAAATGTGAATGACTGTGTGGTGAGCCCTCTGTTTATTTTCAGTTTCTTTAGCATAAAAATCCTCCATGCTGTGCTTCAGATTGCCATATTTTAGTTGCTGTGCTTGCGAGAATGTAATGTGATTGAGTGTAAAGAACAGAGAGCTGCCTGTCTTGTGCTAGAAATGATGCTTTGTGCATTGACCTATGAAAAGAATTTCTTGATGTTTCCACAACGAAAATGTGTTATTCTATACATACATTTAAAAGTGAAAATAATCATTCATTTTACACTGCAAAAAAATGTTTCCTTGGAATATATCTGAATATGGTTTAAACAAGATTTAAAGATTTAAACAAGAACATTTGTGTGGGAACAACAACAAAACTGTAACTTAACCCCTTAACTGTCACCGTCCCGGTACACTTCACTATATTTCTATTAAATCCTAATCTAATTATGACAAATTATATATCGTTGGAAAGGTCTAAGACTTCTAAATAGATATTCTACCCCTGTTTTGTGTTAAAAAATTATGTAGGAAGAGTAATTGATGAATTTATGACAAGAGTGCACCTCAAAAAAATCTGCATCATAACAGGAGTTTTGACCTTTGTCACAAAGTCGATGCACCCACTTTTAATAATTTAAACTTCTGTTTGTATGCTAAAAGTTCATAATAAAACATATAATCTAGTATTTTTCAATAAAAAATAAAAAATATATAGTATAATATTATCCTCTAAAATATAATATTATTTTTCATCGCCTTTTTTTATTATATCACATATTTTAGTAGTTAATATAAATTAGGTATCATTTGAAAGCTTTTGAACATTGAATTGAACATTGCGTTACCATAGAAACGGTACTTATTTTATCAGGCTCCTCCCCTTTTGGGCATCATTATATTTCATAATTTATGATCAAAACCTTTTCTAATCTTGACAAAACTGATATTGTCAGAAAGGTCAGAGTCTTAAGGTTCCAAATTTTGTGACAGAATTGATATTTGGACAGAAATGTATTAATTTGTTAAGGCAGAATGTATACAACTAAATTCAATGGAATTCAATGGCACCCGGTGGCTATTTTTGGTACTACGCCTAAACAAAATCTCATGGGAACTTCAATTTTTGTGATATCAACTTCAAATTTGGAACATAACTTGATAAGATGTATGGCTTTGATTTTTATAGAAATTTTAGAGTAAAAAATATTTTGTAAAATATATATTTTATATAAAATAAAAATATATAGTACAGTATATTTGATTTACTGTAAATTTAAACTTCCATAACTTTTTCATACTTTTATTTTTTGAAGTGTTTTCACTTCAATATTCTGCTGAGTGTTTTCTTTAAAACAAGACCAAACTTGGGTATATATTCCAAAGCATTCTTAAATTACAACCATTTAAGTTTGAATAGTGCATTTTAACCCCCATTCTCAAAAAGGGGGGTGACAGCTAAGAGGTTAATTCTGGATTCTTCTTAAAACAAATCTTAATATGTTACATAATTCCAACCTTGCTTTTTAGGTACTTTTACTGGAAAACAAAACAAAAAAACAGATTAAGAAGTTATCAGTCTTTTAAAGCTGGCTTTAAAAGATTATCTTATCCATTTAGCTGCAGTAAACAGGTCAGTCAGATGGATCTTAAACTTGCTGTTCCGCTCCATGTTTGGTCCTGTTGGAGAGGATGCAGAAGTACAGTCTTTCACAATCCGTCATCTGAGCAGATACTCTCATAAAAGCATCGGCACCATTTCTGTATCAGTGCACTCCTTTAAAACAGAGTGTGTTATTATCCAGAAGTATGCAGCACTGCATGCACACCTCAGGGCCGGTCGACTGTGTTTTTCTCTGAAAGGAAGGCTAAAAAGGGAACATCTGATCCACATTAGATACATGGAGTCAACTAAACAATATCCTTTCTGTCGTTAACATCACTCCTAGATGACAATGTCCAGTGAAACACACCAAAATATTATCTTCAGGTTATGTAAATATTTCTATTAAAGACAGGGAGTCCTGCACGGGCTCTTGAGTATTGATTGTTTTATGAGTGGTGTATTTTCTTGTGTTTGACGTAAAGTGTACATGCATGATGGTATAGACATGCTTGAACGTGAAGTGTTGTGGAAACACAAAGCCTAATTTTGCAATAGGAAAACAGCAATATGAGGACTCGAAAGTATAGGATTCAATGGATTTATAACTATATGGCTCCCAGTTGGCTGTGGCTGTCTAAACAGATGTAAAACAAGCAGGTCATAAATATAGTCATGCGTCTTACTAATGTACTGTACACGGAGTTAGACTAGTTTCCACTAGTTTGGCTCTCTTCCCAAACCACAGCCAGAATATTGATTACACCTAAGAGTGTAATCCTTTACCGTCAGAGAAATCTTAAAAGTCTGTGACATTAGCGTTAACATGTGGTCCAGTTTCTGGTGAATAGCTGGGGGTACCTTAATTTGTCTACCCCTCAAATTGTGCATTACTTTAGGTTTGTGTTTCACTCATCAACCTTTATGCTTTCCTGTTGCCTAAAGATAAATGATATACCTGTTGGACTGAAACAGTTTGCAATGTGAAGGTTGAACTGTACAGCATTATTTAAAGATTGAACTGAATGGACAATTCCTTCTTTATCTTTCTACAGGGAGTTTGTGTTTCTTAAAAGGATAATTATTAAGCCACCATGATCAGCTAACTGCAGAAGTATAGAATTACATTAGAAGCTTATTGTAATACAGTTCTTAGTAGAGGTATAGGAAGAAGGAGACAGGGTCGGCGATACTGGGACTTGTACAGACTTTATTTACTCAGAATCAAACAAAACAAAAGGTGCGCACAAAGCGCGTTCACCGTAGTCTCGCTACAGCACAGCACAACTTCAATCAAACTCTTTCCACGCTGATTCAGCTCTCCTTGCTTCCTCCAGCACTCTTTCCACTCGATCGCTGCACAAGTCCCAGTCTTTTCTCTCTTCCCGTTCTTCTCCCACTGTGCTGGCTTTAACCGTCTCTCCACACCAATCACTGGAATCAGACACAGGTGTTATCACTTGTCCTTGATCCACTTACTCACCGCACAGCCCCTTGACTCATCTCTCCGTGCAGACAGCGTGCCAACCACGCCCCCCTCACCACACTTATAAATGTGACTTATAAGAAGTTCTTATTAAAGTTATTTCACGCTGTGGCCATTTTGATGATTTCCTTTCTAGCCATGGAAGTATAGCCCCTTTGTACTTGGGAATGGGAATAGTCTGACATTTCCAAAGCTGTTTGCCAAGCTTATGTTTCAACATAGCGTATCAAATGTTCAAATCACACAAAGGGTCTTCTACTGAAATAAAATGTATGCATATATTCATTCATACATTCTAGAGCCCGACCAATAAAGGATATTGAAGGCCGATACCGATACAAATATTTGATGGTTTTAAAATCCGATATTCCAATATATATCGGCCGATATATAGTGTATATATATTTTTTTTTTCAGAAACGCGCAACAAAACATTAACAGATTTCCCTAACGTTAGTTATTTGTAGTTGTGTATGAGTTTTAACTAAAATACTATAATAATGCATTTTAAAAAGAAACTTGTTTCTTTTATCGTCACAACAGAACTGAGTAACCAAAGCTCATTAATGTTAACGTTAGCGGTCTTCCACTGATAATAGTGGCATTAGCTAGCTTTGTGGTTAGCTAGTCTATGATGAGCCACAATTTAGCAATGGATAACGTCATACTGCAAATTGTAAAATATACATTTTCAATATAACAGGCCAAGGAGAGATGATATGTCTCATTGCTATAACGGTCAAGTGCTATTAAATAAATACTTCAGTCACATTATCAAAAGTTAAAAGGACAGTCAGTCAACTACACTGTAAAAACGTAACGTAATTATAATTATTACTAGCTGATTCCGCTTCACTCTCGGCTTATTTAACAGCAGCAAAACTGGACATGATAGTCACAAATTTTGTCATGCTTATTTGAGTTAAAGGATTAGTTCACTTTTGAAAAAAAAACTTTTGCTAAAAATTTACTCACCCCCATGTCATCCAAGATATCCATGTCTTTCTTTCCTCAGTCGAAAGGAAATTAAGGTTTTTGATGAAAACATTCCAGGATTTTTCTCCATATAATGGACTTACATGGGAACCAGACGGTCCAAGGTCCAAACGACAGTTAATAACAGTTTCAGATGCAGCTTCAAATGTCTTTAAACGACAACAGACGATGAATAAGGGTCTTATCATGCGAAACGATCGCTTATTTCAAAACTTATTCCAAAAATGTAACTTTTCTAAGGACAAATGCTAGCCTTGCTCTATTCTGTGAGGCGCGTTTGCAACGTCACGTAATACGTAATTACGTTCAAAAGGTCACGGCCGACATAGCCGGAAGTACAGAATCAAAAACGTCCGACATCGTTGTTTTACCTTTTAATTCCTTTTTTGTAAACGGCGTTTGAGTTAGTTTGCACGTTCAACCTATGCGTTCAACTTGTAAACACTCTGACTCTGTACTTCTGGCTATGTCGCCTGTGACCTTTTGAACGTAATTACGTATTACGTGACGTTACAAACGCACCTCACAGAATAGAGAAAGGCTAGCATTTGTCCTTAGAAAAGTTACATTTTTGGAATAAGTTTTAAAATAATCGAACTTTTCGCATGATAAAACCCTTATTCATCGTCTGGTGTTGTTGAAAGACATTTGAAGCTGCATCTGAAACTGTTATTAACTGTCGTTTGGACCTTGTACCGTCTGGTTCCCATTGAAGTCCATTATATGGAGAAAAACCCTGGAATGTTTTCATCAAAAACCTTAATTTTCTTTTCGACTGAGGAAAGAAAGACATGGACATCTTGGATGACATGGGGGTGAGTAAATTATCAGCAAAAGTTTTTTCAAAAGTGAACTAATCCTTTAAGAGAACTGATAAAGATGTTCTTTTAATTGTTATTCAAGCTTCACACTATGATTACACTTCACCGATGATCTCATAACTGCCGATACCGCCAATAATGTCGGCCTGCCGATACAGTATATCGGTCTGGCTCTATTCCTACATATTCATTTACACCTATGTCTCATATTCTCTTGTCCATAAAATGAAAGTGAATGATGTAAAAAGCTGTAAAAAAAATATTCGGTGAACAATATCTTAATTGTGCCTATGAGTACTTTTACTACTTTTTTTTTATTTTTTGTCCTTTTTGAAGCTTGACAACCCATTTACAACCACAGAAGTAAGTTTTCTTTCACATCTATTTTATGGGAGAAAGCAGTACAAGCAGTCCATGTACAATAAATCATATAGTTTTAAGACAGTTTTATTTTTTAGGTTTTATCACTCTAAAGGCTAGAGTTCTATTACTATAGCTGCCATACTGACTGTTGCAATTTTTCCCATTCCTTTTTCTGGTCATGTCCTCTTTAATTCATATAGTACTTCTCTGAGTGGACGTGATGGCTTTATTCTCCTGAAGGATTCAGATAAAGCCCCAGAGCGCCAGATAAATCTCTGGATACTCCATTGCTAAGCAGGGATCTTTCAGCAGGGCTCTGACCTAAAACTGTTTGCAAAGTAGATTAGCATCAGCTAGTCAGGCGTTAGCATGAATGGAGTTTTATTTTGGAGCGGATTTTTTTGTCTTGTAAATATTGATCAGAGATGACCCATTCTTGACCCTGCACCCCAGATAATTAATAGTTAAGTCCTAAGATTTATTCAACTTCTTAATGCTCTAGACATCCCAAGACCCAACCACAACAGGGATGTTTAAACAATGTTTGCATCCATGGCTGACAGCAGAGGCAGAGAGGTAGCTGAAAATCACGAGATATAAATAATGAACACCTTATGTGTGTGTACTGGGATATGTAAAATTCAGAATTTAAAACAGAACCAAAAGAGGACCACAAAACATAAATGAATCTACAGAAATGCTTTTCATGGTGTTTAAGTGCACTCTGCCAGATTTTCTTGCTTTGAGGCTGCTGGCAGATGGTTATGTTTGAGTGCATGGAGAGCAGAACATAGGGTGGAGAAATGTTAGGACTCTGTCCAAGTCTACAAAGACTGCGAGCTTTAGTCAAACGTCATGACGTGTTAAAAAACTATCTCAAGAATCACGTATCCAGAGAGTTTGGTTTGTACGATCCGAAGAGAATATGAACAAGGCTTAACAACGTCACCTTTAGCGATATTCCATCTCTCTTATGTTGGTGTTGATAGCTTGTAACTTTTAAGCTGATGTGTTATTGTGACAACTTTTGGCTTTCCTTCATTTAATGTGCAAACGCCAATCTCAACTGCTTCTCAGCTGTCTAAGCTGTTAACCAGGATTCTTCTGCAAGAATAACAGTACGTGTAATTGCTCCTCCAGAGAGCACAAGAGGTGAAATATGAAATATATTGCAAATGAACCATTGAGCTTATCTGCCTCGGTGCTGACATGCGAGAATTGATAGGTGGAGCAATTAAATCCAGCTGAATTCTTACAGAATAGGCTCTTGGTTCATGTTTGGCAGGTGAAGTGATGTTTTGTAAATGGGCGGATGCTAAATAGAGGGTAACATTTTATCAGGATGGAATCTGAAGACATAGATGACAGACAGCCCTGACGTTATCGTTACTGTAGATCATATTGAAAATAGAGATAATGAAGCCTCTCAGTACATTAGAAAAATGAGAGATTAGGTGGGGTGGGTGCCATAGGTGTGAGATGGTAACATTTTAGATCTATTGCTACACTCAATGCTTACACAAACACTCATGATACTCAAACATGTTGGGTTTTCTTGTTTTATGAAGGCTTTTATGACACTTACACGTTAATTTAATGTTTATAGCCTGACTTGGATAATTTACAGTAGTCTTAAACAAGAATTTGTTGAGAAATGTTTGAGTTAATATTTTAATCTCTTTTTACTGCAGACTTTAGCACAGTTTGAGACATTGTTGAGATACGTTCTAAAATTCTAGAGGCACATGTGAGATCATTTAGATAATTGTTTTTTTTTTTTTGAGATTTAAAGCAAATTAGGCCAATTCATCTTAGTGCTACTTAAATATTAACAAGACCTTTTTCGATCTGAATCGGTTTGTGCATACACTACATACTTTGTGTTTATGTATGTGTATTTTTTTATTGATGCCCCTCATTTGACTTCTCTAGAGCTGATCCATTCTCAAAGTGTGGTGCCATTTGTGGGTTCCAGCCACGGACAGCAGTTTCAGACGGTACTTTTGGATGAGGAGAGAAGCCGATTATTGCTGGGAGCCAAAGACCATATTTACCTACTGGACCCAGACAACATCAATAAACACCCCAAAAAGGTAAACACACACCTTACAGGGCTAACACCTGCAGACATGCAGAATCAGGTTTCAGAAAAGGCACGTAAAGACTTTACACTATGTGTGGTCTAGGGCAGAACTTAGCACATTTTTCCAATAGAATCATTTAGAGGAGAATTCACTCACTCTCAGACAGGTTGACATTCATTTGGAAAAGCAGCTTTACATTGTGTTTTTTAAAAGATGTGAGAATGCATTTACAAATGTCTCTTGCAAAAAAAAAAAAAAAAAAACCCAAACAGATTCAGTATGTCAGGGTTTTGTCACTTCTGTCTAGTTTATTTCTTGGTTTTGTGACAGAGCTCTGACACTCCTGTTTTGTCATGTCTTTGTGTGGGCGCACGGCTCAAGTCGTCTGTATGCCTTGTTACTTGTGTGGGGCGTGGTGTTTGGATCCCGGCACGTCAGTCTAGTTGAGGATTCGGACATTCATGCTCCGTGTGTTTGTATTCTGCCGTGAGCGCTAGGGTTGGATATTGAGAATCGAGTATCGATTGGAATCGGGACTAACTTTTCGTTTTTCCCGGAATCGTTCAAAAGTAAAAATTTTGATTCCTAGTTTCGATATTCACAGTCCGCCGAGCGGAAGAAGAAACCGCTGAACAACACCTACGAAGAAGCGTCTACCGGAAGTGTTGGCATAACCGCGCGAGTCGAACATGAGTAGCTTACGTCGGCGGTCCAAAGTGTGGCTTTACTTTTCTAAAAATAACGAAATCCCGGCAAAATGCAAAATTTGTGACAAAAGGAGTATTTGTGACAGAAGGAGTATTTCCTTCAGAAAGGATTATTTCCTTCAGAAAGACCGTTGGTTAGCTAAACTTTTTTTGACCCTGCCTCTTAAAAGAATCAGAATCGAGAATCGTTAGGAACCGGAATCGAAACAAGAAATCGGAATCAGAATCATTCAAATTCAAACGATACCCAACCCTAGTGAGCGCACAGGATGTGCTTTCGCTCATTCTCGTGCGTTCTGTCTTGTCGTGTGAGTGTGCGGTTTCGCGTTTGCTTGATCCGTACGCTCTTCTGTCTGCGTGTCTTGTGCTGTCTAGCACTCAGCATGCTGTGTGCTTTCATGTTTTCATGTTTTGTGTGAACTCGTGGCTTATAAATGTTTTCATTGGCTGCATGTTCATATTTCCCATTTTGTGAGCACATGGCTTGTTTTACTGGCTTGTCATGTGTTTCCTAGTGCCATGTGATCTCCTGTCAATTAGTTAGCCCCTCCCTTCTTGTTAATAGATTGATTCATTTGCCCCACCTGTCTTCCCTTGTTACCTGCTTTGTTTGCGCTCCTTATTTATTCTCCTTGTGTTTTACTGGTTAGACAATAGACAACAGATAGAGAGAGATGCACATCAACATAACTTTATTGTTCTTTGCTAACATCAAACTTGAAGAGGAGAGAACACAAGTCATATATGTAATTCAGAATCACTAATACGTTTTATGCATTATTCATTTTTTGTTTTAAACTTTTGACTTGTCGACTGGTTACGCTCCTGTACTTGGACAACATGATCTGGGTTAAACTAAGTACAAATCAAAACTGTTTATAATTTCCAATCTCACAAAATGCTTGATAGCATGGTATGAGCGTCCCTGGATATGTTTAGCTTATGAATTCATTTATGGTAGTAGGTGTTCGAGTGTATTTATGTGTGTCACTGCTATAAGAGGTCCTTTAGACTTTCTTTATACTTTCACCCCAACAAGTTCTCACAGTTATTTCACTGTCACTTCTAGATATTCCCATAGCATCACCCTACAGAGCTTCTGAGCTGACCCTACCACTATCACACCTGTGTGTGTGTGTGTGTGTGTGTGTATTTCAAAGTATACCAACATATATTGCTAATATATATATTTACATAAATATATTTTTCACAATACATTTTGCATTACCAAATTTTTAAAGATTGGGACCGCACTTTTTGTCCCTTAAAGTAGATTTTGTTATATATCATACATATTATATTATTATATAAAATGTATGTTTTGGGCAATATATAGAAAAAATGTAACTTCTTTGACCATATAGGCACCTAATGTGTTACTTTCATATATAAACATGCATGTTTACATAAGACATGCGTGTGTGTGTGTGTGTGTGTGAGTTTATGACTCTTGTGTGTAGGTTTTTTTCTTCATTTGTATGGTGGAGGGTACGTATTGAGCCCCTTTGTCAGTTTGTGGTAGGCACGACAATCTTCAAAGCGCCGTCATGTAAAGTCGTCTCACGAGCATGTAATCATGGATTGCATATTACATGTAGAGACGGCTCTTGGAGGTCAAGGTCAAAGGTCAGCCATGTGTATGCTAAGCATTTAAGCTTTTATAATACGTATGCAGAGACAAGGGCAGAAACCCCTTCATCACTCTTTATCTGAAGGTGATCCTCCCTCTCGTAAGCTTAACCCAGGACCCATGTTTGTACAGTATTTCATCTTTTCATCTGTTAAATACACAATTGATTACTCTGTTTAAAATCTTACATTGAGTTATGACATGATCTCATTCTGAAACATAATTTTTGTATGGTTTACACTTCATGGTTGATATACTTTTCTGTAACAATGCCATGAGAGACAATTGTAAACACTTACTCTGACTATTTAAGTTGTAAGGTATTTGCTGTTACTTTTAGTTGATTTACTGTGTGTGTGTGATCCTGGTAAACCCTATGTTATGGGGACCAAATGTCCCCACAAGGATATTACCAGACATGTTTGAGATTGTGGGGAATTTTTGGTGAGGAAAATAGCTTTTTGATTTTGAAAATGTAATAATGCAGAAAGTTTCTGAAAAGTTTGTGTTTAGTGTTATGGTTTAGAATATACAATTTGTACAGTATAAACATAATTATGTCAATGGAAAGTCCTGGACCCAACATGTGTGTTTCTCACTTGCAGCTGAGTTGGCCAGCTCCAAGAGACAGGGTGGAAATGTGTATGCTTGCTGGAAAAAACCCTCTTGTAAGTATCATCAAACCGGTCTTGTAAAAAAGAAAGGTAAACTGTTTTGCATCAGGCTAGGGCTGGTTAATAAAACGATAATGATAGTTATAGCGATATAATTTTTCTCGATAAAACGATATCAAGAGTTCAATAAATGTTCGATAATGTTTATGTGCCAAAAGTGGAATGAAACTCATTTGAACCGCAGGCACCTCACGGACTGTCTATCCGCTCGGCTCAAAATCCAAACGGCAGCACAGCGCGAGCTCACTAGAGCAGATGTGTTTACTCTGATCGGCCTCAGTCACGAGATCCAGTGAGAAGTGCTTGAATTCAGCTAAGAACACAAATGTCTCAGTGATTTTAACCAGTTGAAAGGCAGATGAAAAAGCACTGACGAACAAGAGAAACACTGTGCGCAACAATACAGTCAGAAGGCTTTTCCGTCTACAAATTCCCATCATTTATCACGGATTTACTGTAACGTTAGCCAATATTAACTGCTCTATGAAATGTGGGATATACATATTAAATTGCATTACATACATTATTAATGTAGACAATGTAAGGACTAATAGAATATAATAACATTATTAAATAATGTATTTAGGCTACAGTTTTTCATTCAAATACCAAAGAAACCATAAAGTAACATTTTGTCATGATGGTGAGGTGCTGTAGGCTATGCCCGGTTTTAAATGCATGTATTTAAATGCATGATGCTGGATGACCAGTGTTAATTTTAATAAAACTTAAACATTTTACATTTTATCAAATAAAAATTAGCACATGCAGAAACTAAGAAATATTTTTTTTCCTATTAAGATATTTATTTTGTTAAGGAAAAATGATATGTTTGAATGTTCTAACTCCGATTTGACAAATGTTCTCGTGTTTGGCAAGTGTTTGTCATGATATGTTCTGACAATAAAGAGTAGGCTAGTTAAAACCACAATTAATGCTCTGGTTTCTACAACTTTCACTTAGGAGCAAAAATCTGCCCTTAATCTTAAAAGAAATAAAGATTTTACATTTATCGTGATAATTATCAATATCAACTGATATATATATAAAAAAAAATATCGTGATAATTTTTTTTTTTGGCCATATCGCCCAGCCCTAGCTTCCACTTCCAGTTTTTTAATGATTCTTTAAAGGAAGAAAATAATACTTTTATTAAGCAAGGATACATTAAATTGATCCAATAACAAATTAAAGTTTCACAATGTTACAAAAGTTATATATATATATATATTAGTATTTAGATACTTGCTTACTTACACTTAGATTATTACACTTACAGTGTATTAATGTTATTGTTATTTGTATCAGAAACAGGTGGCATACAATTTTAGACATTAATATTGATTGATATGGTTCATTTTAGCATTTATCGTTCCATAAACCAAACATTTTGTGAAAAGTTTTACTTTATTAAGATCACAAGAATAATATGTTATTTATTGCAATGACATTAATACATTTTTGTGATAATTGCTCATAATTTCTTTTTTTCTCTTTCAACCTCAGACTGAATGTGCTAATTTCATAAGAGTTTTGCACAGCTATAACCGAACCCATATCTATGCCTGTGGCACTGGAGCCTTCCACCCCACCTGTGCTTTCTTAGAGGTCAAAGGTCACAAAGAGGCAAGAAATTAAATTATGACTGCTTCCACATAGACTATTCTTCTGAGTTTGTTCAGGTTTTCTATTTAATTGACTAGAATTCTTGAAAGAGTTTTAAAGTTTTATTAATTAATTTCTCCTCTATGATTACTAATAATTATGTGTGTTGTGTGCTATGATCACAGGACAGCTGGCTGCACCTCCACAGCAACACTGTGGAATCTGGCCGAATGAAATGTCCTTTTGATCCACTCCAGCCTTTTGCTTCAGTACTCACAGGTGAGACTGAATCAGATCTTCCTTCTCTTAAACACAAACCTGATGTAAAGAGCATTTTACTCTTTACACGTGATCGGCTTTGACCCAAGAAAAATCTGGTTTGTCTTTTCTGTCTGTCAGACGTTTTTTTCTTCAAGTTAAACCGACCCTTATGTTTGTGGAGTACTGTGGAGAAATGTCACACCCTGTCAAGAGTACCAGCTGTAAACTTTCCAAAATGTCAATTTTTTTCTTGTGTTCCGTTTTTATGTGTCGTATTGAAGCCTGAATTTTTCCAGCTGAGTAAAATTTGATTAATTACAGCCATTAGTCATTACAGAACCTTCCTTCCTGAGAAGGCCTGAATTAGGAAAGCTTTAAATTAATAGTTTACTCAAAAGTGAAAATTATGAGTACAAAACCAAATTGTGACATGCTCCAAAAAGGCCCAACAAATCATAGAAATCATCCAGAAATAGAGCATTTAAGAAGAAAATATACATCTCTACTGTAGTAATCGAATCTAAAGTAATTAATGCAAATGAGAATTTTCACTTTTGAGTGAAGTCTTTCAAGAGTGTGGATGAGTGTGTTCGTTTATTGACACTGACAGGCATAATCAACCGGGAACAACTCTGGCAGAACACAGAGCACATTCTGTGCTCCAAACCAGAAAGAAGAAGGGTGACGGCAAATGATAATGATGATGAGACAAATCATTTTAGTTATTCTAAAAACATATTCCATAAACCCTTCTTGGTTGTCATGGATACTGGAGAGTTTGTAACTTGTGTTTTGAACTTTAGATCACAGGGCATATCATGTGTGTGAGGAAAAGAGAATATGATAGTGATGGCTGATGGTCAGCTGTTGTAACAGTGCCTGCACCCTGACTGACCACAGCTCAATGTTTACGCTGAGATGCTCCCTTTCTTTGTTTTCAGATCAGTATCTCTACGCTGGCACAGCGTCTGATTTCCTGGGCAAGGACAGCACATTTAGCCGCTCTCTTGGCCCGACCCCTGACCAGCAGTACATTCGCACAGACATCTCTGAGGACTACTGGATCAACGGTCAGTTTTCCCCTCCAGTCCAGTTTACACTCAGTGAATAACATACAGGCACATCTTATACTAAATAGGCGTTGATCTGTAAATGTGGGCTTCCGGAAGAAGTCTCACCAAGGCTGAATTTATTCTTCAGAAATACAGTAAAACTGTAATATTGTGAAATATTAACAGTTTAAATTAAAATAACGATTTTCTACTTCGATATATGTCGATATTTAATGTTTTCCTGTGATGGTGAAGCTGGATGTAGTGTTCAGTGTCACACGATCTTTCAGAAATGAATCTAATATGCTGATTTGCTGCTCAAGTCATGTTTTTTTATTATTATTATTATCAATGAAAACAGTTGCTCTTTAATAATTTTGTGGATCATTTTCTCAGGATTTTTTGATTAAAAGAAAGTCTAAAAGAAGAACAGAATTTATTTGAAAAATAAATATTTTGTTATATTTTACATTTCTTTACTGTCACTTTTGATCAAAACCTTTGATTGGTGTATAAAAAAAAACATAATTTTGGCCAAACACACAATCCCAGTATATCTTGCTGCTTGGACTGCTTGGAGAGTCTTAACGCTTCAATCTTTTAGACATAGTCTTCTCTAAGTTATTCTGAGTTACTGGCACCTTTCACTTCTCTCCTCTTTGAGTCTTAGTCATATGCAGAGAGTCCAATATAATACAGTCTTTGTCTAGTCATTGAGTTAATGACTGTCTCTCTTCCACCTATGATTTTCCTTCTGAATGTTAGAGCTCTTCTAGTGGCTGATGCAATTTAATGGAGTTTAAACCCACACAGTCTATTTTCCAACCCTAAACACTCATTAACGGTCTGCTTTGTGTCCAAAAGGAAATGCCTACACTAAACTGTAGGATACAGTTTTGTCTTTATACTCTCTCACACACAAACAGTGGATATGAAACAGGGTCTTTGCTGTTTTAATAGACTTCCCTAACGTTTTAAAAGGGATTGTTGGATTAGTATCACATAAATCAATTAAAGCTGACCAGCTTTTCTCTCTCGTCCACAGAGGGCAAGTTTATTTCCGCCCATCCCATCGCGGACACCTACAACCCTGACGATGACAAGATTTACTTCTTTTTCCGTGAGGCTTCCCGTGATGGGAGCACTGCAGACAAGAGTGTGGTGTCTCGCGTCGCCCGAATCTGCCGGGTAAGTTCTGTCCTCACGCTGCCTGATCGGATTCAAACTCACCTCATCTCTTTGATCCTTCCACAGCACATGACATGAAATGTGCTTCCCCTGGGAGGGGAGGCTTCCTGGTATGTTCCCCTTGATGTGATCTGCTGAAAGCGGACCAAACCACTGTTGTCAGGCGGGGAAATCATAGCAGAGGTCTGGTCATGTAATTGCTGCCTAAGTCGTTGTTCATGATGACAGTGGAAGTCCCTGGTGTAGGGAAATAAGTGTGCAAAGTGACTCCATTGTGTTCCACCCATCCCTTAACACCAGTTCACTACGAAGGCTGGGGGCATTACGCTAATACCATCCACAAAGAAGTCAAAGTTAGATTTGATGTCATCTGAAGTAGACGATGGGGAACTATAGCTCAAACATCACACTGACCACAAATTCGTCATTTTTACTCCCTTGAAAGGGCACTGTGGGAACTCCATTGTCAAGTCCAAGGTCATTTCTAAAGAAAGTGAGCAATTGAATCCCTTCTCAAGGTCGTCATCAAAGAATACAGAATATGGAAGTCATTTTGGATATGGATAATCAGTTTGTTATCCTGGGTGACAAATGAACAAAGTTTAATGTAATTCCATTGTTTTGAGCTAAATTACTCTACCCATGCAAGGTAAACAAAAACTTGGTAAAAACACGTGTTTATATACGCTATCATTTCTCTTATTCTGTTTTGTATTTAATTTATGAAGCAAAGAATGTATAGTCAGTTGATCATAATCAAAAAATATTACTGTAAAATAGACTGAAAATAGAATAATCGACTGACTGTACATTACTGTATACTGTTTACAGGTTCTTACCAAAATAAATGGAAATATTATTTTGAGGTATAGAATTATTCATTATTTAATTTTTTTTTAATTAAATGAGAGAAGATCATATATATGTGAGACCACAGAGAGTGATACAATAGACATGAAACCAGAACTGATATTGTTCAAAAGCTGATATTGTTCAGTTTAACGCGTTATTAACGGCATTAACGCAAACCCATTTTAACGGCGTTCATTTTTTTTATCGCGCGATTAACGGTCTTTTTGTCCTAGCAAACTTTGTCGTTTTTTCACATGCTTTTGCTACAGGAATCCATTTCGGCGTCTCGCGCTCGTCATCCACTCAAAGCCGCCTCGCAAGCCCAAACGTGTGTTTGCGGCGTGCCTGTTGTTTTGTTTATGGTCTTGATCCGCTTGCACTTTGGTCAAAGAAGCAACAAACCGTCCTCACGCCGCGCAAGCCATTGAAATGAAAGGGTTTCAGGGACGTTTTGTGCCGCACACACTCGTTTCGGCTTGCGAGCCGGCCAAATAGTGGATGACGAGCACGAGACACCGAAATGGATGCCCTAAAATTCTGAATGGAAAGTTTACTTTTAAAAAGTTGCCATATTGTCCCATTGACAAGACCAAGTGATCTGTGTTTTGTCGTTGTGAACTGAGCTATCATCATCGCAGCACGTCCAGTCAGAAACACCACTTGATGATGGCCAAGCAAACACACACACACACACAGACACACAGATGATGCGAATTCTCCGCCCCCTCGCCAATATTAGGGCCTCGTCAGTTTTTCTTTCACCCTTTTACTGATAGACAGTTACATTGTGTGAGAGATTATTTATAGGCTATATGTTAGTGTGAAATTGAACACTATTCCAATGTTATTTTCAATAATAATTTTTCCACTTTTCCACTTTTCCATATTGATAAGAGCATTAAAATGAGAAAAAAAATAATGTAACAAAAAGAAATCAAGAGACATTTAGAATAGATAAAAATGTGCGATTAATCGCGAGTTAACTATGCCATTAATGCGATTAATCGCGAT
This sequence comes from Pimephales promelas, assembly GCF_988280905.1. Classification (NCBI taxonomy): domain Eukaryota; kingdom Metazoa; phylum Chordata; class Actinopteri; order Cypriniformes; family Leuciscidae; genus Pimephales; species Pimephales promelas. The sequence continues at coordinate 23,069,610 of NC_142778.1, forward strand.
TAAACATTTTAATCGTTTGACAGCACTAATATATATATATATATATATATATATATATATATTTTTTTTTTTTTGTTTAAATGTATCTTGTTGCTATATACAAGATACATTTAAATATCTTGTATACATTTTAGATACATAGGCATATATATATATATATATATATGTGTGTGTGTGTGTGTGTCATTAAAATATAAAAAAATTAATAAATTGGAATAATATTTTATAGTATTACTGTTTTTAGGTTATTTTTGTCAAGTAAATGCAGCCTTGATGGAAATTCTCCAATACCTATTTGTCTGAGTATATGTTGAAAACTGTTTTAAAGGGATACTCCACTTTTTTTTTGAAAATAGGCTCATTTTACCACTCCCCCAGAGTTAAACAATTGAATTTTACCATTATCCAGTGTATTCAGACAATTTTCTGTTATTTAGAAGAATATCAGTAACCAGACAGTTTCTGGTCTCATTGACTTCCATAGTATATTTTTTTCCTACTATGGAAGTCAATGCGACCAGAAACTGTCTGGTTACTGATAATCTTCTAAATATCAGAAAATCGGCTGAATGGATTCGAAAACGGTAAAACTGAACTGTTTAACTCTGGGGGAGTTGTAAAATGAGCCTATTTCCCCAAAAAAATGTGGAGTATCCCTTTAATGCACAGTGCTTCAATTGACCAATAGCAATCAAATATTGTAGAGAGCTGTGTAGTGATTTCAAGCAATTGTCCGTGCAAGTCAGCTGTCAACCTGCAAGTATAAAAAGTCAATGATTTAAAGCAGTTTCCTTAATGCTGTAGACGCATCCTCTCGGGCTGTATGCTATAAAAATTCCAAGCTCTATTGCAAAATTCTTGTTTCGAAGCGGGCGGGTTTTTATAGCTTTAGGAGTGAGCTGTAAAGCTATCCGAGGCCAGATTCCTTACTGGATAACTGGCCTAACACTAGAGAGGGCATCTTTGAAGATTAAAGAATTTGGAAAACGCCACTCCTAAACCTCTTTTAGGTCTTCGCCCCCCTTTTTTCTCAAGTGTGTGTGTTATTCAACAGGGATAATGGCAGAGGATGAATATGTTTGCTGCTTTAAGTGGGTGTAGGTGAAATCATTGGAGTCCTTTGATTAAACCCTCCTGGCTATAATGAGGAGATTAATTTAAGTGTTCTCAGCATGTTTTCTCGTTCTAAGACCTCTCAGTGGTCTATTGTGCATCTAAAGACGTAAACCTGCTCTTGGAGTGTTCACGGAGAGGGTCGTTATATTCCCATTATAAACTCGCCTCACTCGCTCTTCTCGATTTCTTCTCTTTTTCTTTGTCTGTCTCTTTTGTGTGTTGTGTGCCTCTTAAGTCTGTGTGTACCTGAGGGGTTTGTGGTGTTCTGTAGTCACATGCTTAATTAAATAAGCTGCTCTAATCAGTAGCAAATGCTGGTTTTACATTTTTACTGTAAAGCCGATACTGTAATTAGACTAAAGATTTAAATTAAACATGTGCTTTCATAACAACGACATTTAATGAACCTATATGCTTGCAGAATGATGTTGGGGGTTTGAGAAGTCTTACCAACAAGTGGACAACATTCCTCAAAGCAAGACTTGTGTGCTCCATTCCTGGACCAGATGGAGTGGACACACACTTTGATGAGCTGCGTGAGTGATGTGTTTTCTGTTCCTACTCCCTCTCACAAACACATATTTCAGTTTTATCATACTTCTTGGCATTTAAAAAGATGTTCATCGTGTGTGTGTGTGTTACAGAGGACATCTTTCTCCTCCCTAGCAGAGATGAGAGAAATCCAATGGTGTACGGAGTGTTCACCACCACCAGGTGAGAAGTATTAATATTAATATTACTTCAGAGTATTAATATTTCATTGCTTTTGGTTTGGTACTGTAGCTTGAAATCCATTGATTGTTGATGTGCTATAAAATTAGTTAAAATAGATTTTATAGATTACCAATGCAATTAAAAGTATGGTAATTCGTATAAAGTTGCCCATGTGGCATTCAGCTTCTTTAGTTTTTGTAACTTTTTTTTTTGTTGTTTATTTTGGGTCAGTTCTATCTTTAAAGGATCCGCGGTGTGTGTCTATAAAATGGAAGATATCCGTGCAGTGTTTAATGGACCGTATGCTCATAAAGAGGGACCAGACCATCGCTGGGTGGAATATGAAGACAGAATACCCTACCCACGACCGGGCACTGTTAGTAGCACTCTTACAATTTTATTTTCTCTCTCTCTCTCTCTCTCTCTCTCTCTCTCTCTCTCTCTCTCTCTCTCTCTCTCTCTCTCTCTCTCTCTCTCTCTCTCTCTCTCTCTCTCTCTCTCTCTCTCTCTCTCTCTCTTTAAACCCCCTTTCAGTCATTGCCACTTTGACACAGGAGTTTTATGCATTACCACTAGAGGGAGACATAACACAATATCCCTTTTACCTTACATATTTGAAAACACTGTTGCACAAACACAACATTCATGATAATACCAAAGGCAGTTTCATCACTTCATATGATTGCATATTTGTTATTACTTCCAGCAATTTATGCTGTTATATATACTAAATGTATAACTATACATTTTCCTTTCTTTCGTAGTGCCCCAGTCGGACATATGATCCTCATATAAAAACGACTAAAGACTTTCCAGATGAGGTCATCAGTTTTATACGATTGCACCCGCTCATGTACCACTCCGTGCACCCAATGACGGGCCGACCAATTTTCACTCGTATCAATACAGAGTTCCGGCTCACTCGGATTGTAGTGGACCGTGTGGCAGCTGAGGACGGACAGTATGCTGTTATGTTTTTGGGCACAGGTATGATATGCAACAACCACATATAATGGCAGACATCCCAAACTGCAAAAAATCATTTCAAGGAGGTATCCCGAATATCACCGCTTCCTTTGACTTTGGATGTCTCTGATGGTGTATTTTATTTTAATATTTTAAAAGGTTATAATGACCACATTTTGCCAAACATAGGCTTGTTCTAAATACCTTATTTCGATCAACCAGCAGATGGCAGTAGAGCTTATCTATTGAAGAGACAAATGTGTGCATGTTTGTCTGTACAGATATGGGATCAGTTTTGAAGGTTGTCAGCATCACTCAAGAAAACTGGTCCACAGAGCAGATCATCTTAGAGGAGCTTCAGGTGTTCAAGGTAAAAGTCACAACCATTCAAATATGAAGCATTTATGGATGAATGGAAATTAATAAACAAAACAAGTTCACCTGGGAATGTCTTTTTTTTTTTTTCTCTCAGAGTACCTCACCCATCCTCAACATGGAAATCTCCTCAAAGCAGGTAAGAACAGAAGTTTAAACTTGGTTCTAGGGTAAAGTAAACCTTTTGCTTGGGAATGAATAAGAAAATAAATAACTCATAAATTAAATAAATAAATGACTGACAGGATTCATTGGTAAGCTGTTTTAATCTCAGAGGTTCCACAGGACTATTTGTCATATTTTTTAGCTACTGGTAGTCTCTGTCTCAAAATAGATTTGTTTGGACCTCCATTGTTCTGGTTTATCAAAGTCTTGCGGATAAGTCTGTTTCTTCTGTTCTTGTGCTGTTCCTTGTCTAATTATATCTTATTATTTTTTGGAGCTCATGGTTAGCTTAAGAGTTCGCCCAAAAGCTTGTATCCTTTCTCTGCACAAAGATAGAACCGCATGGCTACGTCAGCGGGATACTAGGCCAATTGTTTTTGTAACTGTTTATTTTTATGGCCTTTTTTATTTTAATAGCAGAGGATAATAGACTACCGATAATATCAAATGGTTTAAAAAAATTGCATTTACAAGGGTGATATATGGAAAGGTCTACCCTGACTGCCTGTTTATTTTCAGACTTGTGCAAGAAAAGCAAGAGCACCACACATTTTATTGTGCCTGTTGTTGTGTTTAGGGTTAGTTTCGTCACATGTACACGTGCTTCTTTTTTTAGAGTTTGTTGGGAAAAAATAGACACTGCAAACAAATGACATTTACTGATAACTCTATTAGAGAGATTGCTCCAGTAAGCACTTTTTTTGTCATTGCACCTGGTTTATTACTTTGTATGTGTGTGTGTGTGTGTGCAGCAGCAGCTGTTTGTTGGAGGAAGCGACGGGTTAGTGCAGGTGTCCCTGCACAGGTGCCATATTTATGGGCAGGGCTGTGCAGAATGCTGCCTGGCTAGAGACCCCTACTGCGCTTGGGACGGCATCCAGTGCTCCAGATACATTCCAGCCTCTAAGAGGTACCACACAAACACACATGCACATGAGCCGACAAAGTCATTGTCCCAAAGAAGAGTTGATGCAAAGCCTTGATATTGATTCACGCAGTCAGCACTTCTGTTTAACGGTCACAACAATGCAACGCTACATGTGTCCTATGATATCCCTGAGATGTGCACCGTGCGCAGTTTGGTGCTCTGGTGTTTGGGATAGCAGAAAGTTGAAAGAGAGAGAGGGCTTTGTGGTGCTCTCTTTCTGACCTACTTCTCCTGGGTGAGTTGTTTCCTGGAGTTCAGCACAGAGAAGAAAATGATAAATATTTGATTTTTCCTGTGCCATAGGGTGTAGTGGGACTGGACTGGACAGGCAAATTGATTAAAGTTGCTTTGTTGTTGAGATGATGTATGTGAGCTGCCATAGAAGTTTTCTTGCCCTTTCTCTCCCCGGCTCTCCGGTCCGCCACAGCCGCAAGGAGGCCAGGTCAGTCCTGGATAGAGAGAGAGAGAGAGAGAGAGAGAGAGAGAGAGAGAGAGAGAGAGAGGAGGGGAATTTTAGTTTTGGAGATTGTTTGGCTATCAGATGTCTCTGTTTGAAAAACACTTTGTGGTTTCATTAAGATTCAAAGTTTGTTGTATTACGGAGAGAGCTGAGGGTGTTTTCATAAAAAAATGGTGTCAGTACTCATTTTGTGTTTGAAATACTTTACAGTAGTCTTAATGTCTATTGAACATTGCTCTGAACATTAAATATAAGATTAAACAACATTAGCCAGTTATGCTTGCAGGGGTATTGAGGTAACTGATCTCACTGCCTTGATTTACGATCAATTAATTCATGGAATTTATTAATTTATTCCAGTGGTTCTCAACCTTTTTGACTACATGATATCCACAACAATTTGTAAAGGTTCCATGACGCTTTAGGGCGTTTTCACACCTGAAAGTCCGAATGTCAGACCAATAACTAACAGTGGTTGGCGAATCAGGGAAGGATACGTCATGACTGATCAACACTCAATCTTCAACCTCTGCGTCAGTGTTTCTAAACTCCATCGTTTTGTCTCGTCCACACTAAAATGCCCTCCGGAGATTCAAAACGAAAAACGGAGCTGCAGGGTTTCTAAACTTCTCCGTTTTAGGTCTTCGTTTTTCCCGTTTTAGTCTGGACGGGAGGTGCAAACATGAAGAGTTCAGATGCAAAAGCCTCTAAATGCCATTTGAAATTTTCTTCTAAAATGACCATTTTTATCAAGCTTGTATATTTAAGTTCAGTAATTTCACTTACATGACAATTAATAGGTAATCCTCATTGCCATTTAAGTGAAATTACTGAACTTAAATATACAAGCTTGATAAAAATGATCATTTTAGAAGAAAATTTCAAATGGCACTTAGAGGCTTTTGCATCTGAACTCTTCACATAGCAAAAGGTCTCTGTTTTTAAACAAAAATGCAGTAGTGTGGACAGGGCCTCAGATTATATTTTCTGGTGCAGATTCTTATGTTGGTCATACACTTTCAAAAAGAATAATTTGTGATTCTGAATGCCAGTATCCCTCAGGGCCTCGTTCCCAAAGCCATCCTCGCCTTAATGACAGTCCCGGAGCGCACAAGGCACACTTTCGTGTATGCCGTCACATGTGACGTCATGATGCAACATGAATTGAGATTAGACTACTTTCACTGAATAGAAGTCATCAGCAGCTCTGTTGCAATTACATTTGGATATTGATAAATCGGAGTCGGAAATGTAATACAAATAAATCAGAATCTAAATAAAAGATTTTTTTCCACATGTGCTCACTGTTTACAGGAGGGCCAGAAGGCAGGACATTAAACATGGAGATCCATCCAGCCATTGTTGGGACACAGAGGATGGTAAGGAAGCATACGAGTGTGTGTGTGTGTGTGTGCGTGTGTGTGTGTGTGTGTGTGAGAGAGGGAGTGTGTGGTCCTATGTTATGGGGACAAAATTTCCCCACAAAGATGGAAATATTTTTGGTCCCCATGAGGAAAACAGCTTATAATTCATACTAAAGGCTCGTTCACACCAAGAACGACAACTATAAAGATAACTATATTAGCGTCCACACCAGCATACAATATCGTTCTGTTTATTCTTTTGGGTAGGTATAGTGTTAGGGAATAGAATATACAATATGCACTGTATTAAACAAATCATAATGTCTATGGCAAGTCCCCATAAAACATGAAAACCAACGTGTGTGTGTAAGCATATAAAGCATAAAAGCACTAAAAGCTATGTTTTGTTTTAAAATGCCGCATTGTCCTGTGGGGCTCAACTAATGGACAACGCTAACCCAAAAAATACCTTTACTGTATTTTTGATATGCTGATCGTCTCTCTCTCTCTCTCTCTCTCTCTCTCTCTCTGGCAGTGTTTGGGAGGAATGTCGAGGAAAAGGTGTTGTACGGAGTGGAGAGCAACTCCTCTTTTCTTGAGTGCGTTTCTAAATCCCAGCAGGCCTTAATACGCTGGTTCGTACTGAAGCCAGGAATGGACCACCGTCAAGAGGTATCACCAACATACATCTGCTACTCGTGTGTATGTGTGTGTGTTTGATTCACCCACTCTATTAGTTGTATCTAGAATGACAGTTGTTTAGTTAGCAACACTACAAAATTAAAAACATCTTTAAAAAAGTATAAAACTACATTGAATCGAGAAGACTATCTGCATACATATTAAACAAATGATGTCATTTAATTCTGCGATTAGAACATACAATATATCTAAAAAAAAATCTACATAAGAGTGAAAGCATTAAATTGAAACTAATTTACAATTAAAGAAGATTTTATAAAAATAAATATTTTCTTTACAAACAGCAGCATTTAACTAAATATTTTTCTTTAAACGAAAGCAGTGCATAGGGTCATGAATTGCTTGTTTGCATAAAATGCAATCAAACTGATTCACCAAAATAAATTGTACCATAAAATGTGGTAGTGCAGTGTTTTAAACATTTTCAGCATCAATGTAATGCATAGCCTGGGTATTCCATTCATATTTTCTCTTTCATAAAAACGTCTTTTGAGATCAAAGGCTTTTTTATGATTGGACACACTCCAGAAACAGATTTACAGTAACTCTCAACCCCATAATGCTTAGAAAAAGTAGATGTTGTATAAATCTGAAGATCGTATAACTAAACAATGTGTTGTAACAGAGAGGCCGAGAACTCAAACAGTTCTGTTGGTAATCGTGAAAATGGCCCAGATCAGAAAGTGGAGAGACAGAACACAGCAGAACTGTGACCTTCACTGGTGGATTCATCTCTTGGGTGTCATGTTTCCCTTTTTTGACTTTAGAAACACATAAATACACTCATCTTTCAGATATCTTTTAAACTCTCTGATGGAGTGTATTTATGCTATCTGCTAAGATAAAGATAATTCAGTTGTTTATTTAAGTCACTGTGTTGTGCAGCGTGTAAAGAGTGTAGGAATGGATCTGTGGATGAAAGTTCATAGTGCCGAGACAGAGGTCATTGTAACCTTGTGCCATGTGTGTCCCTAGTCTTTATTAGCTGTGATGAATAGACAGGGGGCCAAGACCTGACTCTGGAGTGGTAGATCAGCATATCCTTATATTGATCCATCTCCACAACAATTAATCCCAACAGAAGTGTGTGTGTGTGAGAGAAAGAGAGTTGAAGACACATTTGGGGAGGTATGACCGCAGAAGGTCAAATCACAGCACAATTGTCACAGGATAGTTGCAATTCTAGTAGAAACATGCAGTTTCCTGCTTTTGGAAAAATCCTTTAGTCCCATGTCTCAAGTAAACATTTGTTTTATTTTTGTTTCCCTTCCTGCTTTTCTTTTCCTCCTTTCTTTCTCCCATCTTTCCCACAGCACAAAATGACTCCCTACCGCCCAGCTGCCCAAAACACCTGCAACACACAATCTCACGTGTGGCGCAATCTTAAAATATCACCCCACACTTCACCTCGTAAAAGACAACAAAGAATGATAGGAGAGAAAATAGGGATTGCGCTTTTGTGTGAATGTTTATCGAATCAAAGTAAAACAATATCTGGTTGCAATAACAGAAAGGATGCTTCATATCCCACATAGCTGAGAAAACAACAACTATGGGATGGAAATGACAAAGAATTTATTGATTCTGGTTCCAAATCTGATTTTGGTTCCTTGACAATTCTGGGAAAACAAGTTGTCTTAAAAACTTACACCTTGAATTGATTTTGTCTAAACCATATGAAGGCAGCACACACACACAAAAATGTAGGCCTATGTATAAAATTTAAAAGATGTAGTTCAATTGCATATGCACTTAAATTCCATCCATTTGCATTAGTTTTAACATAACCTAATAAACTTGAATATGCAATGCATATTCATATCCGTCATACATAAATAAAACAAGCGAGAAAGAGATTTATGCAATAGTACTAAAAATTACAAATTTGTTTTACATATATTTACCAGTCTCATACATTTTTGAATAGCTTGTTCCACAGCTGGCCACATTTTAACCATGTTCATACTTTTTAATGAATTACATTTATTTATTTTAACAATAAAAAATGTACAGTATGCTGATTCTAAGGAATTTGAAAAAATACATTTTAAAAATATGATAAAAAAATAAATAATACCAAATTGATGCAAACACTTAATAAATAATAAACTATACTGTGATTAATTTTTGAGTGCTTAAGTGGCAAAGAGTTGCTCTTACACATTTTAATTGTTGATTCTTGTACAGGGCTGACATGAAAAAAGAAGCATGCATGACAATCTTCATGACAATATCAACGCTTTATGGTCTAATATTTAAGTATGCAGCCTATTTTATTATGATGTTACATACATGTAGGTGGAATAATCCAGGCATTCTAGAACCAAATATAATCAAACGTCATGTAAATCCTTCCTGTTTTATTCCAAAAATCGGAATAAGTGCCTGTTATCGATTCCCAGCACTTAATAGCCCTAAACAGGACTGTTCTCACCCCCTCTCGTTCTCTTTTCCATCTTCATCCCTCTACGCTTTTTCCATGCTGTTCACTACCCTCTTTTTACAACTAAATATAATTTCCCAGAGGATGGTGGGTCACCGGCAGGGCAGCTCATATTTGAGATGTGAGAAAGATCCTGTGTTGAAGGTTCCAGACCCTCTCTTTCTTTCTCTAAACCCACAGCCAGACCCCAGTGGTGTGTGGAGGGGCCACAGAGAGACAAAGTCCTCGTATCGTAGTTTTAATGCCTTTGACCCGGCTCGATGCTGTGCTTAAACCTGCTTCTGTGATCACAGGCCAGTATCCTCCTGCCCCCCCCCCCCCCCACCCCAGTAAAACCTTCAGCAGGAGTTATACGGAGCGATATACTGCTGAGATACGAAACACAGACACACATTCACTTCCAGCAAACTCACACACCAGAACATCTCCATGACACACACACACACACGTTTCATCTTGACACTTGTGCCCTTGACCTTAATGTTTTAGTTCCTGCTGTCACAGGTGCTGTAGACATTGCAAAACCGCCCTATTTCCTTTAATTCCTGACACGTTTCTGCTGGGTACGATTTATAGTCGTACTCCAAATTTACATGCCGAATCTAGAGTTGTTTTGTGCAATCATGACTATTGCATTTCCTTGAAGCATCTTTTAGATGGCAGATAGATTAGCATAAGTCAATGCGGCGGTAAGCAGTTTGTGTGTTTTACAGGCATTCGGTATGCTTTGAAGCTTTTTTTCCCTCCTCTCCGTACTGCACAGCTGCATTGATTTAGTACTGCAGCCTCAAAAACACAGATAACAGAAAAACAAAAATGAAAGTGAGAGAAAGAATAGGCAGATAGGAACGGAAGGAAGGTAGGAGAATGGTTAGAGAAACTGATTTTGGAGAAAGAAATATTAGCATGACTAAAGCTGGTGGAGATGATTGATTTGTGAATAATTTGTTATTTTGAATAGTTTTTTATATTAGTTACTTGACTAAAACAAAATCTATGAAAATTCATCTGACACATCAAGGTAATATTTTGAATGACGGCATCAAATTTGTACATCCAAATTTATACAACTAAAAAACTGAAGCCTGATTTATACAATTCTATCATTATATATGTAAGCAATAAGGTACGAGAGGCTGTGCTGTATCGTGAATAAGTAACGGCTGAAGGGCGTTGTTAGGCACGACGCGAAGCGGAGTGCCTGCAACCCCTTCAGCCGTTACTTATTCACGATACAGCACTTGCCTCGAGTACCTTATTGCTTTTATAAAACGGTTGCCACACAATATTACAATAAAAAACAATGTATTAGTGCAACTTTTTAATGTAGTTTAATCAATAAAAACATTCCTTCCGCTAGAAAAATATAGTCCCTGGCTGTGAACAACAACGTTCCAATGTGTAATATGCAGGAAAGCTCAAATAAAAACAACAAAACCATTCTCAAACTTTCTCTCATTCTTTTTATTTTTTTACAACACAAAATTTGTGAAATTTCCTCACACAAATAGGCATAGCTTATCTCTCAGCAAACTAACAAATAAAATAATAATAAAAAACACAAGGGCACATATTTTGATAGATAACAGTTAGGTCTTTAATCTAGTTATTAATTTAGTTGCTTAAATGCTGCAACAAGAGATACTTTATTTATTGTTGTTTATTTAGCCTAAATGTATTTGAACATCTCCGTTTATTGTGCACGCATTAAATATTTGACTAATTTCAATCGGCTCCGCTGTGGTGATATTTAACCTCCTCTTTAGTTGGGGCTCAGCGCTGTCAGCGGTGTTTTATGTTGCAGCAAGAATGTCACTCCAGTGCTTTCTTTGTTTTAAGTTTGGCCTCCAGTAGCTCTTTACTTTTACACTTATGTCCACTCACAGACATAATTTAAAAAGGCTAAAATGTTTAAAGTAAATTTCGATTTATAGGTGGCATGACGATGGATAAGTGGTTTGAGGAACAATTTGGAGAGACTTCTACAAATACGAACTGTCATGCTGAAGTGCTAAAATGTAATAGCCTACATTCGAGAAGACTCGTAATGAAAAAAATACCGTGCAGCAAACCCAATGGGCAGTGAAATGCTCCGGTGACTGGTATAGTGACAGGTTGGGATTAAGCGCATCGGACAGTTTTATGGTGCTGAAATCTTTAGTAGAAATCGGTGTGTGTTTCATTACGACCCTCTCTTCTTGTTGTCTTTACGACTCCACCGAAAACATTATTGGATGAGGACGGTGAATTCGCTGTGTCTCTTCAGACACCAGGACAAACTCAAAGGTGGATCATTCAGGAATCTGTTCAGACCCGCGCGTAACGCTACATAGTGATCCCATATTTTTCTCCTGTGGAGCTTCTGACGCCGGTTTCACACCGCACGCGTTAGCAGAGCGTCAGCAGCGCGTATTTTTTTTCGGCGCCCATGTTAACAGATTAGAGCATTCACACCGCACGCAGAGGCGGCGCGGCATCGCGTAGCAGGAGCAGAGCAGGAGCAGCAGTGCCGCGATCGTGCAGTGTGAAACCGGCGTGACAGTTCCGTAGAAGTCACGGATAAGTGCGTTGAGTTCCGTCTTGGTGATTTGTTTAAAATATGCTGCAACCGTTTTCACTACACCAGTCACCGAAGCATTTCACTGCACATTGGGTTGATATGTGTGGTTGCTAAGGGTGTTGCTAAGGGCGCAGTGATAACTAGAACCGTTGGGTGAAGCGGTCATTGCCGTGTTTTATCGTGAATAAAGCACAGCTCTTGACCAATCAGAATCAAGGATTGGAACTAACCGTTTTATAAATATATATATATATATATATTAGGGCTGTCAAACAATTAATCACGATTAATCGCATCCAAAATAAAAGTTTGTGTTTACATAATATATGTGGGTGCACTGTGTACAATTATTTTGTATATACATATATATATATATATACAGTATATACATGAAAATATTTCTTAAATATATACAAGCATGTCTGTGTATATATATATATATATATATATATACAGTATATATATATATATATATATATATATATATATATACACAGTGCATCCACATATATTATGTAAACACAAACTTTTATTTTGGATGCGATTAATCGCGATTAATCGTTTGACAGCCCTAATATATATTTCAATTTCAAATTTCAATTTCAAAAAACTTTATTTGTCCCCATGGGGCAATTAGTGAGGCCACATATCGTAACGAAAACAATATACATTATAACATACTACATTAAATAAAAACAGTGTACATAAAATACATATTAATGAATACCTAATATATATTTAAAAATAACTAAATCAAGACATAATCAACAAGAAGCTAAAAATGGTTGAGAATTTAAAAGCTGCACTGCTCTGGGAACAAAGATTGCCTTCCTCCTTTGTCTCCTACAACATGGACAACGAAGCCGTCGCCGTGAAGGAAGCCACTCATATATATATATATATATAAATATATATATATATATTTTTTTTTTGTATTATTTTTTTTGAATCAGTTAATTGAGTCCTATTTAAATGCACTGAATAATACAGAGCACTTTGTATGTCAGAGGTGATGGACACCTAGCATATAGATCAGTGCAACAGATCACGCAAACATGAAAGCTGACCGTGTCATTTCTCAAGACCTTCGCTACCCCTCTTTTTCTTCAGATTTTCTCTCTCGTTAGCATTACCATGTGGTCAGCTTGTCTAATACGACTCTAATGACCAATCAGATGGTATAATGTGAGGTCAGCAGGAATTGGAGCGCAAAGGTTAAAGACTGATCTCTGACCTTGAGGGAGTCTTGTCGTGGGTTCCTTGCCAGAATGATTTATGTGAATAAACCCAGCAAGTGACACATAAATTCACTGTTTGGCTGTGATTAATTTGGAGTGTTTTCAAGAACGTATATTGATATATGGTTGACTTTTAGGAAATAGTCTTAATAATTGTGTTTGTTGCAGATCAAACCAGACGAGCGCGTGCTGATAACCGAGAGAGGTTTGCTGATTCGTTGGCTCCAGCGTAGCGATGCAGGTTCCTACTTCTGCACCTCCCAGGAGCACAGCTTCACCCGTAACCTCCTCCACCTCTCTCTGCACGTCCTGGACCCCGGACAGCTCAACGGACACCAACCTGCTATACGGGACTCATCAGAAAACCCTTCCGTGACCGAACCCCGCCAGCGCTATAAGGACTATTTGCGCATGTTGAGCGGCCCTGCACACTCTCTAGACGAGTACTGTGAAACAGTCTGGCACAAAGAGAAGAAGCAAAAACAGAAGGGCAAATGGAAGCATGTCCAAGAGCTCCGCAAGAGCAGGAACCGACGCCACCACTAGGGGTACCAATGATGCGTGGATTCGAGTGTGAGGTTAGAAGGGTCACAGTGCCCTGGAAGCCACTGAATGTGGATTAAATGAACTCAAACAATCTCAAAACTAAATACAAATACATAAATGAACTATCACCTGACCAGTCTGTTTATGCAAAGCAAAAAGTCCCCCAGAAACATCAATCTTACCGTTAAACATTAAACATTCATTGTAACTGATGCCTCAGATATGACCCACTGATTCTTTACCGTTTAGAAATACCAAAATTCCTATGTGAGCAGTCATCTTGGCTGATCTTTAAGGCAAGACACTACAGGCAACTTTTTTTTTCAGGCACTGGTCAATTTTGATGTGCTGGGCTAACTATTCTTCTTTCAGACTAATAGAAAGAAAATATAAAACAATGCATTTTTAAAATAAGGGGTTTTTTTATGCAGTGAGCCAAAAATCTCAACTTTGTAAATGTAAGTGTAAATGTAAGTAGTAGTCATGAACAAAACTTTCAAATTTTATCTCCATCTATATTCAGAAGGCTTTTACAGTGGGGTTTGTTTAGCATTCACCTGATTTATATATTTTATTACAATTTTTTTTTTTTTTGGCAGTTAACGGTATTTTCTGATTTATGGAGTGATAAGAGATGTCTAAAAACCCCTATGCACAACGTTTAATTTTAATATGTAAATGGACTTTGAACCTGGCTTTATCCTAATTATTGTGAAAATTATTGCGTAATTAATTAGACAATACTAGACAATACATCATTTCCATATAAAAACAACATTTTCGGAAAACAATTGTCTCCATGTACTTAATCAACATGGGAAGTAAAGTGTTATTTATTAGTTAAAATTATGATACGTTTTTCCCTCTAGTGTCTTGCTTTAACACTCAAGTCAGAATCAATGGGGCAATGTATTGTATACTAAAATCATATAGCTATAAACCTATAAACAATGCTCTACAACAGGATTGTTCAGTCTATAAATGCCTGGAATAATGTTTTTAAAAACATGGCACCAGTTCTTTGCGCTTTAATTTTAACCAAGAATAAAAATGCATTCATGTTGAATGTATGTAAATATTTATATTATTTGTACATGAGATTGTGCATGCTTTAGCATTATTTACATAGAATTCTCTTTTGAGATTACAGTTTTAACCAAGCATTTAAATTTCACTGAGTAAAATACATTATTTTTGTATTTTTGCAATTTGTCTTATAGTAGGTCATTTGTTTATGGCATATGACGTTATTTAAAATGACCATGGTGTTGAAATAAACTCTTTTTTTTATTTCTACTTAACTGTGCAATGGAGAAAAGACAATTTGTTATTTAAAGATAGTTAAAAATATTTCTATCTTCTTCTCTTCATGTTACTCATAGTCAAACTATGTGATTTTTTTTTTCTTCATGTGAAAACAAAGCATTTTGCAGAATATCCAGGCTTCTATTTCCATACAATGCCAGTTTATGGTGACCATGGTCAAGCTCCAAAAAGACAAAAAAGAAAAAGTCATAAAGGGTCTATAAGACCCAGTAATATGCACTATAATCCAAGTCTTTTGATTTGGTATGAAAAAGCACATGAAAAGAGTATGTGTCGATTAAATGACAGAATTCATTTTTTTTTTTTTTTGGTGACAGAAATTGATCTTACTCACTCACTGTTCCTCCCCCATGCTTTCAAGTGTCTGTATCCCTCCGGATACAAAAACCATTTAAGGGGTTAAACACTAGTTCAATATCTGTGATGTAATATAGATGAAACAGTCTGACCCTATATCTCTATCACAGCCTCGTAATCACACTTAAATGTGCACATACACACTCTAGGCAGTTATATCTCATATCCCATGACTTCACATCTGAACAAGAGTCACGCAGCCAGTTGTTATGAGATTCATCGCGGGACTGCTTTTCTCTGAGGTCAACCTGTCTCACATCAGATTAGAAAGGGAATGAGCTCCTCACACACACAATAGAGCGTGACCTTAGATAACCTCACCGCCTGAAGCGTGCACGTGTGTGTGTGTGTGTGTGTGTGTGTGTGTGTGTGTGTGTGTGTGTGTGTGTGTGTGTGTGTGTGTGTGTGTGTGTGTTTTCAAGGTCAGACCTCCTCTGCCATCAGGATTTCTCATCTCCTCTCATTTGTTCAATAGTGCATGTGGTGTCCTGTGAAGGAAGTCAAGGTCAGTAGGTCATAGTCGCACACACTCATTTCTTTATTTCTGTTTTGTTTATTTTCTTCCTTTAGGAAATTAACAATTTAATCCTTTATAAACCTTTTTAATGATCATTTTACAAGTAAACAAGTCCTAAATGAACCGCATCGTGCCAGAAAACAAACACAGGGTCTGTTTTTTTTTTTTGCTCTGGGTTCGACAAGAAGGCCTTTCTGTCTGAGTCGGGGGCATGGCCCGGGGATGGCAGTGACAACCACATGGGGAGTGCAAGAAAGGGGAAATGACTGTTTCTGGGCTGATGGGTGAACTCATTTATCAGTGCTAAAGTCTTGAGTAATACCGCTTTCTCTATTCCGTACCTCCTGCCACGGCCAAGACAAGCAGAAAGTGATCTTTTCTCTCCAGAATGCCCTCCTGTAGTGGTAATCGCTGGAGCTCTTTAACCGTACAAGAGCATCTATTAACAGAGATGTTCTGCTTCGTGCCGTGACAGGTCAAAGGTGGAGCGGATTGACTGAAAGAGACGGCGACGTATAGAAAGAGCATTTGAGAAAGATTCAAATCGGATAGATTAGGCTCAGCTGGGTGTTGTCTGTATTAATGAGTGTCTTTGCTAATAATAGTCAGTTTAAATGAGCTGCTACTTATGTGTTTGGAAATTATAATTACGTTTTATTTCATTTTGGTTTGGAAAAATATATTATAAATTTCAATTATAACTTGGTGGTTATAATGTGACTGGAAAAATGAACACTATGAAGACTGCACCTTAAATACAAAGCAAATGAATGAACAACTGTGATGATCAGTGAATCTCCATAGTAACTAAAAAGTGGCGGGAAACTAAACAAAGGAACTCGTATGACTGAAAATAACAGACTGAAAGTCTATGTACAAAATAACAGAATTTCCATGACAATATGACATTGTGGTAGCATTTATGTGAATTTTCCTCAGTCTTTTGGAAGATGTCAGGATTGAATTGGGACACAGTTTTGCAACTTGGCTCTGATTTTGCATATTTTATCAGTGTTGGCTGCTGACTTAATGAAAGTAAAGCTGTTTTTGCCCGGCTACCATGTGTTGGGCTTGGGCTGGACTGTGATCTGAAATGTTTTATAATCATCCCTTATTTACTACTTGGCTAATTTCAGCTATTACAGTGTAAACACTCAAATAAGCTGGAACTTTAACACACAACCAGTTTGATGTGCTTTGAAAATGAAAAATAAGTAATTAATTACTCACCCCCATGCTGTACCAATCCCGTACGACCTTCGTTCATCTTTGGAACACAAATGAAGATATTTTTGATTAAATTTGAGAGGTGGATCACTGCTATATAGGCTGCCTAAGGGATCGAAACTTGATGGCCCAGAAAGTCATTGAAGGAAATGTTTAAATATTCCATGTGACTACAGTGGCTCAAGTATAAGTTTATCAAGCGACGAGAATACTTTTTGTATGGACATAAAACAAAAATGACGACTTTATTCGACTATTCCTTTTCTTCCTTGTAGGCCTGAGATGAGAGACTGAGAACTGAACAAGAAGTCGTAGAATAAGAACGCAATTCTCGCGCATGAGTCGTGGAAATCTCTTGAACTCTCGTCTCACACCGTGTCCTAACTACACGCGACGCGATAAAATTCCAGCGACAGCAAGTGTGTCTGTCCACACTAGACGCGACGTGACTGTGAGATGCCACACAGAACAGCGTGTGAGCCTGAGCAGAGTCTCTCTGTGAAAGCACACTGTTGGCCCGCACTTTTCATTCATTTTGAAAGCTATATTACATGCTTTCAAAATCTGAGGTAAATTATCCGTTATCGCTTGTGGCACAGTGACCTATTTTTAACTAAAAATAAATAATGTGTACTCATAACCAGTGTAATTTCTTCATTCTGTCAGCCACGACGTCGCAGAAATAGGAACCGTTTCTAAATTAGAAACTTCGCGTGTCGCCGTCGCGCCTGGTTAGGACAAAAACTCTGATTAACATGGAAAAGATGCCTTTTATTGCGTGTCGCGGCGTCGCGTCGCGTGTAGTTAGGACACGGTGTCAGGCCCAGAAGGAAGGAAAGGAATAGTCGAATAAAGTGCTCAGGTTTTCATTATATTTATGATTAACATTAATTCCACACATTTGCCCATTACATGTTATCATTCAAAACTAATGATGCACAGCTACACTGAAGAGCTTTGTTAAAGGGCTAGTTCACCCAAAAATGAAAATGATGTCTCTAATGTCTCACCATCATGACGTTCCAAGCACGTTAAACCTCTGTTCATTGTCGTAACACAGTTTAAGATATTTTAGATTTAGTCCGAAAGTTTTCTGTCCTTCCATTGAAAATGTATGTACGATATACTGTCCTTGTCCAGAAAGGAAATAAAGACATCATCACAGTAGTCCATGCGACACCAGTGGGTTAGTTGGAATGTTTTGGAGCATCTAAAATACATTTTGGCCACAAAATAACAAATACTACGACTTTATTCAGCATTATATTGTCTTTCGGTTCTGTCGTCAAGCCGTGAAAAAAAACTATCACGGATCACATAACTTCTGTTGCATGTGACAGTTGCATAAAATTAATGTCAACAAAACTATTTAGTCACAATATAGCTGTGCATGGGCCATAATGCAGACACTGTTGTAGGTCAGTCCACTCTTGATCCCAGAAAGTGCACGTTTGCAGATATGACTCAAACTGACTAATGTGTCTTCCAGGCTCCCAGTGGACACAGGACACATGATGACCATGTCCTCTACAGTCCTCTAAAACTGGCGTGAAACCACATACCATTTCAAGCAGCATTATCATAACTGTATAAATTTGCCTCTTCTCCAGCTGAGATCTGAGTATTTGAGGAATTTGTGGTTGTATCATCAGTTGTGCAGTGTTTTTCTGTGATTTGCTCCCGCGATGTATCCGGCACACAGGGTTCTCGCATTCCTTACGGCAAGCCTGTGGTTTTCCGAAAGCCTGTGGAGACTGGAGAAACAAAAAAAAAAAAAAAGGGATAAAGATAATTATACTATCTTCATGTGGAATGTGTGATTCTGATTAATTTATCATTTTGCTTGTTGGAAATGGAGAAATAAGCACTGAAATATTGTGTTGGGTTCTTATCTATTATTCTTGGCTCTGTTGCTGAGTTTATAAAACTGTTCGCTCTACCGCTCGCTCTTTGTTAACAAAGCTGATGAATATTTCAGACCATGCGTTTGAGAGTTTTTGAAGCTTCATTGTTTATTTAATAGTCAGAACAAATCGGAGCACCTATCCGAGAGAGAATGCAGTAACCCAGTGAAAAATAAAGGACAGTTGTGATTCTTAATAAATGTAGGCCTTTTTAAAATAATATTAAAAGTCTAGTACCGAACTGCACACAATTATACTCACCTAATTTAATTTTAAAGGGGTTACTGCTTTTTTTCTTTGCATGGTTGTGTTTATGGGGTGCAATATGACATGTATTCGTGTTTTTTTCTTTTTTTTTTTTTTTTAAAAAGTCTTATTTTTCGTCAATTTCACCTTTATTGTAAGCCGCTTTCTCCTCTGCCATTTGAACGAACGGTTTACATCCTGATTCTATGAAACCACTCCCTCAGAAACAGGCAATGGGCTCAGATTGGTTAGTTTTGGCCAGTGTGTTGTGATTGGCTAAACTGTATAGTCCGGAAATGTCGCCTTTACGGGCGAAGTTGCATATGTGTTCATGTCAAATGTACATAATGGTGTAGACACTGCAGTATCAGGAGCCAGAATCAGACCCAGAAAGTGGCGATGAAGAGAGTCAAGCAGAACCTCACCACACACGGCTCTTACAAAAAGTTTCTGAATGGTAATTTGCCTATATTTTTTTTTTTAATTTATACACGTTTGTCTTACACAAAATAGCATCGAACTAACTGGCTACTACACAAAGAGCGTTGGCACTGGTTTATGTTCTTGATCAAAAATCGAAAAATAACGTCATGATACATGAAAAATACATGTACGCGTTTGTCGTAGACACAAAATAGCATAACTTAGTGGCTATAAAGCCAGCGCTGACATTTGATAAAACTAAAACATTACGTCTGAAATTATACATGCAAATATTTCAAATGACTAAGTCTTAGCCTACTTACAGTTTGAGGCCTAACAACGGCTGCCTCTGGTTTTAAAGTTGAAACTGCTTCCTGTTTTAGTAACAGTTTCTTGTTGAATCCGGCATTGAATTCGTGGAGATTCTGGAAGCTCTCTCGTAAAATGAGCAGCGCAAATTACGATTGTAATTTTCAGGAACATAATCAAACATAAATTGTATCCATTGTTGACGAACTACAACGTCCATGGGAAGCCCGAACACAGAAGACCTGACAGCTGGGTGAAAATAACACTTTCTATGAGCCGCAGAAATATGGCCATGCACTTTTTTTGCATATTCTGGAGGGAGGGTTGATGCAAATGAATGGGTTAGTGACGTCTAAAACCTGTTGTAGCCCCATTCGAGTCATTTTTGTAGGCATTAAACTTCCTGATTTTTAAAAGACGATATCTCTGCTTGCACTGAACTTTGCAGTATTCATGCACCAACAGCAACATTACATACTATTTAAAATGAAAAAAGTGAAATCGCAATCAACCCCCCCTTTAATGTATGCAGGTAATGTTCAGATGGACATGACACACAAATCAATTAAACTGAATTGGCTATTTTGCAACAGAAGTTAAAATTAATAGAAATTAAGGTAATGGTATTCTAGGAAATACATGTATAAATACAGTACAGGTGGTTTGTCTATTATGCTCTCCAAGGTTACAAACAAAATATAGTAAAAACAGTAATATTGTGAAATATTTTAACATTTGAAATAAGTTTTTACTATTTTAACTCTTTCCCTGCCAGTAGTTTTGATAATTGCACTGCCCCAAGAATATTTAGTTGTATGAATATCCGAACAAACATGCAAAAATATACAAAAAGAAAGAACAGAGCCTCAAACAAAAAACATCAAAAAAACCTGTTTTATTCTTTTTTATCCACACTTGATGTT
Organism: Pimephales promelas; assembly: GCF_988280905.1. Lineage (NCBI taxonomy): Eukaryota > Metazoa > Chordata > Actinopteri > Cypriniformes > Leuciscidae > Pimephales > Pimephales promelas. The sequence goes on from NC_142778.1 coordinate 23,090,419, forward strand.
GGTAAGTGTTAATAATGTTGACAAAAAGCAAAAAAAAAAAAAAAGAATATCACATTTTTGTCAAAGGCTACATTCTTTGACTGATTTGAATCATTTATCTAAAGAAAAGCTAAAAAACACACACAGGCATGCTGTGTGTTTGAACGAAGGAGCTGACAGGATTGACTTATCAAAACAAATGTCATGGAAAAAAAAGTACAGGATTGAGATATCAAGGAGGTACAAGGTATGTTTGGCAGAACATTACAGGGCAATTACGCTGCTGCAGATGTGTACCGCAGCGCTGACAGACAGAAAACGAGAGAGAGAGGAGCTTCCTTTAAGCCAGTGACAAGGGAAGAATATTGATAGTGTCCCGAGGGAAGAAGGGCAGGAGGAATGTATGACGGAGAGAGAAACAGTTGTTACCTCTGAGAGTGTAATGAGTACCTGTGTGGCTCACACCTGATTTATGCACAGGATCTCTCCACCTGAGCGCTGCCACAACATGCTAAACACACACACACACACACCTGTGGAGTGATGGCTTCATTCACAGGAAACATTTGTATGTCTGTGTTTAGGCAGCATCTTGATTTTTCATGCACCACCATTTCTAAAATTACAGGCCGCAGTTGGTTTAAGATTCAAACAATATGGAGAATTCCTTCTAGTCTACCCTGATAAAGTTCAAAATACTCCATTAGGGGATGAAAAATTACACTAAAATAATGTCACACATAAACGAGTCAGTAAAGAACAAATAATCTCCCTGTATTGGACTGAAGGAGGTCAAGGGTCGGATGGCTGGGGATTGAGTTACAACTACTTCATGGACTGATCTGCATTCATTCTTGATAATGTGCTATGGGCAAATGTTTGTTGATTCAGGGTCAGTATGGGCTCTGAAAAGGCCACTGATGTCACTGACATCAAAGATGAAGAAGGGTGACTTTTGGCTTAAACCTGCCGTTGCTGAGCATCGCTATGCAGATGTTTTGGAAGATCAAAGAATACTCAATTTCGAAGTATGTTTGGTAATAATTATCTATGATGTTTGAAGTTCGTGAATGATGCGGTATCTAATGCTATCAAAATATGTTTGTGACTGATTTGTTTTTCGCTTGTTTAACGAATTTGCCCACCTAAACGATATTTAAAATAGCCTGACAATTAACTCCATTCGCAAACCACTGGTCTGACCTTTGACCCTGTGCTCCCAGGGTTTGTGGGTGAAAGGTTGTGGCAGGGCACCACAACCTTTTCATGGATCACTCAACACAGAGAAACAATGTCATTTGCAATGACATTAACTAGATATAACCTAAAAAGCATCAGACATCAAACGGCCACGTCCGACAATAATCGTCTTTTAATAATCGTCAATAGAGACTCAAGTTGTCAGAGTAGATTTACCGGCTGAGACTTTATAGTTACTGTTAGCATGCTTAAGCTGCATAATTATCTAAGTTTCATTCCATTTAAAGGTGCAATGTGTAATTTTTTAGGTGACATCTAGTGGTTCGGTTGTGAGTTTGCACTAAAGGCTCGGCCCACCGCTCACCCCTCTCTTTGGCTAAAACGAGACAAAAATATCATTGTCTGAGACAGCTGAGAATAGCAAGAGTAAGACAAGAGTGTGTAATATTGTCACATCTGTTATAAACCACATCATCGATAAAGTTTACAAAGCCATAGTCAGGTGAGGATCAAGGGTCTTAATATATAATATAATAATAGTAATCAGCTGATTGTCTCGAGCACACGGCAAAAATTACATGATTGTAACAGCGTGCGCCTCCACATCCCCTAGACACCATTTACTACACATAATAAGCTTTTTTTTTTTAAATTTTGAAGACTATTTGCAATCGACTTAAAATGCTTCCAGGATCGACTTGTCGTCCGCGATTGGCGGGTTGGTGAATCCTGTAACGTTACTGTTTTATGGACAATGACAAGAGTACTAATCAGCTGATTGTCTCACAAACGTAACCAGCACATTAATCCTCACATAGCAAAGCTGTAACACAGCGAGGGAGAAGAACTAAGTTACATGAAAGTTATATTTTACACCACTGACAAGGGAAAAGTCACTACTTACTATGTTTATGTCTAGTTTCTAGCTTTCTGCGGCTTCACTTTCAAGGTAGTGACGAAACGCGTTCTGTAGCGATGTTTGTTCGCTGTCGGCTATGGTACAAACATGACGTCACACAGCCCGCTCTCATCCCAAGGCGTCATCTAACTGACGCTTTTTACCATGCGTCAACATCTGATGTACATGGCAACCTTTAGCGTCAATATGAGACGCGCCTCCTAGTGGTCTAACCCTAACCCTACCCCAGACCTAAACCTACCCGCGTCATCTAACTGCCGCTAAAGGTTGCCATGTGCGTCGGATTTAGACGTATGGTCAAATGCATCAGATAGATGAAGCCCTAGGATGAGCGTCATCTAACTGATGCAAGAGGTTGCCATGTGTGTCGAATTTAGACGCATGGTCAAAAGTGTCAGTTAGATGACACCCTAGGATGAGAATGCGTTGTGTCACAATATGTTCGACCTTCATAGAAGCATAGAGAGGGGTGCCTGCGGTTATGTAGATATAAATGTCTCATTCTAAGTTAATTAAAATGTTGCGGTTTATTAAATAAGTTCTTTATACACCACTGAAAACATAGTTATGGATGTCATATTGCATTTCTGTTGATAGACTCAAAATTGCCCACTGACCACTCCCCCAGAGTTGAACAGTTGGGTTTTACCGTTTTCGAATCCATTCAGCCGATTTTTGGATATTTAAAAGAATATCAGTAACTAGACAGTTTCTGGTCTCATTAACTTCCATACAGTGGAGATTTCTTTAAGACTGCAAGGGAAGCCCAGCTTCCCCTAATGTCAAACAAATAATGATCAAATGTGTACTATTGTGTTAATATTTTAATGAGTAAAAATGCGTTAGAACACGGTAATCTCGAAGACGAGTTCGTTCAGAATAAGCAACAAATAGCAGGTCGGCTGACTTGATCTCCTTCTCATGCAGCGCCTCCTGTAGTGCGTCACAGTGCATGCGTTTTCCTATGGCATTTCCCCGTTGAAGCTCGGCGTCCATTGACTTCAATGGGGCTGCTTTGAACAGTTTTTTTCAGTGCTGTTAAAGTAGACGGTCATTGGATAAATGCTGCGATTATGTCCCGCCCACGGACGCCGGGCGTCTCTGGGGTTAATAGGGAAGTGGGCTGGCCTGGCGTCCGGGCGTCCACGTGATGATTGGAGGATTGCATCTCCTTTTGATTGACAGTGATTTCACCCAATAAAAAAATCGCTGACGCGGAAGCTAGTTTAAAGACTTCGTGCTCAGTCTCGTCGCGAATTTTGTGTGTATTTTACTCGAAAGACGAACTACTGTAACATATTTCTTAGTATTTGCAATTTTCATCAGATATTTCACAGTTCAACCTAATTCCCACATTTCTTCCGTCGATGTCAGGTGTCTTGTTACATGTGCGGGCGTGGTGTTTGAATCACGGCACATCTGTCTAGTTTGGTTTCACTTTTGTGTTGGGATTCGGACATGCATTCTCCGCGTGTTTGTTTTCGGTTGTGAGTGCACAGGATGACCTTATGGTCGTACTCATGCGTAACGTTAGCGTTCTGTCTTGTCGTGTTCGCTCTGTTCAGTGTGTTGTGTATTGTGTAGCACATGGTTTGTGTTTACATCGGCCGCGTGCTTTCATGTCATGTTTTGTCTTGTGCTGTGTAGCACACAGTTACACAGTTTTAAACTAGCTGTGTTGCTTTCATGTTGTCATGTTCTGTGTGAACACGTGTCTTATGAGTGTTCTCATCGTTCTTCAGGTCTCATTTTGTGTGAGCACAATTGCTTTTTAATTTGTTTTATTGGTCATGTGTTTTTGTCATGTTTGGTATGAGCACATGGCTTGTGCTTGTCATGTGTTTGTTGTGCCATATGTGCTTTCCTGTCATTGTGACTCCCATCTTGTTTCCTGATTATTAGTTATTTTGCCCCACCTGTCCTCCCTCGTTACCTGCCTTTTTTGCTCCCAATTTATTCCCCTTGTTTTTTTTTTTTTTGTTTTTATCAATAAAATAAAGCCCATCGAGTCCTCGCTCTTTTCACCATCCCCACACCTGACAGTCGAGTTTAAAAAAAAAGAAGAAAAAAGAAGAGCTTCCCCTCTTTGAAAGACCAGCAGCCGCCACTGCTTCCATAGTATATTTTTTTTCCTACTATGAAAGTCAATGAGACCAGAAACTGTCTGTTTACTGATATTCTTCTAAATATCAGAAAATCGGCTGAATGGATTCGAAAACGGTAAAACACAACTTTTTAACTTTGGGGGAGTGGTAAAATGAGCCTTTTTTCAAAAAAAAAAAAAAGTGGAGTATCCCTTTAAATCAACACTGCCAATTTATTAATAATGCTTAAAAAATAAAAAAAATAAAAATAATTCACCTATATAGTTGACTGACCTATCCGTTGACTGAACCAGATAGACCATAGTTTGGTGGAACTCAGCAAGCATGTTAGGCACTAAAAACATAATGGGCTATCAACTTTTAACAAGCTTTAAATCTATGCTGTGCATAATGTATGTCCCAGATTGAACTATAGGAATGTTAGGTTGCATAAGTGAGCAGAAGTTTGACAGAATTTGGGCGATTTTTCAGAGCTGCGCTGTGGAAACCACAATGAACCTCACAGTGCACGACAGAGATAATTTCATTCAAACGTTTTACTGCCGTAACATGCTATTTCCTGTGCTGATTATTTAATCACAATATCAAATTTCTTTCATAGGCCTTGCTGAAGAAATAACCCTGAAGCGAATACAATAGAGCAGAAAATTGAATTGAATGCTGTCAGTCATTCTTTTGTCCTCTGGGATTTTAACATCTGTTAAGGCAGAAACATCAATCTAACTCTTTCACTGTTACTTGGCTAAAATTGTAGAATGTGCCTGGCAAGCCTTGAAAGAAAGAATGAGAATTTAAATAAAAAACACATCACAGCACAGGTCTGACATTCAATTTAACTTGAAATTTAGGTTTTACAATCAATATTGTAAAGTTGGCTGACTGAACATGAAATGCTCTTTCACTGTAGCCTGCAAAAAAATCACATTTTGGTGTACTGTACGGTGATTTTGAAGTAGCATTTTGAATTATTGCAATATTTCATCTGTGAAGTCTGTAAAGTATAAAGGTGCTGAATGCTATGTGATTTTTTTTTGTACTGTACTAAACTGTACTAAATCATAAAAATACCATGGCCAGGTTTCACAGACAAGGCTTAGAGTAAGACAGGACCGGGTAGTTATATTCTAGTTCAATACACCCCTTGCAGGTAGTTTGTTTGACAATCGATCTGACCAATTATAATCTGCCAAATCCGCCATTTTGTTAGACAATCAGGAGTTATGTCAGGAGTCAGGAGTTATGATTAAAGGAGTATTTTACCCATTTCAACATTAATCTTTATTTAAAGTGGGTCATATATGTAGTCGAAATGTAAAAGAAATTTTGAATTTGGTGCTCTCTTGACTGAGAAAAGACTTTTGTATGTAAGACAACAACTCCCACAATGCACCACATTACAACTAATCCAGAACAGCGCAAACATCAGCGAAATCACCCCTCTGTCTACAAGGCTAGTTGCCACCAGAGTTTGAAATTCATTTCTCACAAAATTTCTAGTTAGTTGGCTGCACTAGTTATTTCCACACAAAAAGTATCCTTGTCGCTTGAAAAACTTATAGTTGAGCCACTAGTCACATGGAATATTTAAACATTTTCTTCAATGACTTTCTGGGCCGTCGAGTTTAAATCCTTTTGTAGCAGTGATCCACCTCTCAAATTTAATCAAAAATATCTTCATTTGTGTTCCGAAGATGAACGAAGGTCTTACTGGTACAGCATGGGGGTGAGTAGTTAATGATTTAATTTTTATTTTTGGGTGAACTATCCCTTTAAGTTAGAGAGAGAGGTGATTGCGTTATGTGATTGGCTTACGAGTTACCAATGATTTTATACTTCGGACCATTATTACTGAATGGTAGTGTGTAGGTAGGCTAAACAAATAAAGGAGATCAATAAAAGATGTATAGATCATATTCTAGACATATAAATAGAATCAAATGAACATAACTTTAACAAAGCTAAATAAGTGCTGGATCACTACACTAACTCACAAATTACTCACAAACCAGGTTTCCTGTGTCAGGTTTTAGTGTGTCATTTTGTGCTCTATTGATCACTGATACACTCTCCACTCTCCCCCAAACACTAAAGGCCAAGACAGAGAGATCAGATTCAGCCCTGCACAGGAATTAAAAGCACACTGACCGGTAGCATGTTTCTGAGGAACACCGCAGAACTGGTGTCAGATTATGTCTTTTACAATATCCCTTACTACTTTTCTTCATGCAATCTTCTTCACCATCTCCTTACATCCATGGAAAACTAGAGCTAACAGACTAACAGAGCAGATGCAGAAGCTGACCGTGTCAAAGCTTTTCCCTGAATCCAGGTAAGACAATTATGAGACGATGGTAGCCTTTAATTTGACTTTTATCTGCTGTAAAGACTTTTATTTTGATATATCTCCCCTTTGGGAAAATTATGAGTATGGGAATGGAGTAGCTTCCATCTTGCACTTTGAATGTTTTGATTAATTGATTTGCGGTAGTCATTTTAATATTGGAACCTTTTTCGTTTCTGAAATTCTGCAGAGTTGATCATTTTCAAGCCCTTGCTTGGTTGCTTACAAACCTCACACCCGACTCCTGAATAGGGTGAAGACTTTGGGTTTGAACATGTGGACAACAGTGGTGATGAAGATCTAAGCTGACATGATGTGAAATTAAGGTAAATCTCTTCTTTTGATGAATTGTTATGATTTGGTTGATAGACAGGCCTTATATGACAACATTGTTCACTTTAGTGTGGCCATCACCTTTGGGGGAAAGGGGTTTAAAAGGGGATTGTCCTGAACATATCGACATTGTTGTGCATTTTAGGATTTGTTGTAGTATAAGCCTAGTTTATGTGAAATGGAGGTGGTCTTCTTTTTGATATGACTAATATGATGTGTAAATATGATTATACAATACTGGTAATTCTTCAGTTTGGCTGCAAAATTAGAAAAGGTTTTATTTAAATAGTTTTTTTTATTTTATTTCTTACAATTTTCATGTTTTTATACACATTTTGACTTTACATCTAACTTGTGAATGTTTCTCACAGTTTCTTATTTTAATCTTTATCTGATGATTTTTATTTTTATGTTTTACTCTGAGGCTCTGATTTACTCTGATAATGCTTGGTGATTTATTTGGTCTGACTTGTGCATGTGGCAGGCATGAATAGTTGCATTCATATTCTTTCAATGTAATGAAATCAGACAGCACACGGCAGGCTGAACGCTGAATACACTTTAAGTCAGCTGATAAGGGTCAAGACTTTTGTCCAGGCGTTTTATCTCCACAATTATTTCAAGTTCCAATACCCAGGCTACCCGTTGAGTCCAGGAAGCTTGCCCATTCTTTCCATAAAACATGTCAATGTTGCTAGCATTTTAATCACAACTCTCCACAGCTAATGCACATTGCAATACTAGTTTGGGTTTCTTCAAAGTCTTATCAAAGTTTTTGATTGACTGAGCTAAGATATGGATATTCAGTAGCTCTTTAACTTTGTATGTGTGTGTGTGTGTGTGTGTGTCTGTTTGCATTGTTGTAAACAAATAATGATAAGTGGGCACATTTATTTTAATCTTTAATCTTTTATTTAAATCACTTCGAAACAAAAGTCTGTTTTGTTTTGCTGTGAAAAGCCTGGAGTAAAGCCCATGTAAAAATACTAATTACTTTAAATCCACTGCATGCTGGAATTTGCATGAACGTTACATAAGAGAATAACCCCAGCTGAGTAAACGAGAGCTAACAATGCCAAAAGAAACACTCAGCACGCACTGATTATTCTGGTAAACGCTACCTACTGGCAGGCAACGCGTAAAAGAGCTGGACAAAGTCCTGTGGCTTTGATGCAGACTATGACGTTTTTGTATTAGATTATCCAGTTATATTTATAGTGAGTTATTCAATTTACCCACATGCCTATATATATTTTTTTTTGTCCATGAGTTTTTATGCTGTTTTTAATGGCTCTTTTTTTCCACCCAGCATAATGTGTTTTTCTAGTTTTAGTTACTTATATTTTCTTATTCTTTCTTTCTTCATTCAAAAGTCAGTAAAACATTTTTTTTGAAAGAAATTAATACTTTTATTCAGCCATAAAGTATTAATTTGATAAAGTGATAAAAAAAATATATATTGTTATTTTGAAAAAAAAAAAAGAATGTCTTTTTAACTTTTTATTCATCAATGAATCCTGATAAAAGTATCACAGGTTCCCCAAAAATATTAAGCACCAACAGTTTCCAACATTGATGATATATCAGCTTATTAGAATGATTTCTGAAGCAACATGCGACACTGAAGACTGAAGTAATAATGCCGAAAATTCAGCTTTGCATAACACACTCTTAGAAAAAAGGGTTCATTGGGGTTCTATTTATGAAGCATGGGTTCTTTACTCAACTCCAAAGAACCTTTTATGCTAAAAAAAAAAGATTCTATAATGACAAGAAAGAAACCTTTTGGCTCAAAGGTTCTTTTATAGGCTATTCATTCATATATTACATTATTCTGCAACATTTTGTAGTTGTAATTAAATTATTGTTTATTAAAAAGTTGTAGTAACTTAATATCACCATTTTAATCATGCTGAAATGGCACTCTTCGTGTGATATTGATTAACTTCATAAAATAATATAAATATATACATTTTCTAACCCCCATATCTTGAATTTTGTGATCATTCACATGCATTCATAAATACACTCTTAGAATAAATGGTTCTATTTAGAACCAGCAATGGTTCCATCCCCTGCTTCATATGGAACTCCAAAATGGTTCTATATAGAACCATTTTTTTTGGTAAAAGGTTCTATTGGCCAAGTATTGGCCCTAAAGGGTTCTTATTATTGAACCCTTGAAAAGGGTTTTATATATATATATGGAATCCATTTATATTGTCCAAAATGCATGCTATATATGTATTTATTATTAATTATAGTTAAAAGTATATTCAAATAGAAAACAATTATTTTAAATTGTAATCATATTTCTGTATTTTTGATCAAATAAATGCAGGCTTGTTGAGCATAAGAGACTTAGTTATCAACAATAGTTATGTTTCTTTTGACTGCTACTATATATTTGTGATCTACATTTTACTTTTTTTTATGTTTGTATGCCTCTTGTCTTGACCAAGGCTGAATTCATTTGATCAAAAAGAACAATTTTATATTTTAAAATACATTTATACTCATGTGACAGCAAAGCTGAATTTTCAGCATAATCACTCCAGTCCTCAGTGTCACATGATCCTTCAGAAGTAAATTTTCAGAATTATTTTTGATCAGTTTAATTCCTTGATGAATAAAATCTTTGAATAGTAGGGTAGATCAATATTGTCCAAAATGCATGTTATATACACATGTATTATTTATACATTTGTATTTAACTAAAAAAAAAAAAGATTTCAAGATTAGAAATTTATTTTTCTGGCCCTTTAAGTATATTAAGTCCAATGTAAAAAACTGTAAAACGGTCATAGACAGTTAGGTAATACTGTCGTCTAGTGTGAGTTCACTTCGTTGACTTCGTAAGGGTTGTGAGACCACAAGTCCAAATCAAGTGAGCAATTTGGGACAAGCCTTACTTACTATAATGCATGTCTGCAAAAATAATGCACTGAAGCCAGAAAAGAGGTCTGTTTTAGGCTTGTTCCTTGACTCACATTAGGTAATGTTGATTAACTTAGTGGCCTCATTAACTAACCCTCCAATGTCTGTAACCAATGACTCTGATGACTGTGGATCTGGTAGAATGAGACATCTCATCTCAGAGGAACTCTTAAGCAATGATTTATCACCACTAATTAACGTCTGAGAGCGAGCAGATGTTTTCATTTCCATTAATGCACCTGAAATGGCACCATAACAACTACCATTTGTTGAGTGAGTGTTGAGAGAACCTTCACTGGGACAAATATGAGCCTGAGCAGACTGATAGATATAGTACTTTTTGCTCTTTCCGCACGTTTAAAACAATAGCTCATTCAACTAGTTTGGCATTTCTTCCTTACATGGTGCCAAGAAGTCAATTTTATAAAGGAAACAAACTTCTGTATTTGATAGCAGCTGCGGCCACAACACAGACGGGAGAGAGTTTTTGTTAGATTGTGAGAAGAAGTGAAAGTGATTGATGAGACCTGTACTCATGCCACCTCTCTCGCTGGCTGGTTTATTGGTGGACCGTGTTGGTTGCTGTAATCTGAAGCAGATGGCAAGTTTGTTTGAAGTCCCTGCAGATGGTCATCAGTGCTCCGCTCTTCAGCACCTGAGCCGTGAGGGATCCAGACCATCGTGCAAATGACCAAAATAACCTATTCTGAAGGATGAGTCCAAAAACCTGCGAGCACTAATCAGGTCTAGAAACCCGTCCAGTCTGTCAGCTGTGATTAAATGTTTAACTGTGCTGTATAACCAACATGTTCTGTTTAATATAATCAGGAGTGGCTATTCTAAGAGCGACATTAGCATAACAGGAAAGCTTGTCCAGACGTATGTTATTTTAGTTCTGCATTAACCTTCTTTTTTTCCCCTGGCACATTTCCATCAAAAACTCCTTTTAGTCTTGGATTTGACCTACAATATAGGTTGTTCAAAATTAACATGTCCTCATTGACAGTCTGTTCAGAGTGAGATTGAAGCCAAGGCTGCATCCGATATCGTATACTTCCCTATGTAGTAGGTGGAAAACAGTATGTGACAAAATAAGTATATCCAAATTCACAGAACTCATAAAAAACAAGGCAAAAAGAACCCGGGTGACCTACTATTTTATTTCCTGCGAAATCCTGAAGTGTGCATACAATGGACAATTTTACTATCCCATGAGGCCACAGGCAATGGTGGAGGAAGTACTGAATCTCAGTACTTAAGTAAAAGTAAAAATAACCAGATAAATATTTACTTTAGTAAAAGTAGAAATAACACAATGACAACCATACTTAAGTAAAAAATACCTGATTTTAAATGTACTTTAAGTATTAAAAGTACTTGCATAACAATTTAGTCTCTTAATGTCTATTTTCTAATGATTAATAAAACATTTAATTCTAACTCATTCAACCTAATACTCCTATAATGATGTTCAATAATGATGGAAAAAAAATTGTCACCATTTCTGAAACAAGCTTGCAATTAGGCAATATACACATCATGCTTATCCTTACTATATGTTAATAACTATGTTTGGCAATAAACACGATTAATTTATGGTTTAATTCTGAACCTTTTGGCTTGCCATAATCCTTACCAATCGTATATTACACACGGTGCGTTTCCTATGCTCGTAAAAACAAATTTTTGCGTATAAATTGTACGATAAACGCACTGCGTGCGAGACGCATTTAGTCTGACCGGGTTGATATATCAATGGCAACCAAACGTCACTGGTGAGACAAACGTGCAACGGATGGACGGTCAGATTACGTTTTGGCAGGGGAAAACTGATCAGAAACTGTAACAGAAGTTGTAGAATTGTAATGGAGTAGAAAGTATAATAATTGCTGCAAAATGTAACGAAGTAAAAGTAAAAAGTATGCACTATTTATTCCAACGCATTCTCATCCTTTAGCGTCATATAGAACGCTATATGACAAAACGGCGCTATACTACGCACATGGCACCCGTTATCAGGGGCGTGGTAGTGGGGGGAAAAGTGGACCTGACTACCCAGGGCCCCGTCTAGGGAGAGGGCCCTTTGAAATACCAATTTTCTAAAAAAAAAATGTTTTAAACCTAATTAGAATTAATTGGGCCCTCCAATTGATGTCATTAATAATAATTTTAAAAAAAATATTGACCAAAATGAACTCAGTGCCAGACACTCTGGACCCCCTTCCAAATGGTTTAGTCCGCAACGCGTCGACCGCCCATAGACGCAGCGGGCGGCAAACAAGTAATAACGCAGTGAGTCTAGAGCCTGTAACGGGAGCCTGATCTGATCATGCTGTGCAAAAAGCCCAAATCGGGCTTTAAAAAAAAGAAAGAGAGGAAAGAAAAAGATGGGAGGCAGAATGCGGGGAAGCAGCTGATGACTGCTTTCTTCCCAAAAGGTGAACTGAGTTTGCTATATGCACCTAACGTTACATCCAATTAAAGTTAACGTAACTTAGTCAACTCCAGACAGCTGCTGCTAATGCAGGGTTCCAGACTGCGACCAAATTGGTCTCATATGCGACCATTTTTTTGAGAATTTGATTGTGCGAGTTAAAATTGTATGTGATGTGGTCGCGTCGCATATATACGAGTGGACGCTCGCGCAAAAGAACACCGACCGTTGTATCAGCTGCTGCAGACTGCAGTACGTAACTTATGTTCAAAACGAACGAGTAGGCTACATCATGAATCCATTTTCCAAACCGTGTTTTTGACTTATCCTGAATCACTACGCCTGTTATAAGTGTTTATATTCGGACTATTTTTTTATCCCGGATTCCCGGGGTTGACTCGGATGCGAAGTTGCCCAGTGACTGCGTGACTCGCCATAGACATTATGGAGAGAAGTAGCTCCGGCAACAGTGTTCTTCCGCAAGACACATAGACGTCACGCGCGCATTGCACACTGATGGTGAAACACGCCAATTACGAATTCATGAATAAAAATATAAAAATTAAAATGTCTCAGGAAACAAATTATATGCAGGAGGTAAGGGAGTGTGAGATTTCTGATTTTTGAACTAACTTATAAAATTTGATAACGAAAAATCTGTTTTAGCTTGTTGTAATACTCTAATCTTTTAAAATGTAATGTACATTTGAATGTTTAATGATTTTTAAAAGATAGAAATATGATGCTAATAGAAAAATGACAGACAGAAGATTATGATTCAAATGTAAATAGATAGATTGAATGTAATTCAAATGTAAAATTCTTAAAATTACAGATTAAAATTACTGTCCAAAATCCATGAAAATCCTGAAATTTGGCAATGATAATTAATATATTACAGGTATTTATGGTAAGCCTTTGCTGGCTTTGGTCCATTAAAACCACTATTCATCGGCATGCATTGATTAATCCCATGGCATGTAGCAAAAAAAATAAAAAATAACCGCGACGAAATCAAATGCTGATGCGACCAACTGAGAAAGTTTAACCTGGTTTCTGAGGGTACAGTTGTCTCTCGTGTTCTTGTGTTCTCCTATTTAAAAATAAATGTTTTTCATTTAAAACTTGCATCAGTATCATGGATCAAAATGTTAGTACACAAAACCGATGTAGCCTAAGGTTTAAAGGTATTTGAGCACAAGTAGGCCAAATGCATCAATTCAGGTGGTGAATGAAAGAACCAGTCATTACTATAATCTGATTTTATTATTTAAACACTGTTTATATTTATTTATATTCAAATAATAAAAAAAAAATACATTTAATTCAAAATTGAATTTTCACTTTGCTAACCCGCATCGTAAAATGCCATGTGTAGGGGGCCCATTGACATTGAGAGTGTACAGGGCCCAGAATTTGGTGCTACGCCCCTGCCCGTTATCGTTAATATAACACGTGCTGTGAGGGCTAAGTTTAGGTGTGGGGTAGGGTGTGCGTGTCATATTCACGCTAAAGGATTTATGACGTCTTGGGTTCGCGTGTTATATTAACGATAAAGGGTGCCATGTGCGTAGTATAGCGCCGTTTCGTCATATAGCGTTTTATGTGACGCTAAAGGATGAGAACGGGCTGTTTATATACTTAAGTAAAGTAAAGATACTTAAAAAATGTACTTAAAGGATTAGTTCACTTTTGAAAAAACTTTTGCTGATAAATTACTCACCCCCATGTCATCCAAGATGTCCATGTCTTTCTTTCCTCAGTCGAAAAGAAATTAAGGTTTTTGATAAACATTCCAGGATTTTCCCCCCTTAATATAATGGACTTCAATGGGAACCAGGTCCAACCGAGGTCCAAACGACAGTTAATAACAGTTTCAGATGCAGCTTCAAATGTCTTTAAACGACAACAGACAATGAATAAGAGTCTTATCATGCGAAACGATCGGTTATTTCAAAGCTTATTCCAAAAATGTAACTTTTCTAAGGACAAATGCTAGCCTTGTAATATATTGTGAGGCGCGTTTGCAACGTCACGTAATACGCAGTGTTGTAGTCGAGACCACCTCATTCGAGTCCGAGTCGAGACCGAGACCAGAGAGAGTCGAGTCCGAGTCAAGACCGAGTCCATAGAGAGTCGAGTCCGAGACCAGAGACGGTCGAGTCCGAGTCGAGACCGAGACCAGTGAGGGTTGATTACCTAATTTACTTTTATTTACTTAGAGAAATCCTTTTTTTTTTTTTTTTTTTTTTTACTGAATTTACTTAGAGTTTAAAAAATATGATCAGTTTAGGGTAAAAAGGCCACATAGTAGGTGGTGTTAAAAGTAAATTTATTACAATTTGTCATGCGCAGTTGCACACTAGAAAATCACCAATCACTGGGCGTGTCAATCAATTTAAAGAAATATTTTATCAACATAAATTAATAATCATGAAAAATATTTTGAATTGAACTCGAGTGGACTCGGGAATAAGTCCGAGTCCTAAAAAAAAAAAAATGTTCGAGTACGAGTCAATTCCGAGTCCAAATGCACACGAGTCCATGACAAGACCAAGACCATTAAAATATGGTCTCGAGACCGAGTCCGAGTCTCGAGTACTACAACACTGGTAATACGTAATTACGTTCAAAAGGTCACGGGCGACGTAGCCGGAAGTACAGAATCAAAATCGTCCGACATCGTTGTTTTACCTTTTAATTCCTTTTTTGTAAACGTTTTCCTTTTTTGTAAAAAAATTCCTTTTTTGAGTTAGTTTTCACGTTCAACCTATGCGTTCAACTTGTAAACACTCTGATTCTGTACTTCTGGCTACGTCGCCCGTGACCTTTTGAACGTAATTACGTATTACGTGACGTTGCAAACGCGCCTCACAGAATAGAGAAAGGCTAGCATTTGTCCTTAGAAAAGTTTTGGAATAAGCTTTGAAATAACCGATCGTTTCGCATGATAAGACTCTTATTCATCGTCTGTTGTCGTTTAAAGACATTTAAAGCTGCATCTGTAACTGTTATAACTGTCGTTTGGACCTCGGTTGGACCTGGTTCCCATGGAAGTCCATTATAAGGAGAAAAATCCTGGAATGTTTTCATTAAAAACCTTAATTTCTTTTCGACTGAGGAAAGAAAGACACGGACATCTTGGATGACATGGGGGTGAGTAAATTATCAGCAAAAGTTTTTTCAAAAGTGAACTAATCCTTTAAGTAAAGTAACAAAGTATTTGTACTTCGTTACATTCCACCACAGGTGAGGATTTGTGAATGGCAGTGAAGTGACGCAACTGACGCTGGTTGGTCACATGATAATGACAACATGGCCAATGTACGCCCAGATTATATTCATCACACAGTCATACCACTGTATATAGAACATACTTGTTTAGCAGTTGTGAAGTAATTACTTATTCAAAATAAGTACCTACTCAAGAGTATGCGATTTCAGACACAGCCCAACTCTTCCAATCAGACAATACGGACCAAAGGAAATTTGGTAGAAGTTCACAGTGCGTTAGCTAATGTTAACAGATATGTTTATTCTTATGTATGAATAAGTGTTGCGATTAACATAGGATGAATAAACTCTGTACTGTAAAAGTGTTGTTCATTATTAGTTTGTTGATGCGTTTTATGTTAACAAATTAAATCTTATTGTAAATAAATTTAAAGGCCATATACTGGATAATGGACATTCAGAAGGTCAAAAACACGGAATGTGAGGAAAGTTTTGATCCGTGATGCCCATAGTTAAAGGTTATCAAACCCATCCAGCTTTTGCTTTATTCCAACAGAGGCTATAGTGTCATTTCATACTCCAGAAAGCATGAAGGATACAGTCACGGGCATGGAAGATAGTTTCCAGCCCTCGTCTGTGCCAAATACTTCACAGATGAACGACATTAAACAGTTTGTCTGCCCTTCATGGTTATGCTAAGATGAAATAAAAAAACGATAAACGATTTTTTCTTTCACGTGGTGTCATATGTCACAGCGCTCTGAGAATATCGTGTCGAAATGGAACTTGTGTGGTTCAGTGGAGCGTGATCCTTGAAACATGCCATCTAATGTCTTGTTTCATTGGCTGAGTAGATGATAGGATGCAGACTACATGGCAGGAAATGGCCATTGTGACATGCTCAATAGTGTATTGCCTTTTTCCTATTGGTAAAGCCAAGTTGTGAAGGACAGTGAGATGGAAAAAACTTTGAAAGTCCTTCCCCACTGTTCTGATTATCTTAGAGTATACCTTTCTTGCTCAGAGGTTATTATTTCAAAGCATTGGTGACACTTTACAATAAAGTCTAATTTGTTAACATTAGTTAATTAATTAACTAGGATACCATTTAACATTTGTTTATGTTAGTGAGTAAAAAAACATTTGCTCATTGTATAATGATGTTAGTTAGAGTTCATTAACTAATGTTAACAGAACTTTGAATGTGGATGACATAGCTCAGGCCATTTGGACTGATGAGAAAGATTTGTTGAAATCCCATATCATATGATGTTGGTCTTCTAAAGATATTAGATTTGTGATTTTACCTTTCTAAGGGTGAGAGTAATCATTCAGCTGGCAACCAGCAGGACTTTTAAAGGGTGCCTTTTCACCTGTTGTTTTAGTATGTTTATTCAGGTGGTGGAACTCATATGGTCTGGAGAAAGAATTTCTCTCTGCATGGATACATTTGAATATAAATATGCAATTTATATTAATGTTATTGTGCTAAATTAATAATTAACCAATATAAAAAGAACAGTTTAGAGGTATATTGGTATTTTTACCTCTAATTTTAATTCTTGTTGAGCAAAACTTTTAAATGCTTCATATATATATATATATATATATATATATATATATATATATATACAGGGATTGGACAAAAAAACTGAAACACCTGGTTTTACTACACAATAATTTGTTAGAATGGTGAGGGCCTCATTTTGCATCCAAATACAGCACCAATTGACAGATAGAAGTCCTTCACAGTGACCAGAGGGATTATGAGCCGTTCCTCTTCCAGAACAGTGTCCAGGTCACTATATGATGCTGGTGGACTCGCTCCTCCAAAACACCTCAATAATATTCAGATCTGGTGACTGTGCAGACCATGGGAGATGTTCAACGTCACTTTCATCTTCATCAAACCCTTCTGTCACAAGTCTTGCTGTGTGTGTTGGTGCATGATCATGCTGATACACGGTTTGAGCATCAGGTGCTCATGATCCTCCAGAAGGGTTTGGTAGTCCTCGGCAGTGTTGTGTCCATCAAATACAATCAGGATTGTCATGATATTGGAGCTCAAACCATCACTGATCCACCCGTGCTTCACTCTGAAGATTGGCTGCCAGGCATATAGATGTGAAACCTCCAACATTGGCCAGTGTTTCAGTTTCATTGTCCAACCCCTGTATATATACTGACCCAAAGGATTATTAGGAACACCTGTTCAATTTCTCATTAATGCAATTATCTAATCAACCAATCACATGGCAGTTGCTTCAATGCATTTAGGGGTGTGGTCCATGTCAAGACAATCTCCTGAACTCCAAACTGAATGTCAGAATGGGGGAAAATGGTTGGTTGTTGGTGCCAGACGGGCCAGTCTGAGTATTTCACAATCTGCTCAGTTACTGGGATTTCACGCACAACCATTTCTAGGGTTTACAAAGAACGGTGTGAAAAAGGAAAATCATCCAGTAAGCTGCAGTCCTGTGGGTGAAAATGCCTTGTTGATGCTAGAAGTCAGAGGAGAATGGGCCGACTGATTCAAGCTGATACAAGAGCAAATTTGACTGAAATAACCACTCGTTACAACCGAGATATGCAGCAAAGCATTTGTGTTAGTCACTCTGAGTATTTCATTTATGAAGCAGGTATTTAATCTGACTGCTTTCAAGCTTGAATTCATATTAAAATCCCATAACATAAAATAAGATATTTTCTCATATAAATTGGAAGTCAATGGGCTTGTTTAGTTCCAAACAATCTTCAAATATATTTTAATGTTTCGTAGAAGAAAGAAGTGCATATATGTTTAATGACATAAGGATGAGTAAATAATGACAGTGTATATTTTTGGCTGGGTTTTTCCCTTTAAGTTGTAATTTGCTGAAAATCCTCAAGATCGAGACGTTGTGGCTTCATTTTTCAAGGCTTATGCGGCATGCTTTAGAACAACAAGATGGGGAATACATAAAACATTTTTTTTGGGTTAAAATTCAAAGTTCTGTCATGAAATTTTTAGATGCCGCAGGCTGATGGGTTCTTAATTCAATCTGCTTGTAATCACGTCATTCTCCTTAGGGCACAGCTGATTGGTTCCTGCTTTATCAGTAGCCAATGAGCTCACTGCTCAACTTTCGAATACTTGGTCAGCATTTGCTATAGCAGTTGCAGCTTGTTTTCAGAAACCCTTCCCCATCTGCTCACCCTGTTTAGATCTGCTACAGGTAAATCATGTATGCTATTGTACAGCATTGTACCTCACAACAGCAATAACAGCAGCAGATCTGTTTTGCCAAGACCAGAAATCAACATTGTCATATCTATTAACGTTCCAAACACTACCAGAGTTTTCATGGCACAACTACTCCTTTCTGAATAGAATTTTGTAACTGTCATAAAGATTTCCCTGTTTATTTGAAGTACCTTTTTCAACTGCCTCCACTTCCTTCCATCTCACTTAAAGAGGATAATGAGAGGGCTTCTCAGGGGATGCGGTCAACTTATCAGACTCACACCTGATTCCTGTGTGACATCTGAGCTTCAGTCTTTCCATTAATCAACCCTCTCACTCTCTCTCACACACATACTGTATGCTTAAGGTTTGTTTGTCCATCGCATGTCATGTCTGGTCATTTAAAGTCGCCATCAAGCACTTTATTTAAGAGGTGTACATATAGGCCTTTGCTTTTAAGTACACACACACACACGCATTTTGACATGCTGATAGAGATAAGTGGCCACTGCGACTCTAGGAGACATACTATCACATCATGCACTCCCAAGCCCACAACACCTACACACACTTAACGTTAATGCACTTACACACACACACAATGTATCTGCCTTATGGCCAGTCAGAAGTTACTTCACAGCAGATTATTGTAGTATTGCATATTTCATTTTCAGTTTTTACGTCTTTTCAGTTTTCAAATCTGTTTCAGTTTTTTTTTTTTTTTTTAAATGTTACATTAGTCAGGACTGTCAAGTGGCATTATATGTATTTTATTAATGCAGAGAGGTAGTCCTGGTATGCCATATCTAGGGGGCTGTTTACACCCCGGTTCTTGAAATCCCACAAGAAGATTTTCTCCATATCGAAGTCAATGGGTCCCAAATTTGTTTGGTTCCCAACCATCTTCAAATATCTTTTTATGTTTCACAGAAGAAATAAATGCATATGTTTAGAATGATATAAAGATGAGTAACTGTTTTCAACTAAAAATTAAAATTTTTATGCATTTTGGCCTTTTGTTTACACAACAAAAGTATTTATGGTCTGTAAAAACGCAAAGTTTTAACGGGGTTACAAGTTTTTGTAAACGGGTTACAAAATGCAAGTTTGTAAACATTTTTGCAAGTTTGCGAAAATGCGAATCTCTTAAGACGATCATGCACATGCGTATTACGTGTTCAATCTATAGTGTTTCATCGGCATCTAATGGATACAAGGTTTTTAGTCGTTTTCGCGGATCCGTGTTGAATAGGGATCGTTTTGATGATGGTGTCGTCTAAACTCACAGGAAAAACGTATCCGTTTTAAACACATCGTTATTGTGCAAACGTACCCTAAAATCAATGTGTGGTCTATTCCTATTTAATTTTGAATAAGTGTGGAGTCATTCAAATGTAGTTTAGTTTCACCTGGCTTTTCCCCAGCCCTATTTCAGTTAGCAACAATGTTTATAATTGTAAAATTAGTTAATGATAATAATACTGCTTTTTTGTTTGAAGGTACCTTTTAAGGACACTGGTTTCAGACAGGCTTCCAAGGCACCATACAATTATCTAAAGCTAATTCAATTGTACTTTAGGATGTAAATGAATGATTATTATGAATAAATATGTAATGCTTACTATGCTCATTTCCAATTATAAATGGATTAATAAATTGAAAACAATGAACATTTCTGAATCTTTTTTGTGCCGAGTAATAAAACACAAAGGATCCCTTTTAAAACCAATCAGATTGAAATTCATAGATTTTGAACTTTCAAGAAATCAGTTATGCGTTTGGTTTTAGACACAGACGTTGTATGCGATTCAGTTGCTTTTCCTGCGTCACATCCATTTATTCTTCTGAAAACAATTGCAGACAAACAGAATTGCGTTCTAGAGACTCCCCTTGTGACATTCTGCACGTCACTTTAAAAGTATATCAGCCCTGAATGTTGGAGGTGACGTTTTAACCCTGTGCAGTATGGATGTCACTTTAAGAATGTTGAGGAGAGACCTTGACCCGACTAATTGACCCGTCCATCTTCGGAGCCTCACTCAAACTCTGAGATAACTGACAAGAGCGCCAAGCATACTGTTTACATCCACTAAAAATAAGAGGTCGGACATATACATGCTGACCTCCCACGTGCCAGTGGAAACAGACACACTGGAAGACACAGGGACTCCCGACATGAAGATGTCCAATCAGCAGTCAGTGTGATACTGTCCACACCGTCTTCCAACACAAGGCCTTTAGAGTAATGTCTATGTCTATGTGTTTGGCTATTTATAGTGTCGTGCGCATCATGGAAGTGATCAGGGTGTCTCTAGGGTTGATTTCACTTTAGCTTTAGCACTTCCTAGTACATCTTAATTTGATCTTTATTAATGGTTGTAAGTATTCACAGTCTGTACAATATATGCAAAGGTAATAAGAGGTAATGAGAATTTAGATGTGCATGTCTGTGTAATAATATCACTTATAATGTCATTTTTAGGATACCTTAAAGTGAAATTCTACTTTTCATATTCTATATTATATTGTATACTATATTGTGATTCCTAAATTCAATTGTCACATTGAAATGATCAATTTTAATTGTATTGTTTTATTTAGACAAAATTCTATTTATTTAGTTTGGATTGTTAAATAGTGCTGTGGTGTTACTATGTTGCATTTAATTAATTGATTTTAGTTTTATTATTCTATTGGTAATTTATCCAAAATAGTAGAAAACTTTAATATTGGCCTACCAACCAACCAACCTTAAATTTTGTGGATTTTTGAGTAATCGTGTGCTATTATTTTTGGCGTAGAAACATCCTAGAATCTGGATAGCAACCACCACTCACATTTTCTATTGGAAATGTAAAAAGCTATTATTAGTTGTTGTTATTATTAGTAGTATCACACGGAAAGAACCAAGTCTGCTGTCCTAATTTGACCTCAGCACTATGTAGGAACAGCTGTAGTAATAAATAAACGGCAGATGCGATGAAAGAGTCCTTAGAGTAATTCAAGTAGTTGTCCATACTCACAGAACAAAAGCTGAATGAAAGCGCTGATCGTTCATTAGCTCCCTAAAGGAAGGAACGCCGTGTGTCAGTAGATCCATGTGAAACTGAGTCAGGCACGTATGACCGATACATGCTCATATATTCTTACAGACCACACGGAGAGCAAGCGTTTTGCTAATGCCACACGCGCGTGTCTAACACATTGAGGCACTCGGAGAAACTGGGCCAGGGCAAGACCCACAGCTTGTCCTACACTTGTGTTTGTGCGTGTGGCGGCTTTTAGATAGCATATAATGAATAACACACCAACTTGTTTGGACATCCACGATTCATTGGAGAGAAACAAAATCTTGGCAGATCGCTCCTGCTGGATGATAGAGGACGAGGAAAGCGACTAGGGGGAAACTCCAGTTGTCTGGTGGCTCGCAGTGAAGGGCAATGAGGATATCCAATCCAAACACACCCCGGTTCGGGTAAACACCCAGAGCTTTTTTCGCTCTATCTGCCAGAGTTTAACCAGGCCAAAATCAACCCAGCTATCTGAACCGCTCGCCTCTACTTGCACTTCAAACATGAGAATTCAGATCCAACCCCTGCTGATCAACCACCACTTCTCTAACATCAAAACATGCAGGCATCTTCCTCACCGCTGTATTAATGACCTGCGTTACGAGTGAAGACATGTCTTACTGCCTTGATGCTATGTGTCATTGGGGGTGAAGTCATCCAGCAGATGCTTTATTCAAAGCACAATTATTATAAGGACAATCTCCTTGGAAGAACATTAGTCACCATGAATCAAAAGTGACCTGTCATTCACATGAGATCATCACTATCCACAAGTTTCCGAGGGGCGCTCTTGTAAAAAATAAAGTGGGTGAAACTTCCGGTGAGGCGGCGGAAGTAGCATTCCAATGGTATTTTGTGTGTTAGTTAGCGAAGAGGCTAGCTGTTTTTCGGAGAATTGTTTTACTATTTAAAGACGCAAATCTTTATGAGAGATGTCGTTATGGAGCTCAGGGACAACATGTGCTGTTCGCGGTTGTACGTATAACCGGACTAAACTAATTCAGTGGCTTAAACGTGATTGTTTTGAACATTAGTTGAAAACGAAATCATAGTGATCCTGCTAGCGACTGTAGTTTCCATCAATTCTTAATATTCTATAAACTCTATCAGCATGTGTTTGGCTGTTCGCTACTGATGTTACTCCTAAACTCAGGATCAAAGCCTGTGTTGACAGAATACCAAATGTGCCAGTTAATGTATTCAAGTTGCACATTCATTTATAATTTTGAATAAACTCCAAAGCACAATGACTAATTGTGTATTTTTTATTTTAATTGGTTGTCAGCTCACACAACTGTCTGTCACCATGCCTTGATGAGTATTGATTATTAATAATGTTATTATAATACTCCCAACCAACTACTGCGGAGGTTAAAGGTACTGTTATTTCACCCTTTTTAATTTCATTAAGGTTGTGTTCCCACATCGTTAGCTAGTTTGGATCGCTATAACTTGAATGACTGTCAACTGTTGAATGAACGAGTGTCAAGCATGTCAAGTCGCGCTTTGTTTACTTCCAACCGGAAGACGCGCCCACTTTTGACGCAAGGCCTCATGGGGCTTAGGAAACGTGTGGATAGCAAACAACAATCCAACGATTTAATCAAGTCCCGCCCTACTTTTTTTCTTGTTTGAGAAGCCGTTTCACTCGGATATACATAAAGATTATCACACTTATCTTCATGCCTTATTGTTATCTAGCCTAAGCATATTATAGTTCAACAATAATATGGTATACATTTTGCGACTATATACTGTAAGCAATCAAGCAGTTGAGGAATTCTATTGGCCTAGATGTCTATACTGTATGTATGGCGATAAAGTTCATACACACATTCATATATATCAAACTTTATATAAAAAGCTGGGTGATAGTTTCATTTTCCCCCCCAAAAAAAATCTGCTGTTGAAAAAAAAGGCTGTCAAGATTTTCTTTATAGTATGTTACTCTTTATGTGAGTGTATTTTACGAGTAAATGGTAATGGTTGAAGAGTAAAGGTTGAAGGTTTTACAATGGGTTTAAAATTCTACACATCTGATTTTAAGCACAAAAGAATGTGTTTAAAGACATGTGTTTGTATGTTATTTTGCACAACATTTTCGCTTAATATATATATATATATATATATATATATATACATATACAATAACTTGTACTTGAACAATGTACTTATGCACTATGTCTCCGTGTAGTTTATGAACTTTATAAGGTTTTGTCATTCAACATTGGAGTCAAATGGCGTAGAATGATGCATACGAACGCAAATTGATGCAACTATGTTTATGCTAGTAAGCTTATTCATTTTGATGATTATATTTTGTTAATTCAAGAGTAAAAGTCACTGTACTTATTTCTTGGCATTTTACTCACTATGGTGTTGTTTTCTTTTCGCCCTCAAAGGGCTGTATTGGCCTGGTTCATTATTACCTTTAAACATGAACCTTTTTGTAATTTCTCTTGGAAGGCCTTGAGGAATAATAACAGATTTGTGGTTCCAGTATAAAACTGCGTATTTGTCCTGGGATATGGCGCCGTTTTACTGCCTGCCCTCATGATCACTAAAACCTGGTAAGTAGCTCGGTATCACGGTGGAAACTTGTTTGCTTGACAACGTCGGTCCCATATTGGACGGATTTGCGTCTCCTTCACAGTTTGTATTTGGTTTTGTCAATTACTGTAGAGTTTTCCATGGTGGCTAGGTATAGGTTTGGTGTTTAGGATAAAGGCTCTTGGCTGAACTTATTTTGGTGTAGTATGCAAATGTAAACAGCCTGTGGTTTCCATTATGGTATTTTAGGAAAGGTCATAGAGTAATGGAAATGTTTGGCTTTTAGCCGCAGGGTGTGTGTGTGTGTGTGTGTGTATGGCCGACTGTTTCGTGATGAGAGATGAAGGTATTGAATAACAGAACTCAGGAGTCTGGCTGGTAATTAATATGTTTTTTAAGCCGACACATCCAGTGTGTCAGCTTGCCAAGAGCCATCTTCAGAAGGGGCATGCACCCATAGAGAGGGGTCAAATATGCCACAGATACCAGCATATATTACCCCAAGCAACAATAATGTGTAATATAAGATCCTGTGGTTATGACAAAGCAACAAAACAAATGCCAGAAAACCAAGACAAGCAATGAGCTTTTCATTGTTAAAACATCTCTAATGTTTTATTCATACAGAATTACAATTACAATGATGTTTAGCGAGTGTTACTTGGCAAAAAATCTACCGTTGAGCAAATGATTCTTCAAATGCAGCTGAACGACCATTTTATGGACCCTTTTATTATATGAAAGTGTAAAACCAATATATTCATGCTCACATTATTTCTATGTTTTTTATTTTTTATTTTCTTGCTACATTTAAAAAAACTCATTTGTCCATTCAAAATGATATTTATTATTTTATAGTTCACCAAAATCGCTATATATGGTTAAAGTTATAGGGTTGCACTTTATTTTATAGACCTGTTTGTAGTAATGACCGGTATTAACCCTAAAACTTAACTTAAAGGGATACTCCACTTTTTTTTGGAAATAGGCTCATTTTACCACTCCCCCAGAGTTAAACAGTTGAGTTTTAACATTTTCGAATCCATTCAGCCGATTTTCTGATGTTTAGAAGAATATCAGTAACCAGACAGTCTATTTCCAAAAAAAGTGGAGTATCCCTTTAACCCATGTAGTTACCTTACTCAGTACTTTTGTGGTAATCTAAGTACACTGTAAGTACATTGAAAGTAAAAGTTATTGACTTATTGACGTATAACAATGGCACCTATGTCCATCATAATCAGGGCTCATCTGAGTCAGATGTGGTATTGCTTGCTCTTATTACTAGGCAGACTGGTATTGGCACCAGTAACTTAAACTAGGTTGTATATTCTCACAAGTGTGACAGAGCTATTCCCATCCCACTAACTCTGAAGACGCACTGTCTGGGTGCAAACATGAGCCGGCTGGCAATAGTCTGTCTCCATACAAATATTTGTGACTTTTGAGTTCTTTTGATGATGCCTTCAGTAACTTGATTACCATAAAGAGGTTTAAGGCTGTATATTGGTGCATATTTCGACCAATCATATCAGTGCGGCTCTTTGATCTTTTTTTCCCCCGGATTGCTTTGAGCTGTGAAGTTTCTGTTCCGCAGCTGGCTGACTGCTCTGTTTTAAAAATTTTTGTAAGATGTACATTATCTTGCCTGTTGCTAGCCTATTACATCATTTCTAACTTTAGAATGGTCTTCTCCACTAGATATTATATTTATTTACATTGCAGAGGTTTTTATTGTATGACTTTGGCATTAGTGTTACTTTAATAGTCAGATCTTGATATTAACACTCGCCAAATGCTGGTGGATTTCAGCAGTGGCGTGATATTACTCCTACTAGACCCTTTGATGGGTTAATATGCATTTTTAAATTGCAGTTTTTTAAAAGGCATCTGAAATAATGAACTAAAAGCAATGTAGTGGTGTTACATACAGATTTTTTTATCGATACTAAAATGAAATGCTTCCAATACTCATTTTCCACAGGATAAAAACACGATCCAGCTGCACTTTCTCGCTCTCAGACAGCAAGTTGACACACAAACACACCTCTCCTTACTCATTTCATTTGCTCTGGATGAATATTGTTGGTGTTACAGGGCTTGAATTTTGGTGTGGCATTGCGCATAATTTTACTCATTCCTGATTTTGTGCTCACACATAAAGCCACCTCTCAGTACTAAATTGACTTCTTTTCGCTGCTTATTGCACATAAACAGTCAAATACACACAAAATAATGTCAAAATGACAGTCTCGGTGAGTATTCAAGTAAACACAGTCATGTTTAAAGTAAACAGTTGAGAACGAAAACGCATTTGCAACAGTATAATGGTTCCTTGTGTCAGGTCTTAAAGTCACAGCAGCCTAATACAACTGCTGCCATATTATGAGATAATATAAAAAATATAAATATGGAAGTTTTCCCCCATGGTATCAATGTCAAAACTGTCCAGTGAAAATCCTGAGTGGCTACTTACTTTGGAAAACCACTAGCGACAGGCTGGTGAGCAAACAAGTTAAAGTCAAGCCATTTTAGTAGTTATACTCCTGTATATGTGAGCTTAAATAAGCTGAATTTTGTGCTTGTATAGATCTATACGGGATCTATCAGGGAATTTTCAGGGAATTTCAGGGAATTTTCTAATTAGGAGAAGTTTTCCTTTTTTTTTAGATGAAGTTTTCTTATAAATGACATTGTTTTAAAAGGTGATATTGTTCAAAATTACCCCCCAAATGAAGAATTATCCTATTCTGATGCACCATAGGCTGTTTTCCTTTCTCGTTCTCAAAAGGTTAAGAGCAGTGAAAAAGCGTCTCATGGGGAGGAAGGTGGAGGCTCTCTGTTCTTCGTCCGCACAGATTGGGTTTCAGTGGCCGTGCTCAAGATTTCTCCTCAGGAAACTGGGTCTGATGGACAAAAGTGTAGTCCGTCTCCAGGGATCTGTGTTCCAAAAAGGTTTATATTGTGTTTGCAGCTCCCGCAGGACTGCAGATGTTGGTGGCAGGGCCCAGGCGTGACGGATGAAAACACGCATATGTGCAGGATGTGAGGAGAATGGCCAATGTCAGAGAAACTTTCTGTCTGAACGCTTGCGGTTCAGGAGACAGGCACCATTGTGCTGGAGCTCATTTCGGGCTCCCTTAAATGACTGAAACGTATCCGACTGAGCAATCCAGATGCAGCAGGAGCAATGTTCTGGAATAGACTTTAAACTGTAGTGTTTATTTAACATGCGTCTGGTAGGAATGCAGGCTAAATGAGTAGCATTACAACTTTTAATATCAATGACTTCTTCATGAAGGGTAATGGTCTGTAACATTTAATCATTAAAGGAATAGCTCAGCCAAAAATGACAATTCTGTCATCGTTTACTGACCCTCATGTCGTTAGAAACCTGTATTATTTTTCAATTGATAATGCAGTTTTTTATTCCCTGTAAAGTCAAAATTAAGTATGTGTTTTGAGATTGTCACACCAAAGAAAAATGTGTTATTAGCCACCCAGCCAAATTTGAATGATAAAAAAGCCGTCAAGTACATTAAATAAGATATCCAAATTTTGAAACAAAATGAGTTATTGCTGTTCTCAGACGCTGGGGTCGTGTCTGCTGGCTGCGCTGAAACCATGTCCACTAGCGGGAAAGCTGCCCACAGTGATATAGTTGAGAGTACTGCTTTCGGGACGGGAGGATGAAGGCCGAGGCGGGAGATAGTCGGTTCGGCCCCATTCACCAGTAACAGCGGATTATCAGTGGCTAATCAGTGAATCCCAGTTGTCTCCGACGAAAGTTTATAAAACTATCCCGTGTAAAATGATCAGTACAGAGGCGGGTGTTGGCGGTGATCCTCAGGTTTTAGGAAATTTAAATAGACACCGATCTGTTTTGTACATGATCGCATCCAGGTTGTTGCCTACGCGTTTCCGTGTCGAAGGCATAGCTAGCTAGAAAACTGTAGGTTGTAGTTAATAACTAATAGTACTGACAGTCACTCGCGATTGAGCGGCAAACTGATGCATCATCAAGTAGGGGCGTGTCCATGAGCTCAGTGCTTCATCGAGCCCTGTTTTAGCCCCGCCCCAAAAATACGGAAAATAGCAATGGTGAAAAACTGTTCAACGGGCTAACTCCACAATTCAGTACTTCACAGTTCACAGTCTTTGTAATATGTTTTAGCAATACATTTCTAACATTTATAATCGGTTTAGAATTTATTTATTTTTTTTTTTAATTGCCTTTACAGGGACTTTAAGTGATAGTTTATAGTGACCAAGGCTGTCAGGCTCCAGCAAGGACAACAAACACCGTAAGGTAGTCAATAAAACCCATGTCAAATTGTCCAAGCCTTGAAAGAGACATTTAACTTTGAACTTTGAATTGATAAAAAAGTTATTCTATTTATTTTTATTATTATTATTATTATTATTATTGAAAGTGGCTCCTAATACGATTTTAAAACTTTATTTCATTGCATTTTTTAATTTAACTTCATTTGAATTTATGGTTTGGGAAAAAATTATTTAAAAATATATTATATTTATTATATATTTGATATACTTAATTTTTTTATTTCATTTATTTGACTGAAATGGCTCCCAATAATATTTCAGATATTTGGCAGGTGATTTTTTTTAACATATTTTTTAGTAAATACATACTTGAATTTCAGCCAAATAAAGGTGTCATGCAGCTTAAGATGACTGAGTAAAGCTTTTATTTTATTTTATTTGGAGCAGGCATGAATATATATATATATATATATATATATATATAAAACATTTAATTTTTCTATTATGAAATTTAAAAAAAAAAATACAGGTTTGGGATGGCATGGGGGTGAATTTGGATTAATTATACCTTTAAAACTGTGATTTGCTATCATTGTATATTTACGGTATTTTAGCATTACGGTATTTCAAACCTCAAAATGATGTATGTACATCTGTGCATATCTGTTTTTCCAGATGAGACATTCAAATGGAATCTCCATTCGCTTTCACCAAAACCTGACCTGTTCTCACACAGAGATCCATGGGCCACTGGTCAGATTGCCATCTCTGTATCTTACTGGATACGAGTTCAGGTGTCTGTGCTGAGGTTGGTCTTGTGAAACGCTCTCCTGCTGGTTTCCCCACAGAGTGTTAATGACCCGAGAGCTGTTAGAATAACGTTAGTCCTGCTTTACCCCTCTCAAACACACTGACCTAATAGTTTTACCACTCCTGTCGCTGTGTTTAGTGCCACTGTTTTTTTTTCTAACGGACAGACTTACCAGTGTTCTCCTCTCTGTGCAAATCATCACCACAACACCTGCTTGAAAGCCAATCGCCTACACAGCTGTCCGAAATAGTAGTTTTTATTTCTTTTCTGTTGTTACTAGATGATGGCGTGCTTTATAACAAGCAACTGACAACAACTATGTCAATTGTTCTTAAGGGTTTGCAATCCATACCATGCATTTAAGTAATAAGCTCAGATGATTAGAGTGGACACGTTTAAGCTTGTTGCATCACTAGTAGTGTAGATGGAGTGAAAGGCAGAAAGACAAACAGAGAGTGTGTAAAAACAGATCAGTTCACCCCTGCTGTTAACTACTGCCACCTGTGCAATATACCACCACTTTCTCAAGAGAGCAAGAGAGTCTTACCCCTCCCGCTTTAAACACCTCACTGATCTAAAAACAATAACAGTTTCTTTTGGTATCCAAGGACTGATTTTCCATCTCCCATGGCTCATTTCACAAATTCTCCGCTCAGTTATGAGTGCTTTAATTCCACTGAACTTTTCCCTTGTTCGTTTGAGACTTGTTTTAAACAGTGTTATTTGGTTATATATTATTTTATAATTTATTATATTCGGTTTTGCTACTTGTTAGTTATTTTTCCTTATTATCTGTCCAACTAAATCTTTTCAAAATGTAGTTACAAATTTATAGAAACAGCTGACGTTGGGAACAACTTTTACACCTTGTTTGGTCCGGACTTTCGGACCTTTCAGTTTGGTCCGAATCAATTTTACCGGATCAAACTGAAAAAAGGTTTGGTTCGTTTCTAGTGTGAAAGCATTTCTGTATGGTTCGGACTTTCAGACCTTTTACAGGACGTTCTGTTGGTTCCCAAAAATCCGAAAACAAAAAACAAAAAACAGAATGTGGCAGGAAAAATGAGCCGTGGCAGCACGTGGGGAGAAGAGGAGACAAGGTTTTTAATATATGGTCTGATGACATAATAAGAAGTCAACTTGCAGTCTTCTCCTCCTTTCCTGCCGGCGACGATAAAATGATGCTATACAGAAAAAAAAGTTCTGTAGCGCGAAAGGGGCAGAAAGCAAACCCTGTATATTTTCTTTATTTTACAATAGCACTATATTTTGTTTCAATTGTAAGTGGACACAAAAAAGTAGACATTTTACACTTTATTTTTCATTTTTTTAAAGTCTAATCGTGAGCATAAATTGATAAAAACGGAGTGTTTTAGTATTTTGCTGCTTTGTGAAGAAAAACCAGGAAAATGATAGATGTAGATATATATATATATCCTTATTAACAGTATAAAAGTTATTTAGTCAGGAGCAGAGTGGTTTTCTCTTTGTCTTTTGTTGTTAGATTAATGCTAATGACACAGACAGCAACAGGTTTGTTAGGCTGCTGTCACTTTAAGTGACACACAAGTTCATTTAACTCGTTTTAAATAGTTTAAGTTCATTCTTACGAGGATACTCAATTTTGCCACTTTTGTGTTTTGGTTTAATAGCACTTGAATGATAACGTGATTATGTACTGTAGCGCAGCCAAAGGATGACAGAAAAACAGGTTCTGTGTTAATTGTTATTTTTAAAATATTAAACTGAAAATGTTTATTTCACGTAAATTTTGACAGCCCAAATCAAAATGTCTTTAAAGATCATGAACAATTCTGTCACATGTGTAAACTTTCAACTGGTATTGTACATGCCCGTGGTTCCTTTTAAAGGGATACTCCACTTTTTTTTTGGAAATAGGCTCATTTTACAACTCCCCCAGAGTTAAACAGTTGAGTTTTACCATTTTCCAATGTATTCAGCCAATTTTCTGATATTTAGAACAATATCAGTAAACAGACAGTTTCTGGTCTCATTGACTTCCATAGTAGGAAAAAAAACAATATACTATGGTGGTCAATGAGACCAGAAACTGTCTGGTTACTGATATTTTTCTAAATAACAGAAAATCGGCTGAATGGATTCGAAAACGGTAAAACTCAACTGCTTAACTCTGGGGGAGTTGTAAAATGAGCCTATTTCCCAAAAAAACTGGAGTATCCCTTTAAAGGACAACTCCGGTCAGTTTTAACATTGAGCTCATTTTTTTGTATATTTGGAGTGCTGTCTGTACAGACAAAAACGACAAAAATCGGTGTTGCCTACACCGTGTTATCGTCTTTTTAAATTTGCACCCTGTTGACTTCAATGGGGTGAGTTCTAAACCTGCTTTTAGCCTCTTAACATCCTTGATTTGTCATTACGAGTGCACAGCCATGTGAGTCGTGTTATTAAGAGTGACCACGGTCAATCTGACTGCAGTAGATGTGAAAGATATGAATAAAAATGATGTTAATTCAGCCAGCTCACATACATCTATTTGCTTCATGTTTTCGGTCGAAGCCCACAGTAGTCGATTGTCGAGTTCACGCACGTGATCATTGGTGAATATCATCTCAAACCTGCACTCTCAGAAAAAAAGGTACGAAAGCTGTCACTGGGGCGGTACCTTTTCAAAAGGTACACTTTTGTACTTAAAGGGTGCATATTGGTACTTTCGTGGTACACTTTTGTACCTAAAGGGTGCATATTGGTACCTTCATGGTACATATTTGTACAATTATGGTATCGATATGCACCCTTTGGATACAAAAGTGTACCTTTTTGAAAAGGTACCGCCCCAGTGACAGCTTTCGTACCTTTTTTTCTGACAATGTGTGGTGTTCTGAGAATATCAGCTCAGTGGATAGTTCATCCGAATCAGATGTTGAACACACAGAGGTTTGATTTGATATTGTGAGATTGACAATTGGTTGTAATTATGAGAGACTAACAACATATCAGAACTCTAAAGTTTTTTTTTTTTTTTTCTGGAATGGTCTGATTCCCTATTGTGGCATATGACGCACATTGTACATTTGTGAGATCAGAAACAGGGAGTTGTTCTGTTGAGAGACACATTCTTCTGTTCCGGTGTTCTAATTTAACTAATTTACGTCAAATGCACATGCAGGGTTGATGGTTGTTCATGAACTGATCACATCAGACTCACACACCCCTGCCTTCCTTTCCCGCAAAAGCTTTTATTTTTCTGCTGTCACAGCATCATATTTCCTCCTCCCTCTCATTTCCTTTTTACTCATCACATGCCCTAACTCCCTCTTCTGACTTTTTCATACAATAATTTGTAATTTCCCCTTTTTTTTACTAGACCCTGTAAAGTCACAAATACAGTACTGTGCAAAATTCATATAAATATTGAATACATTCAGATGTCCACCCTGTGCCGACAGGAGGAACAAGAAAAGACCGCACAGGCCATCATGCTGTTCCGCAGATAAAAGGTCATCGACTGAAGCCTGATGGTCCGGTACAGGAAGCCCTCAGCAGGATACTACAGTAACCCTGGATGATTCATGCTACTGTTGTCAAGGCAACTTAGCCTTTTCCTGTGTTAGGATATCCTGTGACCGAGGTGGAGGGATGGGAGAGAACATATGACAGGTATTCACTGGTGGATCAGTTTTTTTTTTTCTGTAGAAGGTGCTTACTTTAAATTTGCAGAAATGTTTGTTTAATTTACAGAAGTACACATAAAAATGAAAATTCTGTCCTTATTCAACGTCATGTTATTCCAATTGGGCACATCCTTTCTACCTCTAACTCAACAATACTTTTTGGTGATTGTTATCCATTTTAGAGCTTGACAGTCGCTTTGAACTTATGTGCATTGTTCAGATTTTCTCTTTTTGTGTTCCACAGAAAATATTACCTACATGTTTGGAGGGTTAGCAAATAATGACAACATTTTTATATTTTGGGAGTACAAGTATTGACACGAAAGTATTTGTATGGTGAATAATGAGTCTTTTCAATCATGTGGTCATAGAACAGTAAAGCCTTGTTCATCAGATACTATGTAATACCGCTGATCTTCGGAAGTGCATTCAATAAACACACATCGCAATGATGGTTCCTTATTAGACCTATATGTACTATGTTATTGGACAGTGCAGCCCTGAAGCAGCTCTTATTTCCCATCATTGATTGCCTGACTTCCTGCAATAATAAACAGAGCAATCGCTCCGGATGGAATATAGGAGGATATCGGGGTTTTTTGTTTTCCTTTTCACATGCTGTTTTTGTGTAATCACTCGCATATGGGCTGATAAAATATCTAGTGTTCCTATTCCTTGAAAAATGTGAAGGACAACAAAACCTTTAAATGCTTAAAGGGATAGTTCACCTAAAAATGTCATCAATTGCTCACCCTGTATTTGTCATTCCAACCCTTTGTTACTTTCCATATTCTGTGGAGCACAAAAATATATATTTGCCTTTTTCTTTAGTCAACATCCATCCATCCACCCATCTTGTTTTTTTTTTTTTTTTCTAAAATGTTCTTCGTATAGGCTTGGAATCATATGATGAGGAGTAAATGATGACAGAATTTGTTAATCTATGACTATTATATGAAGGACTAAAAATGACAAAAGGAAAAATAAATAAATAAAAGTAAAAATAAATAAATAAATGCAATAAATATAGTGAAAATAAATACATTTTTGTAATATAAATGGCTATTTCTGCATTTTTACATGTATTTATCTATTTATTGATCTTATTGCTCTAACCAATCCTGCTTCAGACTGATGTTGGCACCCCCCACTCATTTAGGCACAGGGAAAAATAAATGGTAATAAATAAATAAATTCAGAAATGTGGAAATACATAAATAAATAAATGTAGTAATGTGGAAATTCATAAGTAAATATATGTAGAAATAAATAAATATATGTAAATAAATAAATATATACATAAATGTATAAATAAATCTATAAATACATAAATAAATGCATAAATAAATAAATAAACACATGTAAAATACAGAAATAGATATTTATATTACCAAAATGTATCTATTTTCACTATAGTTCTTCATCTATTTATTTATTTATTTATACTTTTATTTATTTATTTATTTATTTATTTTTCCTTTTGTCATTTTTAGTTCCTTTTAGTTCAGTCAATAATTGGCATTTTCACCAAGGGCTGCTGGCTCAATGAATCACAGGGAAAATGCCATTGCATGCAAAACTTGAGTAAAGTTGAAACTAAATTTAAATTCCCTGGCCTGTTGCATGTCTCATGAAGGTTAAATGTTAAGGTGGAGAAGGACACATATATTTTAGACTGCAGATATGAACTATTAAAAAAGGAAATGCATTTCCTCACAGGCTGACAGCTCTTTAAAGTAATCCAAATCGAATGACCCCAGGTTATGCTGCTTGTGCATAGAAATGCCCTTCAATCTAGAATCAGGACTATTAGTTGAGGAATGCTTTTTTTTGTGTGTGCCTGTTTACAAGTCAAGGTTACATGGTCTGCCACAGGAATGATGGATGTTTTTGGGTAGAGAAAATTGCATATTCATGTTAATTTAGTGTTGCCGCACTAATTCATATTAATATTGCGAGGGTGCTGAAAAATTCCAAACATTTTCATCCAGAAAAATAATTTCCTGCCCATTTTTTTTCCCTCGTTCATTATGAGAGCCGCAGGAGAGGTCATGTCCTTGTGTATGCAGTTTTAAATCGATACAGGAAATGACCCTGAGAGAATTCGGAGTGTGTGTTTCTGTGTAGACCAAATGTGTGTTTGATTAAACTATACATAAAACTCTTTCAGTCTTACTTTTATAAATGACATCAAGTCAGATGTCCTTTTCTTATTTCCAGGAGTAATCTGTTTAATAAAGCTTTAATGATATTTTGTAGACTAGCTCTGCAATTTTTGCAATAGACTGTTCTACGACTCCATAAAAATGCGGTGTGGGGTGGGGGATAGATGATGATGTGTTTGTTTACTGTGGCTAAATATGATAACTTCAGTATATTTTTCTCAGTAAACATTTTCTGAAGGAAATCATTTCCCCCAGTGGCTGTAATGAAAAATGAAAAGACTGTTATATGATTTTTTTTTTTTTTTTTTTTTTTTTTAAATGAGCTTGCATTGATTAAAAGGATCAGGTTCAAGGCTTGGAAAGTAATCAGAAGCTCAAACTTTCCCCACAAGCCTGTAAGGTGCCAGTAGCCATGAATAGCTTGAAGTCAATCATTTTGAATAAAAAAGGCCTTGTTTGTAATTGTGAAAAAATAAGATATTTTATTCTTTTCTGAAACACAAATTATGATGATTAACATAATGTGTGGCTACTTTTGAGAAATTTTGACTGTACATTTAATATACTACTTGTGCCACATTGCAATGGACTGAAGCCAAATCAGGTCTTCTGAAGCCAAATCAGGCAATGACTGGGCCTTGGGGGTGCGTCCCCTAAAATGTTTGTAGTAAAAGTTATAACTGTATTAAATGAGATTATGAGACTGTTTTAAATATTTTTAATATACAAATAAGGAATGTTGAAAAGAGTGATACTTTGAAACTAAACCGCCAGTAAGAGGTGGCATGCGGTCATATTAATGAGCGAGTCATTGAGTCATTCATTTAAACGAATCGTTCAAACGGCCGATTTATTCAGAATGAGGCTGTTTTATATTGGGTAATTGAATCTTTGACTCGAGAGATTAGTTCAAAATGCTGATTCGTTCAGTAATGAATCATGGGTGAGTGTTGCTTTGAGATGCGCTGTTGTTTGGAACTGTTTTCACTGCTGAAACAGAAGGAAAACAGTCATAATTTGCGCCTAAAAATGCAAGTAGCCTAACTTATAAGCTTTTAAATGTTTGTCTATTGAACTTATGAAATGTAAATATCGGTTTCAATTGTGATAGCATTTAGGAAAACAGCACTCGAGGTCGTGTAGGCTATATATATATATATATATGAAGAGTTCAGATGCAAAAGCCTCTAAATGCCATTTGAAATTTTCTTCTTTAATGATGATTTTTATGAAACCTGTATATTTAAGTTCAGTAATTTCACTTAAATAACAATTAATAGGTAATTATCATTGCCATTTAAGTGAAATTACTGAACTTAAATATACAAGTTTGATAAAAATCATCATTAAAGAAGAAAATTTCAAATGGCATTTAGAGGCTTTTGCATCTGAACTCTTCATATATATATATATATATATATATATATATATACATACACATACATGTATGTTTTTTCATGTTTTATATATTATAAATAACTGAGCGAGCCTCAACAGCGCAACTGTCTGGACTTCGTGCATTCGGCTAATAGCTGCCCTGATTGCTGCCTCGCGCTAGTAAATAAATTAATTAATGTTAAAAATATGAAATGTCACTAAAGACCTATAATTTTTCACAATTATTTTTAATGTTAAAATATTTGTCGGAGACCCCCCAAAATCCAAAAATAAATTCTTATGGGGGTTCCCTAATGACCCCCCCCCAGACCCCCCTCATTTCGAACCCTGAGCCAAATGATAGCTGTGTGACAAACAGGCTAAACTATTTAAGTTGTTTTTACATCAAATCTTATTTTTTTGATTAACTAAAATACTAAGAGATGCTTATTGTTCCCAAATAAGACATTTTGAATAAATCAAAATTATGATGATTTTCAATATCAGTTGCATTGGTTATACTGG
Organism: Pimephales promelas; assembly: GCF_988280905.1. NCBI lineage: Eukaryota > Metazoa > Chordata > Actinopteri > Cypriniformes > Leuciscidae > Pimephales > Pimephales promelas. The sequence continues at coordinate 23,127,566 of NC_142778.1, forward strand.
AGCTCTGTGCAGTTGTTATGGCTGACCGACAAGAAGTGGGCGGTTATTTCGTTTTTTATTTTTATTTTATTTTTTTACTTTTGTTCTACATCCAATGGCAATTTTTAAACAATATAAATTTTATTAAGAATACATAAAGTTCATGTCATTTAAATATGCTCTCTATTGTCCTGACCATGCTCAAGCAATAAAACACTTTTGTGTTCCAAGGAATAGGAATGCTTAACTTGGATGCGTCTCCACTCAGCTCTTGGAGCTGAATGATTTTATGCGTAACATTCTAGATGATGGACCCTGGGATCTTTGGAATATATTTATTGCAATTCTTTAAGGAAACAATGAAAATTGATATAACACACTCAAGTCAACTGGACCCACTCTGTCTGACTTTCATGCTAATCACTACACATTTCCTTCCGCCCCCCCTTCAGCAAGCAGACTGGCCTTTCAGACGAGCCCTCACCTGCAGAGTCTGGCTCCCCGGAATTGCACTCTCTCCAATATTAAGCAATGTTATTGTAAATGCGATGTATCAAATTATTATTTTGGAATGATTGCGTGCATTTCTGCCGAGCTCAATTCGCACCTCCCCTCTACTCATGCACAAACACACTAAGGGGTTGATATTAATCCCAAGATCAAGAGAGTCTTGACGTCACCGTGTACTCAGGTGGGGTTACACCATCATCAGCCCTTGAGACCTGCAGCCTTGCGCCCAATTTAGAGCTGTAACTAGGAGGGTCCCCTCATCTATTTTGTGTGTGTGTGTGTGTGAAAGTGAGAATGGGTGTAGCATACACAACTACCATCAGACACAATTTCATAGGCTTTACTCTCATCCAGGTATATGTCTCGTTCTCACAGGATATTGGATGGTGTATCTCAGGTCCCAAGACTCCTCTGCCAACATCCACTGTGAGTTAAAACCCTCTGATTCCCCCAATTTATAATAATTCTACTGTTTTATGGGTTTGTTAAATTACGTAGCTTTAGTTTGATTTGTCTTTGTCTGAGAAGTATTGTCCCGGTAACAAGACTGTGATGGTTGCAGATGTTGATCGCACAGAGAATATCCGAGATTTGGTGAATCCAGCTGTTATGAAGGTTGATGATGCAGGGATATTCAGACACAAGCCCTGCAGGCAAGTTATTGCCCTTGTGCAATATCATAGCTCAGATGGAAAAGCAATACATTAGTAGTAGTATTTATAATAAATAGAGACCTGTGAGAGATATAGTTCTACTATATTTTGAGAGAACTGATGATTTAGTATCCAATGAAAAAGTCTACATTCTGGATTTTACCGAAAAAGTCACATAAATTGCAAAATCTGTGAACAGCATGTAACTGTAAAAGTTTTTTTTTTATTCTAATACTTAGTTTGAGGAAATATTGGCTTTACCAATGTTTATGTTACATCAGATCATTCACTCTAGAGCTTGGCTATTGTATATTGCATAACAGTTAACTGCATCCACTGTAATTGATACAGTGTGTTCACCGCAATATATTAGAAAAATAGTTTGTAAATAAATTAGTACAACTAAAAGAATTGGTTTGTTGATGGACATGCACTTGTTATTGATGATGGTGAGGAATTAGTTACAGTTGCAACATCTTATGTACCTCATACTGAGCACCGGTAGTGTATCTCTGAGAAACGTCCTGCTCAATTCGTCCTTGCGATAGAGGTTCGGGTTGAATAACGAGTTCTTCCAGTCTTTCATAATCGGAGTCGCGCTCGCATTGATATGGTCAAATCGACGTGATTGTTCGTTACTGTGTCTAGTTTACAGTGTAGGAAGCCTCAGGACAAGCAGAGCTGACACGGCAATGGGCATTTTTGTTTTTGACGCACGCGCTGTACGCGGTAGGCCAATCAAAACAGACTGAGCTGTCTGGCCAATCAGAGCAGAGTAGCTTGCGGAAAAAAGCGATTTAGAGGATGACGAGTCGTTTGAGATTCATTGAAAAAGTGATGATGTGCAAATATATATTATGAGGAAATTAAACAGTTTTTTTTTTTTTACCTTTGATGCATCTAAACATGTTGTTGGAGACTCCACAACAACATTAGGATACTTTAAAATAGCATAATAGGGGCCCTTTAACAACATCAGCTTTGCGTGAATACATTTAAATCCCTTTAGATATTCATCCTTGTTTTCGCATGGGCCGGTTGCAGTCTCCTTTTTTCTCTAGCCACTCCGAGGTCCGAAGTCTTTTGGATTTTACAACGGGTGAATCACTTGTCACTTGTGATTATCGTTTGAATCTTTCTGGATCTGCCATCAAATTGATAAGTTTAACTATATCGCCCTACAATCCATCGCGCTCTTTAAGATCACTAAATTCGAGGCTTCTGGTCATTCCTAGGATATCCAGATCCACCAAAGGAGGGAGAGCATTTTCACATTTAGCTCCACTCTGGAATAGCCTTCCTGATATCGTTCGTTGCTCAGACTCGCTCTCCCAGTTTAAAACTAGACTAAAGACGCATTTATTTAGCCTGGCATTCATATACATTTTTTATCTTACAGTTACTGTAAATTTGGCCTCTAGTTCATAAACGCCAGAGGAGAACTGGCCCCCGACTGAGCCTGGGTTCTCCCAAGGTTTTTGTTTCTCCATTGGGTCATCTGATGGAGTTTTAGGACACCATCGGGTCACTTGATGGAGTTTTTTGGTTCCTTGCCACTGTTGCCTTTGGCTTGCTCAGTTGGGGATATTCAAATTAAATGACCCATCATACCATTGATCAGCTCTACCAATCTTGATTGTCTTTTTTTTCATGAATAAACAAACACTGTTATGTTGTCTTGATTGATACTGTGAAGCAGCTTTGATACAATCTCTATTGTGAAAAGCGCTATATAAATATATTTGACCTGACTTGACTTGATATTAAGTGCTGTGAGAAAAGGCTATAAATCTCCACCTCCAACATCTTCACACGCAATAGCTGACTAGCCGAAACTCCTCCTTTATGTGTACAGATGTGACGTAATGACGCAAAGACATGCTCGAATCTCCCGCGGAAATCCACCAGTAACACTTCAATTAAAAAACAGTATTACAAGCTTAACATTTTGAATCAAGCTAAGCCGAGCAGATAGTTTTGAACACTGGCTGGTTATGAACTTGCTCAAAAAAAAAAAGAAAAAAAAAAAAAAAAAATTGGGATAATAATGTTTACCCCAAAAAGTTACGGACTGCAGCTTTAATCTAGGTTAATGTTATAAAAAAGTTCTATTATTCATATTTTATGATACATTAAAGTTTCATTTATTTATACAACTTAAGATTTAAAAATAGTTTTATTATCCATATCTAATGTGGAAATTAATTAGATTAATACCTCAGAATTATTGTATTATTTTCATTGTTAGTTTGTGATACATAATGCATTAACTAATGTTAAGGAATGGAACCATATTGTTACAAGTCTAAAATAAAAAATTTTCATGTATTACATTTAATAATTTTGACTGATGTGTTAATAGGGTTTTTTTTTATAATATATTTTATGATAATATACTTTACCTCTTTAAGTGTGTGAGAAATGAAGAAAGTGAAAATAGATGAACTGCTCTCAATGCATATGTATGAGACCATCTTTCTTAGATGCTTTTTATTGTTCAAGATAATTGTGCAATTTATATCACGCCATGTGACTGGAAAAGAGCAGGACTTTGTTCAGCCACCACGCATATTGAATGGTAATGTAAATGCCATGGTGATTATCTTATTGAGCGATGGTTTTTGCTGACAGACTGTAGGATGGTTCTATGTGATCATCTTATTCCAGAGGGACTAGTTAAGGGTGAACGTCCTCACTTGTGCCTGCTGGCTGAATTCTGGGCCATTAGGCAGAAATACATATCTACCAGCTGTTCAGATGTTTGAATGTGCGTATCACTGCAAGGTTTTAATGTCCATCATTCCCTTTGTGCATTTCTTTTTAATTAAGAGCGAAAGACAGTTGTTAGTAGAGCTGTGGAGATATGTCTGACCTTGCTTTCTGAGGGCTTAATGTTGACAAATGTCCCATTCGCCTCTTTCAACACAGTCTGCCTATAAAGCGCTGCTCCGGCAGATAGCTATCTGGGGATTTGACTGTACCAGTTTTCAAAGACTTCACAAAGACTTTATATCCTCGTTGTTCTTACAGAAGCGAGGCTACACAACAATTACTTTGCAGAATAGCACAAATACATTTAATTTTGTTGGACAATGCTTTTATGTGTAAATTTTTTCTAAAAAATTTAACTCGATTTTGACATTTTCAGATAAAAATGTCCCTATGATTCATTCCATACAATTCACATTTGCTAACGTGTTTTATTTCCTATGCATTGCTAGAGTGCTGTATTGTAGCTGCCACGGCTTGCTAAGTTGTTTTGAGGGGTTTCCATGGAGTTTCTAGAACTTGTGTCGTTGCTAGGGGTTGCTAAGGTACTTTTTAGTTCCTAAGTTGTTGGTTGTTTTCTGGGATTTGCTAGCTGGTTGCTAAACTGTTCTGGGGTGCGTTTCCCGTACAACGACGTAGTTCGCTGATTCACTACCATAGTATGATGCATCGTTGGAAAAATCAACGACGTAGCTAGTCACGACTATTTCCCGAAACCCACTGTCGCAAAGTATCGTTCAACCACGTTGGTTTCGGACGTGGTGGAGTAATACCTACTTTTAATGAAACTGTTTGAGATCCAATTAATGCTAGATTTGTTTTATATAAATTACAGACATGTCATCTGAGGACTAAATAAATAAAATTAAATAAATAAATTAGTAGAGCACGTTCGCACATGCACACTCTTCAAACACGCTACTTTAAATCTTTCGAAAAACTAAAAGACGTAAATTCCATTCGTATGTATTCTAAATAAAAGACACCGATTGTACTGAATGTCAGCTTGCTTATTTTGCTCAAGATAAGGATTTATTACCTCAAAATGTCATGCAATATAGAAACGATGCATCTAACCACAGGTCGAGAGCTGCCGTTCAAACCACACAACTTTGCGATGCTGTTTGCGAATGTTTGTTGGAGCGATGGTTTCGGGAAACACTGAATCGTTGAACTATGCTGATAACGACGGAACTTGCGACCATAGTTGGCTAACGATGCTTTCGGGAAACTCACCCCTGAGTGGTTTAATGGGAGTTGTTACATTGTTTTTGGTGGTTGCTAAGATTCTGCATAGTTTCCTGGGAGATGCTATTTGGGTGGTTGCTGAGGTTCTGAGTGATTTCTGAGGAGTTTATATGGTTACTAAGTGTTCTGGGTGTTTTTTAAGGAATTGTTTGAGAATGTTGTGGGTCACGGTGGTTGATGGCGTTGATAAAGTTTCTCATAGTTTTTAGGGAGATTCTAGAGCCTTTCTGTTGAAGGTTGGTTGCTAAGGTTCTGAGTGGTTTCTGAGGAGTTGTTAGAACACTCTGGGTGGTTACTAATATTCTGCATAGTTTCTTTCTAGGAGTTTTCTAGAACATTTTAGGTGGTTGTTAAGCAGTTACCAAGCTTCTGAGCTATTTCTAGGAAGTTACTAGAACAGGGTTTCCGCGGGGTCTTAAAAAGTCTAAAATTCTGAACTTTAAATTTAAGGTCTTAAAACGTCTTAAAGGGTTAGTTCACCCAAAAATGAAAATTAAGTCATTAATTACTCACCCCCATGCTGTACCAACCCCGTAAGACCTTCGTTCGTCTTCGGAACACAAATGAAGATATTTTTGATTAAATTTGAGAGCTGTATAACTACCACATTGGCTCCTAAGGGACTGCCTCTTGACGGCCCAGAAAGTCAATGAAGAAAATGTTTAAATATCCCAAGTGACTACCGTGGCTCAACTATATGTTTATCAAGCGACGCGAATACTTTTTGTGCGAAAAAACAAACACAAATAACGAGTTTATTCGACTATTTCTTTTCTTCCTTGTAGGCCAGAAACGAGACTTCCTTAGATTTCCACGACGCATGCGCGAGATTTGCGATCTGCTTACACTACTTCAGATCGCAATTCTCGCGCATGCGTCGTGGAAATCTAAGGAAGTCTCGTTTCTGGCCTACAAGGAAGAAAAGAAATAGTCGAATAAACTCGTTATTTTTGTTTGTTTTTTCGCACAAAAAGTATTCGCGTCGCTTGATAAACATATAGTTGAGGCACGGTAGTCACTTGGTATATTTAAACATTTTCTTCATTGACTTTCTGGGCCGTCAAGAGGCAGTCCCTTAAGCAGCCAATGTGGTAGTTATACAGCTCTCAAATTTAATCAAAAATATCTTCATTTGTGTTCCGAAGACGAACGAAGGTCTTACGGGGTTGGTACAGCATGGGGGTGAGTAATTAATGACTTAATTTTCATTTTTGGGTGAACTAACCCTTTAAAAACGGCCAGATTTTCATCTGAGGTCTTAAATTTGATTTGGTCAGGTCTTAAAAAGATTTTACCCTCGTTCATTTGCCAAAAATCTGGCCGCAAAAAAATATCGAGTCGTAGCTTACAAAGCGGAGCCTTAGAGCAGGGGTTCAAACCGGTTCAAACACGGCGCTCACGTGCTACCATTAGCTTCTGGCTCGATACGAGTTAGCTCGCCAAGAGGCCGTTCACACACCGGGTTTGTGCGCTCAAGTTCATTCAAATATAGGTGCGTGGCATCCGCAGCGAGATTGAAAAATTCTCACCGTTTGCAAACGAACTAAAGAACCAACCAATCACTTAAATTTTAGAAATTTGTGAGTGGTTTCTAGAGTTATGCACCTTAAGTGAACTGGATGATTTCTAAGGATTTTTTTTAACCATTAGGGGGCTTCTTACAGTTCTGAGGTGTTTCCAGGGAGTTGCTAGAGAATTATAGCCATTACTTGGTGGTTACTAAGTTTCTGCACGGTTTCTTGTGAGTTGCTTGGTGGTTGCTTGGCAGTTGCTAATCTGTTTTGGTTTCTAGGGATTTACTAGAGCACTGTGGGTAGTTGATATGGTTCTGTATAGTTTCTAGGGAGTTACTAGAATATGTTGGGTGGTTGCTTGCTAGGGAGTTACCAAGTTTCTGAGCTATTTCTAGCATGTTACTAGAACATTGTGAGTGTTTTCTAGAGTTTTAGAAGGCTACAGTACTTAAGTGTTCTGAATGATTTCTAATGATTTTTCTAACATTGTAGGCGGTTTTGTAGTTCGAGGTCCTTTTAGTGGGTTCCTAGATAATTGTATGTGTTGTAGGGTGTTGATAAGATGCTCAGTGATTTATTGAAGGAGTTAGGAGTTATTGAAAAGGTTGTGAGTGAACCTTTTATGTATGAATTGTGAGTGTTTGATGGTCTGTTGCTGATTCTGCATAGTTTATAGGGCGCAACTAAAGCATAATGGGTGGTTGCTAGGGGGTTGTTAAGCTTCTGATTGGTTTCTTTGGAGAATTTAGAACATTTTGGGTGGTTGCTATGATGTTGCTAATGTTCTTAGTTGTTTCTAGGGAGTTAATTGATGGAACATTGTGGGTTAGAATTTATTAGTTTGCATCAAAGTACAAACATTAACAGTGTACATAATAAATAGAAGGACGTCCATTTGACCACAGAATTCAGACTCTGTGCTTGTGTTTTTCATTCGGAGATTTATAATGCAACTTTACACCTTTCATTAGCTGGAGCTGGCCACTAACATTTGGCCATGAGTGTCTCGCATTGGACACAGCTCTAAATGACGACTTGTAAAACCCAATCGCTTTCGAGGAAGGATGCAATCAAACCATATTTTTAAAAACATGTTACATACTATCTTGTGCTGGGTTTCTAGTCTGGCTACGACCACATGGCAATATGAATTCACAAAATGCCAGAATACCTTATTGGTACAGTAGTTTGTGTCTGTGAACGGTGCTACAGTCTAGTTTGTGTTGCATCATGTAAGTATGGACTCTGAGAACTGAGGGTGGCAATTGGGATGAAATTGTAACTGTCAATTTTCAAATGCTTTTGCAGAGAGAGAGAGAGAGTGAGAGCCTATGTTGCATATTGTGTCTCTTCAAGTTGCTTCAGAGTGAATGGGGTGCCATTAAACTTGCTGAAAACCTTATCTGTTAAGATTGAATCATATTAACAGTCCATAGGTTTGACTGTGTTAAAAAAAGCTCCAAAACTGTCTCAAAAAGCATGTAGCATTTTTTTTTCCTTCTAGAATGTTACCGTACATTTGGTCCCATGAAAGACATATTCATAGCAGTGAATTACAGCGGAATTCAGGGAGCCATTTAAAATGTGGCCTTTGCGAGGTTTATTAGTATTATTCATGGATGTTGTACGCATGGAGTCACTTAAGCTATTCCATGTAATTGCTTCCACTTTTCTTAAATGGCATATGGGTAGTTGCACACATGGGTAATTGATTCGTGACAGGAAAAGACCTGGATTGTTGTAGAAAGTACGCTGCCTGTCTCTCTTTGCTGAAACTTCAGAGTTGTGTTTCTGAACAGTGAGCTAATGACCACTGTGGTTTCTGTCAGGATAGAGGATTGCTTTGAAATGGTTGCTGACAGTTGACCGTTGGTTGAAATTCAGTTCCTAATGAGACTTTGCTTAAGCTACATCATTGTCTCACATGCAATAGTTTCAGTCTTCTTTTCATATCTAATATTGCATCTTACCTTTTCCATTTGTGGTTATGCTAATTATAATGCATAGTCTCTTGCTATATATTAGGCTGTTTATTAACCAGAACAGTGTGTTCATAACAGTATCAGAAAGATTATTTAATTTACTGTGGGTGCGTTGAAGGTACATTTAAAGTAATTATTAAGTTAATAATTGTAACATGTTCCTAATTAAACAACATTTCCATTCTTTTCTCAGTGTGAACATTTATATTTCTCTATATTTCCGTGACAGTTTGTGATTTTTTTTCCCCAACCTCAATAAAAGTATTTCCTCTGCACACGTGTGCCATTAAAAACACAAGCTTTGCCATTGTAGAGCTTTTAGGTCTAGCTGTATCTATAAGGTCATCTTGAGAGAGTGCTCAGGTTTCCATTCTTCCACATTTACAGTCTGCCTGAACAAATGACTTCCTTTAAAACTGCTTACCTGCTCGCCCCACGGCTCCTAAACAATCTACCAAACACAGCCGTACTGCTGGAATGCTTCTGGTGGCCACATATATCCTACATGTGGAATCCTAATGATCTGAACCATGAAGTACATCAAACACCATGATTATATATTTTTTTAGGTCTTGTTGTGGTATTTTTAATAAGGGTAACACTCATTACCAGTCCTAAAAGCTTTTAAATTATGACTGGCTAACCTAGAAAGATTTTAGTAATGGATGTAAAGGTTTTAATAGTCCTATTTGTAATTGCTATGTGGCATGTTTACTTTGGCAGCAACATGCAGTGACTTTTGCACAACCAGGCATTGTCTTTCCTTTTGATAAATGTTATCTACAGAAAATGTAAAAAATTACTTGTATTTATTAATGTGAATTAATGTACATTGAAATAGTAAATAGCAAAAAATATAACCTTTCATTGAAGTAAAATAATTGAAAGTGTGGGGGAAATCTAGCCTTGGAAAACCCAGACAACTTCCGTCAAATTTCGATTTGCTTTGTTAGAAAAAGTTAGAGAAAGTTAGTCTGACAAAGATGTCATTCAAGCCCATTACCAATCCGTCGAAATCGAGACACCAATCAGAAACGTTGGGGCGGGCTTTACACGATGACGACAGCGCTGGGATTTTGAAGCATGTTTTGTCACCTACGTTACAAAGATGGATGCCGCCATCGAACATCACTCGTTTGAATCAGCTATCGCGTCTGTTTTAAGCGATTTGAACGTTTTCTTTTTGTTAAAAACCGAGCAAAGAACAACACTCGGAGATGTTTCTCCCAGCCGCCGCTCTGCATACGTAATCTCCTTCATCACTCTGATTGGTTTTAGGTCTATCCGCGACGTCCGTTGGTGACTCCCCTCTGGAAATGATTTGTCTATGATGCTTTGCCAGACCATAACTCAGTTACAACTGAGAATGGTCTAGTTTAAACCAGGCTAGGGGAAATCACATTATGATTTTTTTTTTCAAACATGTTGGGAATAATTATTTGCCCCCTTTTATTAAATACTTTTTGCAACCTCCTTTTGCTAAGATAACAGCACTGAGGTTTCTCCTATAATACCTGATTATAGAGTTAGGAGAACACCTGACAAGAGATCAGATTCCCAGATCCATGTTAGTGTTTCTTCTCTTCAGTTCACCCCACTCATGTTCTATGGGGTTCAGGTCAGGGACTGGGATGGCCATTGTAGATGCTTGGTTTTGTGCTCTGTGACCCATTCTTGTTTTGATTTTGATGTTTGTTTTTGGATCACTGTCCCTTTGGAAGATCCAAACATGGCCCATTATAAGATTTCTAGCAGAGGTTGTCAGATTTGGATTGTTTATCTGTTGGTATTTGATCGAATCCTTGATGCCATGTATCTGAACAAGAAAAAAAATCTATTGATCACAGACTTTTTACCATAGTATATGGAGAATATTAACACAATTTCAGACAATAAAATATAATAAAATACAATAAAATATCACCAAGTTGATAACATTTGCCCCAAATAAACTTAACTGTAAATATATTTATTAGCTGTTCATATATGGATAATTATTTTAATAGATACTTGTATTCAGTAAGGATGCATTAAATTGATCAAAAGTGACCGTAAAGATTGCAAAATATTTCTGTTTCAAATAAATGGTGTAATTTTTAACTTTCTATTTGTTAGGATGTACCAACGGCCAGAGGTATAAATGAAGTGACAAGGGCAAAAAAAAACACAGTCCAGTGTGGTTTTAATTCCAAAAGGTGCAAAAAGAAAAATCAATATCCATCAGGAATAGGCAAATCTTCAGAAAAAAAAATCAAAAATCATAATACGAAAGAAAATAAATCAAAATTGATTTACATAAACGAATGTCAGTTGGCTATGCCAATATACAGGCCCACAACTACAAACAAGCTTTTACCTCTCCACACCTCTCTCTTCTCCCAAAATGGCTGCCTGTTTTATAGGCCTAAACTCCTCCTATTTTTGGGAAATGCCATTTTAGGGAGAAACCTCTAAATTACAAAGAGGTGACAAGACATAAACAAACAAACTGTCATTATATTTCAACTCTAAATCATACATCATTTATATCCAGTACAATTTAAAGTGCTCAAACCAATAAAGACAATACATATAGGAAGAAAACTTACATACAGGGTTCCCTCCCTCCCCCATGAGGTCAGAATCAGATGGAGTAATCTTCCATGAGCACATGCTAGTTTAAAAATGGCTACTTCCTTGTGTACTGGTTTGGCAAATGAGGGTTGTACTGGAAGGTATGTGTAGCTGTTTGAAATGCATGTTAACTGTGTAGCTGAATGAAATTAAATAATCCCTTGTTGTATAAAGTGTTTTGGTGTTCTTTTCTGTGAAAATGTTTAATCGTCATGTGCTACTAATCATTAAACATTTTAAACACCTAAACTAAAAACTTGATGCACCTGATGGGATGTTACAACACAAACAAAATGGCTACCAACATACAATCACAAAAAGAATTGTGTATTTTGCCAGTATTTAGTTTGCGTGTATGTGTAATGCTGAAACAGTTTGTTGAGTGCGCATACCCAGTCTCAATCCTTTCAAAATAAAAGTCTTGAGTCACAGTCAGTCTGTGACATTTCCCCCTCCTTCTCCAGACACCTCTTGAGGTGTCCTTGAGAGGAAGTCAGCTGTGCAATTTTGAGTCCCAGTCCTATAAAGCACTTCAAAATCAAAAGGTTGAATGGCCAAGAACCACCTTGTGATTCTGGCATTGGTGTCTCTCATCTGTCCTAACCAGGCCAGAGCCCGATGATCAGTCTCTAACCGGAACTTACGTCCAAGTAAGTAATAGCGCAGAGAGTCCAAAGCCCACTTAACAGCAAGACATTCCTTCTCGACTGTTGAGTACTTTGTTTCCCGAGGAAGGAGCTTCCGACTGATATAGGCCACAGGCTTAAGTTGTCCTTGGGCATCTTGTAATAGTACAGCACCAATGCCCTGGTCAGAAGCATCAGTCTGTACCGTAAAGAGTTGTTCAAAGTCAGGACTCTGGAGCACTGGTGCTTTGCATAACGAGTCCTTCAAGTCCCGGAAGGCTCTTTCGCAGTCCGTTGTCCAGTCCACCTTGTTGGGCTGACTCTTCTTAGTTAAGTCAGTCAGGGCAAGTGCCCGGTCTGAGAAGTTCGGTATGAAGCGTCGGTACCAGCCTATTAGCCCCAAGAAAGACCGGACTTGTTTCTTTGTGTTTGGTCTTTCTGCATTCTTAATGGCCTCCACCTTTCCGACTTGCGGCCTGACCACCCCATGACCCAGCACAAAGCCCAAGTACTGAGTTTCCATCTTGGCCAGTGCACATTTGTCAGGGCGAATTGTCAGTCCAGCAGCCTTAATCCGATTTAACACCTCCTTAAGATGTCCCAGGTGTTCCTCCCAACTCTGGCTGAAAATGATGATATCATCCAGGTAAGCTGCAGCAAATGACTCTGTCCCACAGAGTATATGGTTCATCATTCTTTGGAATGTAGCTGGAGCCCCATGAAGTCCAAAAGGAAGTACCTGGAACTGATAATGCCCAAAGGGAGTCTTGAAAGCAGTAAACTCCTTGCATTCTGGTTTCAGAGGAACTTGCCAATACCCCTTGCAGAGGTCTAATGTGCTGAGGTATTTAGCCCTGCCCAGTCGTTCCACCAGCTCATCCACCCTTGGCATGGGGTACGGATCGAACTTACTGACGCTGTTCAGTTTGCGGAAGTCCAGACAAAACCGAAGAGAGCCATCCTTTTTGGGAACCAAAACAATAGGACTGCTCCACTCACTAGTGGATGGCTCTATCACTCCCAGTTCCTGCATGGTGTTTAGCTCCTGCTTCATTACTGACAGTAGTCGTTCTGGTACACGGTAGACTGGCTGGCGAATGGGTTTGGGATCTTTTAGGATGATGGAGTGAGAGACTAGGTTTGTCCTACCGGGTGTATCCATGAAGAGCTGATCAGGCAAGCACTCGGACAGTTGCTGTCCTTGCTCCTCGCTCAGATGTTCTAGGCTCAGTTCACTCTTGCCTTGCCGACCAGGGATGTACTGCTCTTCGACCTCCTCCTCCTCCTCCACTGCTTTCACAAACAGGGCGTTGTCAACCACTGAGTCTGTTGCACCCCGTACAGGTTCTGCTGACTGAGCCCGCGGATGCCATTTCTTAAGCATGTTGATGTGGAAGATTTGAAGTGGGTGGTTCCTTGAGGGAATTTCAATTTCATAAGTCACTGGACCTACTTTCCGCTTGACTTCGTAGGGGCCCTGCCACTTTGCCACCAGCTTATTCTCTGATGTGGGTAACAGTAACAGGACATCCTCACCAGGTTGAAAACTGCGTGTTCGTGCTGCCTTGTCATACCATGCTTTCTGCTGGGCTTGTGACTGTAGCAGATTCCTTTGAGAAAAAGCAGTGGTCTTTTGTAGTTGCTCTCTCATCTTGATGATGTAGTTAATGATGTTTTGCTTACTGGGCCTGTCTATGTCTTCCCAGCTCTCTTTCAGCACATCCAAAGGTCCTCTAACAGGGTGGGCATAAAGGAGCTCAAAAGGTGAAAACCCTGTTGAGGCCTGTGGTACCTCTCGGTAGGCAAACAAGAGAAAGGGCAGCCACTTATCCCAGTCCTTGCCCGTTTCAGAGACAAATTTCTTGAGCATTGCCTTCAGGGTTTGGTTAAACCTTTCCACTAAACCATCCGTCTGTGGGTGGTAAGGAGTGGTTCGTACTCTCTTAATCCCTAACAGCTGATATACTTGTTGTAATGTGCGGCTCATAAAGTTGGGACCTTGGTCTGTGAGGACTTCCTGAGGTATGCCTACTTGTGAGAAGAATTTTATGAGTGCTGAGGATATTTGCTTAGCAGTAACTTCTCTGAGTGGGAACGCCTCAGGGTACCTCGTTGCATAGTCACAAATGACTAAAATGAACCTATTCCCTGCCTGGCTTCTCTCTAAAGGGCCAACAATATCAACTCCAATTCTCTGAAAGGGCGTGTCAACAACGGGTAATGGTATAAGCGGAGCATGAGCAGGTGTGCGACCAACAGTAAGTTGACATTCAGGGCATGTTTTGCAATACTCTTTAACATCACTGTACATTCTTGGCCAATAAAACCTCTTAGCGATCCGCATGAATGTCTTCATAAACCCCAAATGGCCTGCCCAGGGAATTGAGTGTCCCATTGCTAACACCTCCCTCCTCTGTATCTTGGGTACAACCAGCTGTGTTCCCTCCTCCTTACTCTCTCTGTACAGGAGTCCGTTTTCTAACACATATCGCTCATCTGACAAAGTGGTAACCCCTTCCTTCTCGCTAACATGCTGAAAACAATCAGCTAAGGTGGGATCCTCTTGTTGGAGCTGTGCTAGATTGTTATGAATGACAATATCTGTCTCACACAGTTCAGGTTCCTCTGTCCGTATTCTCGCTGTTTCTGAGGTCTCCATTACTTTTTCTACCCATTCTCTACGCTGCTGCATTCTGGCTTCCTCAGTAGGTCTGGATTCTCCTAACACCTCCTCTGAGCAAAAAGGCATCATCTGCAGAGCTTTAACAGTTTCTGATGATGGGATAGATTGTACTTTCTGCTTGGCCTGAGCCCTTGTCACTACACCACACCATGCTGTTCCCTGCACCAATTCGGCCAAAACCGGAAAATCTGTACCTAACAGAACAGGATATGGCAAATTCTGGGCTACTCCAACTTTCATCAGGTATGGCTGGTTATGCACCTCAATATAGACTTCAGCTGTAGGCAACTCACTGTTATCACCATGCACACAACAAACAGTCACAGTTTCTTCCTGACTCCAGCTATCTCTGGGTATATATCTGGCTTGTATCAAAGTACGAGCACATCCTGTGTCAACCAAAGCTGAAAGTGGTTTGCCATTCAACAAAACTGTGATAACTGGTTCTGTGTCATGTGTGGGAAATAATGTCTGCACTGGCCTTGGAACATAACAGAGACTAGTTGTGTTCGACTTTTTCAATGGACAGTCTGGCCTAGTATGTCCTGGCTCTCCACAATTAAAACACACAACTGGTTGCTGCACTGTGGGTGGTGATATGGAAACAGGTGATGTGGATTTAGGGTGTGTAGACTTCCGAATCTTAAAATGGCTTTGAGAGATTGAACTCACCCCAGACCCCTCAGACTTACCCTTAGAATATGGTAGTATGCCTGCATAACAGAAGTTTCCAGGTCCCCTCCTTGCAGCAATGTAGGTCTCTACTAGGTTAGCAGCTTCGGCAGCAGTGGCTGGGTTATGTTCCCTGACCCAAGTCCTTATATCTGGGTACAGCACCCGCAGATATTGTTCAAGCACGATAACCTCCATAAGGTGATCTTTGCTATTTTGGCTGAACTGGACCCACTTGCAGAACAAGTCCTTAAGCCGTGTATATAATTCTCGTGGTGACTCATCTGCCGGGGTGCTCAAAGCACGGAACCTCATCCGATATGTCTCAGGACTAATCTCATACTTCCTTAGTATAGCTTCTTTAAGCTGGTCATAGTCCTGGGTTTGGGAAGGGTTTAGGGCCACAAAAGCACTCCTGGCCTTGCCTGTAAGTAATGGTATTAGCCGAACTGCCCAGTCTCCCTTTGGCCACTGGTACACAGCCGCCAGTCTTTCAAAAGTGGTCAAGAAATGTTCAATGTCATCAGTGTCCTCAAGCCTAGCCAAACGTGGCTCTTGGTCCAACACCCTCAGCACTGAACCATCTGGAGCTGGAGTTTTACCTCTGCTATGCTCCATATCCATTTGTAATTGGGTGACCTGATGGCTGAGTACTTTGTAGTGCTGCTCTCGCCGTGCTATCTCCCTTTCCTGACGCTCGTCCCGATCTTGCTGGAACTGCATGAAGGTCTTGAACATCTGTGCAAGAGTTGTGATTGCAGCATCCCCTCCAGTAGTCAAGACCTCCTCAGGTGGCCAATTCTCTCCTTGGGTTTCTCCTACTGCACCTAGGTCCTCCTCCCGCACTGTGCCTTCCTCAGGCTTACTTCTCGTTTTAGGCGGCATGTCAGAAGAAGAGAGAAAAAAAAAAAAAAAAAAAAAAAAAAATCCCCACTTGTCACTCGACCGGTACTAATCCCACTTCTTACACCACTTGTTAGGATGTACCAACGGCCAGAGGTATAAATGAAGTGACAAGGGCAGAAAAACACAGTCCAGTGTGGTTTTAATTCCAAAAGGTGCAAAAAGAAAAATCAATATCCATCAGGAATAGGCAAATCTTCAGAAAAAAAAATCAAAAATCATAATACGAAAGAAAATAAATCAAAATTGATTTACATAAACGAATGTCAGTTGGCTATGCCAATATACAGGCCCACAACTACAAACAAGCTTTTACCTCTCCACACCTCTCTCTTCTCCCAAAATGGCTGCCTGTTTTATAGGCCTAAACTCCTCCTATTTTTGGGAAATGCCATTTTAGGGAGAAACCTCTAAATTACAAAGAGGTGACAAGACATAAACAAACAAACTGTCATTATATTTCAACTCTAAATCATACATCATTTATATCCAGTACAATTTAAAGTGCTCAAACCAATAAAGACAATACATATAGGAAGAAAACTTACATACAGGGTTCCCTCCCTCCCCCATGAGGTCAGAATCAGATGGAGTAATCTTCCATGAGCACATGCTAGTTTAAAAATGGCTACTTCCTTGTGTACTGGTTTGGCAAATGAGGGTTGTACTGGAAGGTATGTGTAGCTGTTTGAAATGCATGTTAACTGTGTAGCTGAATGAAATTAAATAATCCCTTGTTGTATAAAGTGTTTTGGTGTTCTTTTCTGTGAAAATGTTTAATCGTCATGTGCTACTAATCATTAAACATTTTAAACACCTAAACTAAAAACTTGATGCACCTGATGGGATGTTACAACACAAACAAAATGGCTACCAACATACAATCACAAAAAGAATTGTGTATTTTGCCAGTATTTAGTTTGCGTGTATGTGTAATGCTGAAACAGTTTGTTGAGTGCGCATACCCAGTCTCAATCCTTTCAAAATAAAAGTCTTGAGTCACAGTCAGTCTGTGACACTATTCATCAAAGAATCCTGAAAAAAAAAAAAAAAACACGGTTTCCTCAGAAATATGAAGCTGAAAATGTAGCTTTGCCATCACATTAATAAAATACTGTATATATTTAAATATTTTCACATAGAAAACAGTTATTTTAAATTGTAATAAAATTTCACAATATTACTGGTTTATATATATATATATATATATATATATATATATATATATAATCATGTCATATAAATGCAGTCTTGGTGAGCATAAAGACTTCTTTCAAAAACATTAATAAAATCTTACCGACCCCAAACTTTTAAAAGGTAGTGTAGATTGAAGTAAAATATAGCATAAACACATGGAACACCCTCAAACTCATTCCTTTAGTCTTGTGTCTCTATCTCTCTATCTCTTCCTCGCCTCGTTTCTCATTCATTCTCCCGCTCTGTGTCAGAGTGATATAGCACATGCATTGCACGGTTCCCTTGCTGCTATATCACCCTGCAGGTAGCCCCTGTTCCAGGCCTGCTTTGTTTGCAAACTGTGTGCGAGTATCAGATTCCTCTTTGACAGGATGCAGTGAGCGTGGAGAGGCCGGCTGGTTCCGGCGATGTGCGGCTCACCTCCGTGGGTCCTCACGTCTGGACAGAGGAGGGTCAGCCGAGGGTGAATGCTTTCCAAAGCCTGTGTCAAAGCTGCGTTCTGGCTCTGTGTGTCTGCCATCACCCAGAATGACCTCCGGTCTCCTCCTTTTGGTCTCTCCACCTGATCCGGAGATGTTAGTTGAGCTACCACAAATCTTGTCAGCATTTCTTCCACGAGCTATGGCGGAATCGATCCCTTTTGCATATGCTCAGCTCTTTAGGACATGCAGCAGGTTTTAACACTAAAAAATATTTCTTCACTTAAATCACTCATGAAACTGTTTGTGAACGAATGATTGCATTTCATAACAGAATATCAAAAGTGACTAGAATTTCAAGCAATTTTTACAATATAGTTTTTAGGTTTGAAAAAAGAAACTCAATTTACTTTTGAAGACAGAGTTTAAAAAATATATATATGTACAGTATGGGCGCTCTCTGATTGTCAATATTCTTAAAAAATAAAATTATCAAAAGTTGTTTTTTTTTTTTTTTAACAGTGATACCTAGAAGAATAGATTAATTTTCGGTTCCACTTTTAGTGAACAGCTATTAAAAGAACCATTTTTTTTCTTAATGTGAAGAACATTTTCATTATTTAAAGAACATTTTTCTCACTATTAGGAAACTTTTGTGCAATGGAAATTTTATATGGATGTTAAAAGTTCTTCGTGTAACCATATATGCCAATAATTAACCTTGATTTTTTAAGAGTGAAAACTCCAACTTTATGAATCTGAGGGGAACTTTATTCTTCCACCCACTATTAAACCATCAAACTACTTGGCTAAAGTGTTAAATTAAAACTGATTTTAGTTCTTATAAAAGCTCTATACCCCCTGATTTGAGTTGCCTAACCATTTTACATGTGTGCGGCTTAAATATCCCAGAAAACGTTTTAGGGGCACCACATGCAGCACCTTTTGAAATTCGAAACACGATTAACTGGATTCACTTGATTGTAAATTCAGATAAGATGTAGGGTTATCAGCACAGTACAATTCTCTTAATAGAGTTGTGATTGTAGGAAGTGGTTAAAGACATGTTCAAAATTTCAAGTTAGCTCAAGGTTTTTCAAAAACAAAAGGGGCAATATCTTAATTAAGCAAACCACGAGTTCATAATGAACACTTCATTACCTAAATGCAGAGTATGTTGAGCAGAGAAATTAAGATAACAGAGATGAATAGCTAATTAAGATAACACTAATGAATGTAAAATTGAATTTAGATAAGAACAATTGAATCATCAAACACCCTTGTTAGAGTGCTGCTGTCATCAAGAACTATTGTATCTTCTCTCTCTCTCCCTCTGTGCTTATTTCATACTGAAGAAATTATTTTATGTGGCTTTCAGCCATTGCTATGTGGTAGTCTCAAGTCTCTATGATGTTTTGGTCTCCATTGATCTAATTCCATGCAATTTCTTCTCTCCTTCCATTATTTTCCAGGTGAAAATAGTCTAAAGGCCAATTTATACTTCTGCGTAGGGTGCGCGTAGTAGATACGGCGAAGCATACGCACAGACGCGCACCATACCGCGTACCCTTCGCCATAGCCTGACGCTATGCCGCACCTCCTCAAAAACGTAACTACACGTCAACCCACGTCTTCTTTCGTTTCTGACTTTTAGTTTTAGTAATTTCACTAAAATTGACTGTTTTTCCACCTCAATAAGCTCCACATCCAACATGATCCACTCTCTTTCAGTCGCCATTGCTTGTAGTAATCTAGCCGCGAGGAATCTAAACACAGGGGAACATTAAAACCCTCCGCCGCCAACTAGCGTTTCGGAGCAGTACTGCAGAGCAACCAAGACCTGAACGCAGAAGTATAAATGCTCACGATGGCGTCGCCTACGCCTTACACTACGGTGTACCCTCGACACAGAAGTATAAATTGGCCTTAAGTGTGTGGAAAAGTTACATCATACCTCAACAGAGCATGCAGTTTGATGTAGTATAATAGCACACTACTTGGGTTAGTTGTTTTTTTTAAGTATAAGCTATAATAAAAATATAAGTTGTAAAAATAATTATTCTAGCTTTTTTTATTGCACCTGATAGACAAGTATTTACAGGGTCATCTCTGTTGTCTTCTGTAAGTTGGATTAGGTCTCATCGCGTGAGTAGCGTTCAGCTTCATTTTGAGACCATGGGACAATAGAACAAGCGCCATGACCCACTTAATGTGAGCTAAAGACACTGTTCTTTGGCTAAGTTCATGAGACTGGAGCAAGATGGAGAGCACAGTCGGGGACAGCAGATACACAATCTTTCTGATGCATTATGCAACAGTGTGTCAGACTTTATACTGCCAGTGACCATTTCTAAAGCTTTCATGCTTGTTTGTTTAATTGCTCTGAAAAATAGCAAAAATTGGCATTGAAGTCAAAAGTGGTACTTTAAAAGAATAAAGCATGCGATCGCAATGTCATGCAAATGAATCTACTTCAAACAAAAATGCTATTTTTGGTAACTGACTCTATATCGTTATGCAACCTAATGAACTGCTTTCATGGTCTAACATTTCTCTCGTTCTGTCTTAGTACTTATTTATTTATTGCCAAAAACTCATCACTCTAGATAGTACATCAAACGTTCATGAGAACAATTTGCCCCTCATCTCATTATTGAGTTGGGTCCATTCAGAGTTTCAAGGGGTCAAGGGTGCTTTTGTTTTTGGGGGTGCAGGGCTTTGTATGCTTACCCCCTCTCGGAGACACTTCTAGAGCTCCTTCACTGCACAAACAGTCACACATTCTGGCTTGGAGCTGTGGTTCTCAGTGATTTTGCTTCAGGGCCCAGATTTTATATTGGACATCAAGTGGCAACACAACATGGTGCCAAAATAGTTTATCGCACTTAAGTAAATGTAAATGTTTTCAGCACCATGTCTATGCAGTGTCAAGTTCCCCTCAGTTCTCCCCTAATTAGCATTTGACCATATTACCAAGTGACATGGATTGGTGCCCAAATGGCATCCATCCATCCATCCATCCATCCAATCACCCATCCATCCATCCATCCATCCATCCAATCACCCATCCATCCATCCATCCATCCAATCACCCATCCATCCATCCATCCATCCATCCAATCACCCATCCACCCATCCCTTTAATCATTGTTTCATATATATATATATATATATATATATATATATATATATTCCCTCTTATCTGAAATCTGATTTTAGGTTACAACTCACCAGCTTAGAATCACTTGTGTAGGGTCTGACGGATCTTGCATCGTATAATATCCCAGCAGACTTCCTGTAAAGAAGGTGTGGGAATGCGGAGACACGCAGAATGTGATATGTGCATGTGTGTTTGTGCTTATGTGGGGGGGGGAGGGGTCGTTTGTAATTGTGGTAAACAGGTTGCTGAACCAAGGGGCCCCTTTGAATGGTAAATCAGCTTGGCTGTCACGCGATTACAACACAGCCGTATGTAGAATAGATGGGCGAAGAAGATTGAAGGTTCCGCTTTCTTTCTCCTTCCCTTTTTTCTTTAAACTTTATCTTTCCCTTTCTCCTCACGAATGAGGCTGGCACACTGGGACTTTTGGCTTGCCATAGACTACTAATGTGCTGTGAGTTTCTGTTCAGGCATTAAAGGGATGGCTCAATATGTTCAGGGTTCTGATGACTAGGAGGTTGTGGAAACCATCTCTCAACATTTTACACACATCGGTTGATCTGCCAGGGGAAAGTGTTTCTGCTTATCAGGGCTGTAATCGGATATCTGAGCTGTGTGTGTGTGTTTATGCTCTTTCTCCTCAGGGTAACAGGGTCTTTTTCAGTCAGATATGGGTCAGAATGTATTGAGGTGATTCTTCCTTTATTCTATGCATGTTATTGTTTCCTTCCAGGCCAAATTCCAAAGCTTATACCTGTGTGTTACAGTGGTTGAGGGTTTTCTGGTAAAAATAACACTGTGAAAGTGGGTTCAGGGATCGAGGCTTACTGGGGTTAAGTGGCTTGGCAGATACGGTTTCCGTGAACGCAAGCTCAAGATTACCTGGAAATGCTCAAATTCCACTTAGGTTTTTTGCAGGAGCATATTAAGTAGCTGCGCTTTGAAACCAATTCAAGTTAAAGGCATAGCTTACTCAAAAAAAAAAAAAAATACAAAAATACAAAAATACAAAAAGGATGGCCACTTGAGATGTACCATCTCATTTTTGAGGGGGTCCTCGAAATTACTCACCCCCAAGTCATTATGAATTTGCACGTGCTTAAAACACCAGGTCCCTCGGGACGTGTCCATGTAGCATGTTTTAATACAACCCATTTTTTTAAATCTCAAATGTCACTGTATTAATTATTTACGGCCAGGTTGCTTAAATTTTGCAGCAAGTTTGAATATATAGATATACAAATTAACATAAACTGAATTCATTTTGATTTGTCCCTTACATTATTCCTATGATATGACTTATGATTTTGAGTCTTATAAGTTTTATAATACAATTATAAGATACTTTTTGATCCTTTCTATGTCCAAATTGTATGGAAAAGGGCAGCATACACTAGTCTTAATAACAATACATTATATTTTCCACAAGAAAAAAAAAAGACAATTTAATAAAATATTAGTGACAGATTTTTCCTATTTTTGGGGCAAACTAAAGGGGAAAGTGGAAGTTTACAATGAATACTAATACATTGAAAAAAACAAATCATTACAAATCTGTATATTGAAAAATAAGTATTTGTTTGGTTTTGTGTGGATACAGAGGGAAAAGTGTTGCAATACACCTGTTTGTACTGTAATCCTAGAAAGTGGGCATATGCACATCATCACTGTCTAGACTGAAAAGACTAGCTCTCTCTCTCTCTCTCTCTCTCTCTCTCTCTCTCTCTCTCTCTCTCTCTCTCTCTCTCTCTCTCTCTCTGTCTATCTTTCTTTATGGTTGTCTGTCCATCTTTTCCTCTCACTCTCTCTTTCTCCCTCAACACCTGGATAGACACGGAGTATGGGTGTGTTTTGTCAAATATCGGCTGCTGTCGGGCAGTAAATTAAAACGAGGTGCAATTTCCTCCAGTCTAATTAGCAGTAAATAGGCAGTGTCTGTTTAGCCAGTCTGCCCAAGGGTACAGAGAGAGATTGACATGTTATTACATGAGTGAAGGAATACCTGATACTACCACATTAACTTTTCATAAAATTATATGTTTGTCTCCTTTCTATTACTGTTTACAGTGTTTGTATTTACACTAGTGATCATCGTCATGTCAATTTAACTTCCTAATTTGGTACAATTAACGGGTCAAAAGGTAGTTTGTGTGTGTGTGTGCTTGTGCTCACATGGTAAAACACTATGCACTCTGGTCAGGTCCATGAATGGAAAGCATCTGTCATGCATTGAGCTGTAAAAGCTGTGTAATGTTCCCTTGAAAAGCAAGAATGAAAAGGAGAATGAAAACACAGAACCGCATCATGGAGCAGAACCCTTCTCTCTTTATGTCTTTTTCATTTGGGCTGGTGTGTGTGTGTGTGTGTGTTGGTTAATGTATGTACTAGTATCAGAGGTAAACTACTCCTTTTAAAATTTTGTCAGTGAAATAATCAGGGTGATTTTTTTTTTTTTTTTTTTTAGTTTATCCGTCCTCTTCATCCTCCTGTCTCTCATTCACTCTTTTGAGTAAGTGGATTTGAGTAAGTCCAACGTCAACTACACTGTAACAAAAATATAATCAATATTTTTTTTTTTTTTGTAGAAATGACAACATACATTTTTACATGTTTTAAAGGATTAGTTCACCCAAAAATGAAAATTAAGTCATTAATTACTCACCCCCATGCTGTACCAACCCAGTAAGACCGTTCATCTTCGGAACACAAATGAAGATATTTTTTATTAAATTTGAGAGCTGTATAACTACCACATAGGCTCCTAAGGAAATGACTCTTGTCGGCCCAGAAAGTCAATGAAGAAAATGTTTAAATATTCCATGTGACTACAGTGGCTCAACTATAAGTTTATCAAGCGACGAGAATACTTTTGGTGCGAAAAAACAAACAAAAATAACGACTTTATTCGACTATTCCTTTTCTTCCTTGTTGGCCTGAAACGAGACTTCAATACGATTTCCACGACGCATGCGCGAGAATTCCGATCACCTTCAACTACTTCAGTTCAGTTCTCGCGCATGCGTCGTGGAAATCGTATTGAAGTTTCGTTTCAGGCCAACAAGGAAGAAAAGGAATAGTCGAATAAAGTCGTTATTTTTGTTTGTTTTTTTGCACAAAAAGTATTTTTGTCGCTTGATAAACTTATAGTTGAGCCACTGTAGTCACATGGAATATTTAAACATTTTCTTCATTGACTTTCTGGGCCGTCAAGTGTCATTCTCTTAGTTTTACAGCTCTCAAATTTAATCAAAATTATCTTCATTTGTGTTCCTAAGATGAACAAAGGTCTTACGGGGTTGGTACAGCATGGGGGTGAGTAATTAATGACTTAATTTTCATTTTTGGGTGAACTAACCCTTTAAGTTATTCAAGATTCTACTTATTCTACTACTTTAAAGTCAATCTAATGTAAATGTAATTTAAGTTGAACTGACTTAAACATTGAACTGACTTAAACAACAAGTTGATTGTACTTAAAAATTTAAGGTAGCAACACTTTTTAGTGTACTGTATTCTAAAATGTATTTGTGTGTGTGTGTGTGTGTGTGTGTGGCCTGGCAGCACAAAGCCGATAGGTGATTACTGGACTGTATTGTTGTCCAGGATCTCCTGAACAAGAAGAGGTGAAGTCAGCATCACATTCACTGTGGCCTCAGCCTCTCTCATCACAGTCAGTGTAGAACGCTCTGATCAATACACCTCCTTATCAATGTCAATGAGACCATGTAAAGATGTAATCACACCATTAACTAGACAGAAACATGAACTGTAGCTTTCATTCATTGTTTGCAACCTCAACTTTGAATTTGTCTTAAGAAGAAGTGAAATTTCATCAGTTAATGCCACAGGAGGAGAGCGATTCCCCCAAATGCATTGAGTATTGAGCAGTATCTGACTTTTGGCTTTCACCATGGGTCACAAAAAAGCACATTCAGACATTTTACTACAGTATCAATCTCTGTCGCTGTGGCTTTTACTCAAATGACTCATTAAGAAATAATTGCTTTGGAACAATACAGGCCGCATTGACAGCATGCTGTGATTTATGACGCTGAGAGAAAGCGTGCACCAGGTGAAATCAATCTACTGTAACGAGAGAGTCCAGCGGAAGCACTCTCACCGGGACGAACCCGCACAACCTTTCTCAGTCACACTTATTCTCTGTTAGTGTTTACACTCCACAATTCTTCAGGGTTTATGAAGGGGGCATTCACAGCTAATGTCGTGTGGCACATGTCTGCAAGCATTTTGCTTCTCACTGCTGATCAAAGTTTCCCCCCATTCAGTGTTAATGAGCTTTTAATGGACCCATCTTACCTTCTGCTGCTGCCCACTTCGAGATGATCTGCTTAAATTCTTATGGAAGGTTCTCTTTAAGTTTTAGATGGTTGGTGTCGCTGGTAATTTACCCACTTTTGAGCTCCAGAATCTTACAATATTTTCCTAAGGGTCTCAGAATTTCTGAGGACTGTTGTATATCATGTAAGTATTTGATAAATTGACCTAATTTGAGCTTTAAGTTCTCTTTCCCAGACTTAATTAATAGAAATAGGAAAAAAGAGGTTGCGTGTGGGTGGAAGGTTGTCGGAAGGTTGCGGGAGTGAAATAACCAGATGTTTATATTGTTTGGGTTGTGATCAGCAGGATTAGAAGAATGTGTTCATTCTGAACTTTCTTTTTGAACTCATTTTAAGTGTTTTACCAACTTTACATTGTCTAGCTGAGTGAAACATAGAAAGGCTGGAAATGCTTGCTTAGTAAAATTATCCCTGGTGAACACCATTAGGTATTGCTGGAGAGGTTCACCAAACAGCAGTGTGTTGTTCTGTTGATTGGAAATACCTGACTAAATCCAATGTTGATGTTTCAAATACATTGCTGATTTATTAAAAGTTAGAAATTTCCATGAGCGACTTTTTCTTGTGAATGTCAGAGCTTATGAAATGTTGAGGCAGGTATTTGTATGTGGAGTATAGATTTAGCATGCATATATTTTCATTTTCAAACACATTATTTTATGTATTAACAACTTTAGAGACTTTATAGGGAAAGTAATGTTCACAAATCCTTCTAGGTTCATAAAATATTGAGTTCATTGATTTATTGGATTGATTTTAGGGTATTTTTATAAATATTATATAATATTATATATATATATATATATATATAATATTTATTAAATATGTTACATGTCATTACATTCAAATGTATTTACTTAATTTGACATTTGATGCTTCAAATAATTATCTCACATTTCTTCTTCTTCTTCTTCTTCTTCTTCTTCTTCTTCTTCTTCTTCTTCTTCTTCTTCTTCTTCTTCTTCTTAAAAAAAAAAAAAAAAAACACTACTGTTCAGCAGTTTGGGGTCAGTAAGATTTTTTTTTTTTAAACATTTTTGAAAGTCTCTTATAATCACCAAAAATCCAGTTATCTGATTAATGTATTATTCTATTGGTGCTCAAAAAACATTGCTTATTATCAATGTTGAAAACAGTTCAAATTTTTGTGGACAATTTAATATAACATCAACCATTTACAAACTTTTAAATGGTTTTGTATCTTTATATTACATTACATTGTTACTAAAATTATTGTGACTACATTTTTTTTTTGCCTATTACATGTCATATATGGTTAAAAAGTGTTTAGTTTTAAGGTAGTAGTGGTTCCAAATATCTATATATAAAAGTGAAATGTAAATGTACACATACATTTTTGTATCATTTTACATTTTTAAAGCTGTGCTCATAAATACTGAATGAATGAAAACAAGTGAATGCGTAAAATTGACATAGCTACAAATATTGATGTAATCAGGCTAAATATATGATGGAACATGATGTTCTACGGTGTTTTGTAGATCTGACTTTGTGCTGAACTCTTCAATAAATGACTCTTGGAGGTTTTTGTGACACATGTCAAACGTGTGGGTGCTGTTATAGGGGATCAAACGTGTGGGTGCTGTTATAGGGGAAAATGGAAGCCAGAGGTACAGGCTTTGTGGATTTGTTGAAGTTTTTTGTTATGACTACTCTGTGGAGGTGTAACCTTACATGCAGGCCACTCACTTTCTGTCCACCCCCTTTCTCCTCCTTTTTCACATGTTCTCCCTGTATTTTGTTAAATGATCTCAGCTAGCCTTGACAAGTCCTCCTGGAGTCGTTTCCACAGAATGGTTTGAGACAGTGATGTCAGGGTATCCACAATTTTTAATGACATGTTCAGTGGAGTTTATTTCATGTGAGATTCTATTAATTGACAGAATAATTGTTATTATTTACATTTAATTTACCAATTAGCATTGGTATCTTTTGACATAATCCTCTTGGAATTATGGTAACACTTTGCATTAAGGTTTAACATGAGTTAAAGAGAAAGTTGACCCAATCATGAGTCTTCTTTTACTCACCCTCATGTCAATCCAAACCTATCTATGTTAATATGTTATGTAGATCATTAAGACTTTATTAAGAACATTGGGGTAAAACAGAGAAATAATAATAAAAAAAAGAAAAAAAAGATTTCAAACAACATGAGGGGTAGTAAGTGATGACCGTATTTATTACTCTAGGTACAACCCCAAATCAGAAAAGGTTGGGACATTTTGTAAATGCAATAAAATCAAGAATCTGAAAAATAGCATTGCTCATTTTTATTTTGTTAAAATATATGTTGACTTTAACTTTTTATGTAAACAGGTTCCACATAAGTGGGTTACGTTAAACAAACATAATTTGTTCATGTAACTTCAACAATTTTAAGCGACCCAATTAAACTGAGCTGAGTGTTAAATAAACACTGAAGCAGTGTTAAAGTTAATGAGATATTTAAGTGAATAATTGAGTGATGATTGAGTATTATTGAAGACCCAATGTTGCCAAGCAGAATCACTGAAGGAGAAAACCAGAATTTTATTTCATTATTATGGAGATCTGTATTTGTTTTAGTTGGGCTCTTGGCCCTCACATCCTTAACTTTAGATTTTGGCTTTAGATTTTTGAACATTAAATTTTTGTTTGGCTGCTGTATCTGAGTTTTAACAGCCAGATGAACAAATAAAAAAAGTGATCTGATGGTGTTGATTGTGTTTTAACATAATCATTATTTCACAATCATTTGACCTGAACTTGTATAAAACCCAAGTTAAGTTTACCTTATGGATTATAGCAGTACTGTCATTGTAGAGCATACTGTTTTTAGCCTTTTCAATGAAATCCAAATGATCAAATCAATAAAAAAAAGAAACATCTAAAACACACACACAAAAAAACATTTATATGCAGAGACAGACATCAAGAATTAGCGTATGAATCTCAGCAATGGTGACAAACAGATCACCTCTGAACAAAAGTTCATTATTTATTCATGCAGCAATGCATGATGGGAGCCATGAATGAGTCTTGATTGGTGGCACCCAGAATGCACTGCAACATGCTTTATATTTTTCACCATTGTTGAGATTCACAGTCTGATTTGTGATGTGTGTGTATGATGTCCTTAATGTCTACATGAACAATTTTCTCTTTTTTTTTTCATTGATTTGCTCATTTGGATTTCATTGAAAATGTTAAAAATGGTATTCTCTACAATGACAGTGCTGCTTTAATCCATGAGTTACACCACCATCAGATCACCTTTTCTATTTGTTCATATGGCTGTTATAAATCAGATACAGCAGCCAAACAAAATCTAAAGTTAATGATGTGATTAACACGGTCTCATCCCAAGAAGTCATATAACTGACGTCTTGGGACGTCTTTTGACCATATGTCAACATCCACCTTTTAGGGTACCCTTAAACGTCGGTTACATGACGATCCCGGGCCGTCATACAACTTACGCTTTACCTTTAACGTCGGTTAGGTGACGGGGTAGGTTTAGGTCTGGGGTAGGGTTAGGATCCCATAACGTCATCTAACTGACGTTTAAGGGCACCCTAAAAAGGCGGATGTTGACGTATGGTCAAAAGACGTCCCAAGACGTCAGTTATATGATGTCTTGGGATGAGACTGTGCTGATGTGATGATCAAGAGCCCAACTAAAACAAACACTGATCACCAAAATGGTGACTTTAAATTCCTGTTTTCTCCTTCAGTGATTCACCTTGTTAACATCAGGTTTATTCAATAATGCTCAATAATCACTCAATTATTCACTTAATTATTTCATTAACTTTAACACTGCTTCAACGTAGCCCACTTATGTGCAGCCTGTTGACATAAAACAGTTATTCAAAGCCAACATATCAGAACCTGTTGACATAAAAAAAGTTAATTAAAGCCAACATATCAGAACCTGATGACATAAAAAAGTTAATTAAAGCCAACATATCAATTATTTGAATGTGTTGAAGTTATATGAACAAATTATGTTTGTTTAGCGTTACCCAGTTGAAAAAAAAAAAAAAAAAGCTTGGTAACACTTTAGTTTATTAAGGTCCAATTCTCACTATTATCTTGGCATGCATATTACTAGCATACTGGCTTTTTAAAAAGCACTTTAAAGCACATATTAATGCCTCTTTTTAAATGAGCATATTTTACATCCCTTAATCCTACCCAATACCTAAACAACTTAACAACTACCTAACTAACTAGTAACAAGCAGTAATGAGTTTATTGAAGCAAAAGTCATCGTGGTTAATAGTGAGAACGGGACCCTAATCTAAAGTGTGACAAAAATCTAAATTAATAAGTTGTATTTTAATATTAAAATAGAATGCAACTATGGATTATAGTTACCTAAATCAAAATATTCTTAAAAGTATTATTGATGTTAGATGTTAACTAATTTTAACAAATAAAACATCAAAGTTTTACCAGAATTAATGAATTATTTGGTTTGTTTATTGGTTGTTATCGTTTACAGCTATGATGGCATCCATGTGCGTGGAAAAAAATGTGCTTGTGAACTAGTTAACAGCTTCTCTGAAGGGTTGAGTATTCAAGACTGTTTGGGGTTTTGACATCAAGGTGGCCCTGCATATGTTGACTATATGATGGATGGTTTTTAAGGGCTGGTGGTTACATATGGAACTGGAAGTGCTTATGTATTCAGTTTATATAGAAGTATAAACTGGAATCATTTCTGGCATTTCTCCTCCCAATACCAAGACCAAGTGTCGGGAAAGGAAATGGGATGGCGTGACTGTTCAAAGACCCTTCGGCAAGAGCTTAAATTGTTCCTATACTAGTGCAATAATACACTATACTGTATACTGTTGCTTAATGTGCTTGTAGGTGCAAAAAAGTAGACAACTAATCTTAATCTTGACATCACTAATGTAATCATTAATTTGGCCTTCTATAATGTTTTTTAAATTCAGTAAATGCATTACTGTACTGTCAAATATACTTGAGTCGGTAATGAGGAAAATAGTGACTTTTCAGTTGAGCTTTGCATAGTTTAAAACATAGACGCTGCTGTGATTCCTTCATCTCCTCAAACTCCCTCACATCCCCTTTTCCGTCTGCTTTTCTTCATATTTCCCTCACTATTCTCTAGGTTGGCACGGGCCACCGCGTATGTGTGTTAGGAGAATGATTAGCGTCAAGAGTAGTGCTTTAAAAACCTGCTTTTGTCTACAGCTGAAAAATTTGAATGAACTGCTTTAATCCTTCTTAGGAGACCTGAGGCTGCTGGGGAAAATCTTCTTCAAGGCCGTGGCTGCCTTAAGCTACAGGTAGGAGTTTCTCAGTCTCTGGGAATTTGCATCGTAATTGGGTTTAGCTCTCATAAATGAGGTTAATTGCAGAAATGTGGATTTAGTTTCAGACTCAGGAGCATATTTAAAGTGACGGCATAAAGGCTCATTGAGATGGAAGCACATCCAAAAATTGCATTACTACTGTAGTTTGCACCTACCAAATCAGATAAACTCTAGCTCATGTTTGCTCATGACAGTTCTAGATAGTTCTTTTCTAATTCTAAGTAGAAGGGATCTGAAAAATGCATTAGCGATAATAAATTTATACAGGCAGGGGTGCATGTCCCAGAATGCACCTCATCAGCAGGTTGATTGAATGCAGAGGGATGCTACATGCTTTAATGGTAATTAATGGCCATGGAAACTGTATTTGTACGACAATTAAAAATATAGATTTTTTTTTTTACCACATAATTGTCTCCTTAAAGGTTGGGTAGGCAGTTTGTTTCTAAAACACTTTTCCCCAAATTTGTTTAAACTTTCTTTATATACCAATACAAATCTAAAATGTAAGTACTCTGAAAAGGTGAGTATAAAAATCGAGTGTCTGTAGTCCCAACCCAATCTTACGACCAAATCGTACGAATTCGACGAATGATTAAAAAGTGGCTAATTCGTAACAATTCATATGACCTCACTCGTACGGATTAGTACGATTTTGCTAAATCGTACATATTTTACGAATTGGCCAATTCGTATGAATTCGTACGAATGACCTACCCCTTACCCCGCCCCTAAACCTACCCATCACGTGGGTTTAGACAAATCGTACGAATTCGTACGAGTGAGGTCGTATGAATTAGACACTTTTTAATCATTCGCCGAATTCGTACGAATTGGCCGTGAGATAGCGTCCATTCGGAACGAATGCAATGATTGGCTGGCCGACTGTCACTCTCCCTGGCTACCTGCTTCTACAGGAGCTGCCCGCATGCACGCGCCCGGTTGACTCGCTCATTTCGAAAGAGGAGAGGCACGTACCGGCCGGAAGCTTGGAAGTCTCACAATTATTGCAGAGAAAGAGCAGTCAAAATTCCCAGTACCACCTGTACCTGCATATACAGTCAGCGCATGCAAACAAGGCAAAAAAGGTGATGTCACTCCATGCACTCTTCTCTGCTCTGCGCTGGTAAACGCGTCCTCCAGCTGAGCGGCATCACGAGTTCATGTGCTTTGGGGGCGTGGCTTTGGATGGAGCCTATAGGGGAGGGGGTGGGAGTTTCCCTGTTGGATACTTTCAAAATTCAGCAGTTTTCTGCTAGTTTCTCAAAATACCCTGCCTTTTAATATGTTTCTTGTTTAATAGTTTAGAAAACCAAATAAAGTGATTAATAGGGTGTAACTACCACAACTGTTCAGGGTAATCATGCTGAAAATTCAGCTTTGCCATCCCAGCAATGAATTACACTTTGAAATAAAATAGAGCAGACGTAAATTGCCATACTATTTTACAATATTAATATTTTAACTGTATTTTTTGTATTAAATTAATGTAGCATTGGTAAACATAGGAGATTTCTTTGAACATTGATTCAAAATGTGACCCAATGACCCAAAACTTTTGAACAGTAGTGTATATGCATTTAAAGGTTCAAAGGTTATTTGGCACCATATGTATTACTCGCACACCTACATTTATGTGTAAAGCGAAGCAAAATGGTTGAAATAAATGTTATCTGATTTGAACCACATGTGCAGCTTCTGTGCAACTTAACAGCTGTGTTAAAGGTCAGTACTGTGAAGTTCCAGTTCCACCATGTGCCCGTTGGCACTTAAGGGAAGGGTGGGTCGGCCTCTGCACGGTGGGAAGGCGAGCACATTGCGCAAAGTAATTTATTCATGGCTTTGTGGTTTTTCACGTTATTTTGCCATCTATTTTTTATTGAGATAGAGAAACTGACTCACACAGCGTGGTGTTCGTGTCCATTAATTCTGCATGTCGGTCTCAGCCAGGATTCTACCATGAAATGTTTATAGAGTAAATAATTGCTCCTGGTTAGTGCATGTTGACGACACTCAGAAGGCGACTGCCTGTGTTTGGATCACAAGGGGACATTCTGAAATTAGGCCACTCCCCTTTACCCCACTTTCTGCTGTCTCTCTCTCTGTTCCTATGTACATGTCCTGCTTTGAGACTCTATAATAGTTGATCATTTTAAATCAAAACATTTAATGGTTTATCGTAGAGGCTTTTGTGCATTGACAATGCCTTATATATGAAATATATAAAGTATTACATATTAAGTATCAAAATATACTATGATATTACAATGGTTTACATAAGGAACATTGGTATCATCACAAAAAAAAAAAAAAACGTTTTTATGTAATAAATGGAGATATTGTATTTTGATATATGTTACTGGAATGGAATTTACATTGTATTTTAAGGGTTCTTTTTTGTTAACATGGTATTATTTATGACCCATTTCACTTATGGTGGCTTATGGTGCAATCACAGTATAGCATGGTTAATGAAATCCAATACCTTTAATAGTATGAACATTTTATGTATTCAATTTAGCAGTTCAGTGTTTTAGCAGTACCACTCCATTTTGATACTTATAATATTTATTGTAGTGCACTGCAATACACATGCCATGTCTAAAATACCATAGTAATACCATTGTACTTTTTAAGTGATATGATTTACCATTGTGCCATATCTAAAATAGCATAGTTGCAATATGGCACTTTTTGCAAGTGATATGACATTTATTATTGTACCACATCCAAAATACCTTTGTAAAACCATGGTACTACTTATTTGAATACTACCATGAAGGTAAAGAGATTAAGTTTCTCCACCTCCTGCTTGATTGTTATTAATTTATTTATTTTATTCTAAAAGTGAAGTTTGATTGCACAGCTGGATTCCCTCAGTATGGTAAAACAGTGTCTGTAAGGATTTAGAAATTCTTATGCATAGTTATTAGAATAGGTAAAGCATAATTCCTCTCTTCTTCTTTTATCATGACTCACGCTGCCTTATATGCATCTTCTGACACCTGTCACAAGGTCCCACAGTCCTGGGACAGACTCTGCATGGGCTTTTGGACAAATGGCTGAGCTATACAGCCTCATTTATGGGATTACTTTCCCAGAGTGTTTTCAACAGAGGAGGCTTGAACACTCCACCCAAGTGGTCACTAGTGGGTGGAGGTCGAGAGCTAGGCCGGGAATGGTGGATGGAGCCTGAAAGGGTATAGAGAGGGTAATGGAGGTATGATAGAGGTGTGGGCATCAGAGTGGGTGCGAGCATGTCTTTTGTCTTTGTGTTGGTTGTGATGGTGGGGGTTCTGTGTAGGCTGATGGAGGGTTTGTATTGTATTAATGAGTCCTGAGTATATAAGATATTCATGTTCCCTGTGGTTTCACTTTGTGTGTGTGAAACCACAGGGACTAATTATTCCTTTGGTGTAAACAGACCATTAAAAAAGCAAGAATAGTTAATTTTGTGTATGACTCGTTAGTTGAACTTGCTGGAATTCCTATGGAATTTCTATCCTATTTTGAGCCAGTCGAAAGAAGATTATATGAATCAAATAAGATCCTATTAGATAAGCTGAAACTACAATTTCCCGTTTAGTTTTTCCGTTTATCCAGTTTGATCCTTGTGGATTCTTGTTTGAACCCTTTAGGATTGGTTCCAAATAATTAGTCGATTTATTTATGTTTCTTATAACCTGTTGATATGTGTTCATTGTAAGAGTATTTTGTTTAGCTTTTTAGCTTTGTAATGTAAATTATGTGTGTAATGTAAAAACAGTAATATTGCATAATATTATTATTGCATAATTTATAATAACTGTTTTATATTTTAATAGTTCAAAATGTAATTTATTCCTGTGTTGGAGAATCTGATTTTTCGATAGCCAGTACTCCAATCTTCGGTCTACTTCAGTGTTTGGTCTATTTCACTACTTTAGATATTTTTTTTTGTGGAAAATGTGATAAAAGTGATATCTTTTAGGATTCTTTGATGAATAGAAAGTTAAAAAAATATATATTTATTTTCTTTTTTGCAATGTGTCTTTACGGTTATGTTTGCTCAATTTAGCATCCTTGCTAAATAAAATTATTAATGTCTTTCCAAAAAAATAAATAAATAAATAAATGGCTCCATGAATTGGTCCTTTGTCCATGATGTGGCCCAGTACGTAGATTTGAGAGGGTTTACAGAATCAGACTGGGTTACTTTGCAAAGACAATAAGCAATAACCAAACGATCTTCCAGATGACGGTTTTTCTTCTAGCCTGAATATACAAACTCCCAGGAGCTTCAGTTTTCAGACCACTGAGTCTGTTTGAAAGAGAATTAGTTCTGGATCTTCCATGCTTCTCCAAATGACTTATTTTATGCCTATAGCAATGAGACACTAACTTTCCTATTCGGTCTGTCATGTCAATAATTGTGTTTGGGCCTATTCAGTTCATAGGGTCTAGTAATATAAAAACTTAAAATGTGAAAAATAAATTAGTTGCATTTTGAACTAATGCAAAATCAGGTTTGAGAACCACTGAGGTTAATGACTCCGATAAGAAGGAATGAAAGAAATTCATATCAATGGTTCTCAAACTTGATATGATACGATACAAATCTCATAATCCACTGGATTGTCAGCTCTTTCCATTTTTGACCCAATCTTGGTCAGGACTTGTGTGTTAGCAAAGTCAGCCCCAGTCCATTCTTTGATATTGTCAGCCCATTTTTTTCCCCTGGTTTCCTTTCTTGTACCTTCAACCATGCACTGGAGAATGGCTTTGGAAAGCCCAGAGGATCTGTTGTCGTGTCTATACCACTGCAATTTCATTCTTTTGACTGTTGCTAGGAGTTCTTCATAGGGCCTAAATTATGGTGAGGTGCTAATTGCATACTGCCTAATGGTGAGGTTCACTTCTGCATTGGTCACATCGTCTTTGTAGCTGGTGCCCAAAATCTTTTGAAAGCATTGTTTAAAAAAGGCCTGAATTTTCCTCTTCAGCTCAGCTGTCAGTGTCCACGATTGACATGCATACAGGATAATGGAGATAACCAGTCAGAGTATGCATGTGCATAAGTCTGAGCTTTAATAAGGTGATGTTTTTGTCCCTTCAGAATGGCTTCAGTCTGGTAAATTGCGATTGTCTATCCTGGCCATAATTTTTGGTTTGGATCCCTCATCGGATACCATAGCACCAAGGTATTTGGACTGGTGAGAGCAAGCTTTCTGCCCATGTTGAATCTTCTCATGGTGTTCCAAAGGGCTGCATGCCACACCTTGTCAAATGCTTTTTCGAAATTTACAGTGTGATAGAGATGTCTCTGATGTTACTGGTACTTTTCACAAAATCGAAGCAGCTTGAAGATTTGTTCGACTGTGCTCCTTCCTTCTCTGGAGCCTTCTTGTTATTAAACAATGATGTTTTTTTGCCTATTGTTTTAGTTTTTTGAGCAGGATTTTGAGCATTACCTTACTGGGGTGACTGATTAAACTGATAGTTGGATATAGTTGGAATAGTTGGATGGGGAAGTCATCTTCGTGTCCTGGACTGGTTCCAAAGATTATCTCTGGGTCTCCTTGATCTGGGTGGTTGTAAAGCTCAGAGAAATACTCAATCCACATGTTCCTGATCTCCTTTTCCTCTGTTTAGACAATTTCCTGCTTTGCCCTGTATACTGTTGACATTGATCTTCCTGCACTCTTAGAAGAAATGGTTCTATTTAGAACCAGACATGGTTCCATCCACCGCTTCATATATGGAACCCCAAAATGGTTCTATATAGAACCATTTTTTTTTTTTTGTTAAAAGGTTCTATTGGCCAAGTATGGAACCCCAGGGTTCTATATAGAACCCAGATGAACCTTTTTTTTAAGAGTGTATATAACCTATTAGGGGTTCCAAATACGTAGTGCTAATAGAACCTTTTAAGGTTCTATATAGAACCTTTTTTTCTAAGATTGTGCCCTTCTCGATGTTCATGTTGCCCTCTCTGTATTTATTTGAGCCATCTATATGGTTTATTTCTTTCTTGAGCTGATGCCTTGTCACACTGCTGAAGTATCTCATCAGTGACCCGGGGCTTCAACTTGCATCAATAGTTTACAAGTATTGCAGTTGCTGCTTCCATTGTGGCTGAGGAGAATTTAGCACCAAGGGTTTCAATGTATTCCTCTAAAATGACAAGGGAGGCAAACTTTCCACCAATGAAGGCTGGGGAACTGTGCGACGTCTGGATCTTTATGTCGTTCCAACTCAAACTTGATGTGGGGATTTTTCTACCACTTGGTCTTCTTGAGACTTACAGTACATGCAAGTTTCTTTGTGACTAAGTAATGGTCACTTCCAATGTCTGTCCTGGGAATGGTGCAGATGATGTCTTGCTTTATTCTGCTGTTGAAATGTTGTGGGATCATGATGTAATCGATTTGATTGTGGTGGATTCCATTAGGTACATGCTATGTCCATTTATGGGAGTTCTTGTGGTTTCCCAGAGTGTTTGCCAGTTTACAGTTGTTATAGGTGGCAATCTCCAGTAGCCTTCCTCCCTTGCTGTTTGTCTTGGGGTTGCAAGCTATTGCTCAGGTGCCTTTCTTGTCTGACTGTTGGCATTCCAGTAACCTTGAATGGTTATAATGTATTTCTTTGGAGCCTTGTCAGTGGTATTTTACACCTGGTTGTAGAACTCTTCTATGTCTTCCTCACTGTGTAATCCAAGGTGGGTGCATGCTTGGATGACCATAATGTTTAAAAGTGTTGCACTGTGGCGGATGGTAATAAGCCTTCCTGAGATTGGTTGACAGCCTAGTACAGTATTCTTGCTGTCCTTATGTACAAGAAAACTAACACCGTTCATGTGTCTGTCAGATTCTCCGCTGTAGAAAAACAGGTGGCCTTCATCTGTTGACATATCTCAGAAGTCTTTCCATTTAGTTTTGAAGAGATGCCAGGAGTACTGGTCCATCTCATGGATAAGCTCTTTAAGCTTGGCCGTCTGTTACAATGTACAGACTTTCCAATATAGAAGTGGTGAAGATGTTTCTACCATGAAGACTTATTGTTTTTTGGTTACCAGCATACTTATCGCATCCTGAGGAGTGGACAGCGGGGTCTTGGTTTTCCCTGGTGATGGCCGATCCAGAATTGCATTTGGAGAGCTGTTAATCATCATTTGTGGTGTCTTGAGCCAAGAGTAAAACCTGGCAGTGCCCATCCTTCTTCAGACCCTGTGGATGGCCAAGACTCCTTGTGAGCCTTACCATGCCCTTCGCTTACCACAAGTGTTCACGTCTTCTCTCCCCTGTGCTGATGCCATCTTCACATGCTTGGATAGGCTAATCCCAAACTCACAGAGGGTTTTTGACCTGACAGATAACCTTGCTAGGTTTTGCCCATGTCCGAGACAATTTACGGGTCGTGGAGACTGCACATGATTCAGCTTCTTACAGTTACAGGTAAGAGCTGAGTGCCAGTTGAGGCACACAAATGGACGAGTATCCCTAAAAAGGACTCAGCAAGCCCCTTCACCGTAGGTAGTACCTCAAATCGACACCAAATAAACTCCAAACTTGATTTTTTTATTAAACACCAAGTTTAAAAAATGTTTTTTTATTTTTGATTAATATTTGTGTTTTGACACAGAATCTAAAATATGCCTATTTACTGGTGCAGCATTTGTGGGACATGCAAGTAAGAAATATTCAACCAATGTCCCTTTTTTCTTGAAACAGAACAGAATTACAGGCATACTCTGTTCACTTTCCTTAGAAATTCATCCTTCCCATCTGATATTAAGACCTCAGTACCTCAGGCCCTTGGTCATCTGATTCCAATGTGAGATTCACTAGAAAACAAAAAAAAAAACGAACACTTGATGCCAAGCTGACCTTGTGTGTGTGAGTGAGTGGCAATAAATTATGTTGTGTAATAGTTCGACCCTGAAGTCATGCAGGAATATAGTTCAGCATAGATAGAGACAGATAGATAGATAGATAGATAGATAGATAGATAGATAGATAGATAGATAGATAGATAGATAGATAGATAGATAGATAGATAGATAGATAGATAGATAGATAGATAGATAGATAGATAGATAGATAGAGACAGATAGATAGATAGATAGATAGATAGATAGATAGATAGATAGATAGATAGATAGATAGATAGATAGATAGATAGATAGATAGATAGATAGATAGATAGATAGATAGATAGATAGATAGATAGATAGAGATCAACAATTTAAGCCTATTTAGTTCAGTAGTAAAATCTGATGTGTATATTTAGGTGTGAAGTTTAATTGCTTGAGTTTGTGTGTCTCACTGGAAGGAGACATCAATTAAACGGGGGGAGCTCACTGTAGTGGGAGGCAACTATAATGAAAATTGAACACCACTTGAACTAACTTGGCAGACTGCCGCTCTCGCTCTGCTTGCCTGCCTCATTATTTACCCATTAGCAGACTCTCTGTCCAAACCTTTATATAGCAAGCAAACACTTGCTTTATCATGACTCCACATCAATTTGAATTAAACAGAGTTTAGTCTTCTCAGCCTATTCTTACAGCTGGCATTTCTCATTATGACAAAATTACATTTAAATTCAAACAGTCAGCAAACCATTGTGTTTTCTATTTGCAAAAAGTTAGAACTAAAAGCCCCTTCACACTAAAGGCCCATTAACACCAAGGGCGATAACTATAACGATAAAGATGTAGTTCTTAAAACCGTTTTAAATATAAAAGAATAGAGTCCACACCACAACTATAACAGAACAGCGAAACAATATTGTTTGGATCACTTTTTTTTTTCAGCTGATGAACAATGAAAACATTGACAGCCAATCAGAATCCACCAGATTTTAAAGGGATAGTTCACTTTGAAATTAATTTTTGATATGTTTTAGCTTACCTCAAGGGCATCCAAGATGTAGGTGTCTTTGTTTCCACAGTATTTTCAATTTTGTCATTTTTCAGTCAAACCGTTGTTGTCTATCAGTCATACACTGGAGGCTAAGGGGGTCCACCAAAAAGCATGCACAGAGAAGTCAAAATTAAACATGATTTAATGACTCTTAAATGTAAGTACACATTGATGGCCTAAGACACGAAACGAGCAGTTTTTGTGAGAAAACGAACAGTATTTATATCGTTTTTACCTTGTGTAATCACAGTGACGTCCAAGTGATCTGAATCCGTTGTGCAATGTCCAACTGAACCGAACTGAATCAGTTCAATGTTACGCCGGAAGTGATCGCTTGCGTGTGACGTCACTCAATATTTACACAGAGATTTCGGAAGTTTTACCTTTTACTAAACATATTTAGACATACCGAAATCGTCTTCCATTGCGGTTTTCCGTATATCTAAATATGTTTAGTGAAAGGTAAAGCTTCCGAAATCTCTGTATAAACAAAGAGTGACGTAGGCGCGCAAGCGATCACTTCCGGCGCATGCGCAGACCGAAGCACCCGTGCCGTCAGATCATTTTGTCATGGCTATGATTACAAGAGGTAAAACGATATAAATACTGTTCGTTTTCTCACACAAACCGCTCGTTTCGTGTCTTAGGCCATCAATGTGTACTTACGTGTACGAGTCATTAAATCATGTTTAATTTTGACTTCTCTGTGCATGCTTTTTGGTGGACCCCCTTAGCCACCAAAATACAGCCACCTTAAATAAAGTTTTACAGTCTTTTTGATCAGCTCAATACTTCTATATTATGTAATTTCCAGAGAAGGTAATTATATCATATAATGCAAGATATTCCCAATGTTCTGTCTCTTTGCTCTCATATGACATCAGTTGCTGAGAGCTTTGGACATTACTGACAATCGCAAGCTTGTTTGTCAAAACCTATTAAATCCCAATTACTGAAGTATTCATGCCCTGTGTGGTTTGTGCCAAGCAGAAATATGAAGAGAAGTCCGGTGGCCTGTAGTTCAACATTATCGTGTTACAATAGGCAGATTCATGGCACTGTGATATTAAAAAGAGATAAAGCTGAAAGGCCTGCTCCATTGTCTTCTAGAAGAGGTGTGTTTGTGGGGGAGGAATCACAGATAATGAGGTCAATGGTTTTAGGGTGGAGTGGGTGGTGTCAAAGCAACTGGTGCCAATCAAACGTGCACATCATTTACCCACTCTAATGTCATGTCTTCCCTGTTATTTTCTTTCTTCTGTGGGATGTGAAAAGAGAAAGAATGTCCCAGGCACTCTTTTCAAGTAAAACACAAGTAAAAATGTTTATATATTCAAAAATGTGGGGTCGGTAAAAGTTTTTTTTTTTTTTTTTTTGAAAATGGTGATCATTTTTTTCAAGTAGTCTTGGAATTGAAATATTTTGCAACTTTATAAATGTCTTTTACTTTCACTTTTGATCAATTTAATACTTTCTTGTTGAATAAAAGTATTTGCTTCCCAAATATTTATTTATATTTATATTGTGTGGCATGATTAAAAGTGATTGTTTTCAAATTTCTATTATAAGTTATAAGGTTTTACTTTTATTCGGTTCTTTTGGAGCTTAACAGTATAAATGTATAAATTAAATAAATATGAAATAAGAAAGTAAATGACGAACTATCCCTTTAACTCCACAAGTGCCCTGACCAGCCTCTCTTTAAACATGGAATATCATCCTTCCTCCCACACTCCTACCTCACGAGGAGACGTGCTAAAAATAAACGTCTGGTGTGAGGGTGGAGTTCGGCAAGTGTTTTTTGACTCCTGGGCGGCAGAGAACAGTGTGAGACATGGACAGGAAGGGACAACTTCCTAATGTCTCGAGTAGGACGTAAAATTTGTTCTGTGACAGTGTGAAACCTTGACAGTGAGGTCAAGAAATATTTACTATACCACATGCCCTCCAATGAATGATTCTTGTGGTGTGAGTGCAACTTTGACCGTGCGCGTGACTGCGTGTGTGAATTGCACATTTTTATCTCACAAAGTTTTAGCGTTTTCATATGATATAAAATATTTAAATATGTTAAAATTTCTACTACTCTACACATTCTAGTAAGTGGAACTTTGACTGACTGTGTATTTGTGCATGGAATCTTGTTTCATCCACAGAATAAAAACAATTCAAAATTTAATTGTAACTTATTTCACAATTCTGACTTTTCCCCCCTTACAATTACGCTTACAATTCTGTTTTGTTTTTTTGTTTTTTTGTTTTTTTTCAATGGCAAGTTTATATCTCATAATTCTGAGAAGAAAATCCAGAATTGTATCTCTCACAATTCTTTTTTTCTCAGAATTGGGAGTTTAGAAAAAAAGTCAGAATTGTCCCCCCGGCAGAAATAAGCTTCCCTAGTGTGTGGGATGTGGAAGTAGGAAAAAACAGTATACCTAGAGGATCCTCTACTGGAAGTACAGCCCTCTCTCTCTCTCTCTTTCTCTCTCTCTCTCTCTCTCTCTCTCAGTCTTTCTCAGCTGGCTCTGCTCTCTCTCAGTCCTGCGCTGAGACTGTGTGCGCGCACTGAGCTTTGCAGAGAGACACGGAGAGCAAGCAACAGAAGAGTGCCTAGGGCTTCACCAAGCTTCAGTTGAGTTTAGTCTCAGCCAAGTTACTATTTAAAAGTCCGAGAGGAAGAGTACACAACATCTAGGAGATAAACAACCACAGGAACACAACTAACACACTTTGAAAGTGAAACAGTGAGTGGTGTGGACACTCATGGTCCTCTCCTGAGGCTGTGGCTGCTTCACCAGGAGAGATGTGATCGTTGTGTGGTTCACACGCGCTGACTTATTCAACACACAGACACACCTGCTCCATCCTCAGGTGGCGTTCCGAAGGACTGGATTGCTGAAACGGTGGCCACGGGACTGCATGCAGACAGGGAAGAACATGGACTACCTGTGGGGGATTGTACTGCTGCTGTGGGCACTCGGCGTGCCGGAGAGAGGAACCGATGCACAGAGGAGCAAGAACAACGTACCCCGGCTCAAACTCTCCTATAAAGGTCAGTCACCTCCTGGTGCTGGGATTCTGAAAAATCAAAAATCAGTCAGAATGATTGAGCTATCTTAGAAGAGCAGATCTTTAGGCTTGTTAAAGTTTGATAGGTTCAGTCTGTGTTGAGTTGGCGTACGGTTCCGAATGCTTCTGGGGAATATTTCATTGATATGATTCACATGGTTTAATTATGCATGGTGGGTCATTTACAAAGATGTTTTTGAAAGCTTGAAAATGAGCTGGATTTCAATCTGATATGAAGGGGTGCATATGGAGTTTTACATTTAAGTTTGCTTTCATTATTAATAACTAAAATATTAGAGTGGTGGTATTGAATTAAAGTAATATGGTGTTTTTTGTTCGTTGGTGCCAAGAGGTGGAATGTCAGATTGAAGGAGCATTACCAGATGATTTATCATGATTAATGTTTTTTTTTTTTTTATGATTTAAAAAAAACATTTAACCATAAAAAGTGGTTCTGCACAAAAATTAAAGGCACTATTTCTGGCTGATTTGACCCATAAATCTTAATTTTGTAGGTATAACCTAATGCAGTAATATTAAACAAATATAACTTGATCATTATGTGAAAATCCACATAAATTACATGTTTTTTAGGTTGCCTGACCAAGCTTTTTTTTACAGTTTTAATCAGCAGTATGTTAGAAGGAAGGGTTCAACTATGTAGGAAGCAATAATACATTATTTATCACATTATTTTGCGATTTATTTGAGTTTCATGCACAGGTTAAATCATGTGTAGTTGAGTGTGTGGGCTGAATGCGTGTATCTGGATGCACAGGTGGGAATGTTTATTTATTTATTTATTTATATACTGCACATTAAGTTAAATCTAACTTATTAATATGAGTCAATTGCAAATGATCACAGTGGTTTTGCTTCAGTAACCAACACAAATGCCAATTATAATTAATAATTGATTTAATAAATTATTTTCACCTTGTTTAGTTTTGTTCATTGTTTTGAGGATGAGGACATCTATGCTGGAAAGTGACACCAAATTTGCACCATAATATCAGAAATGAATTGGAAGTTTTAATGCTGACAGGAAATGTTATCTCCTCTTTCAGAAGCTGACGGGACTATTTTGCTATAATAACTGTACACAATGTTCAATTTGATTATTTATATACAGTTTTGTTTGACAGTGACCCTATCAGAACATTTTTGGGTCACGGACGGACCACTGATCATTCATATTCTTCTCTGCGTGTACCTCCCTCCACTTTTTGTTGCTCTAAGTTCGAGTAAATTGTTTATAAGATTCTCAGTGTTTTGATGGAGTGTGTTATTATAATTGCAGACTGTATAACGTAAAGTGGCTGTTTTTAATGATGCGGTTATGCTAAAACATTACAACTCTTCCCGTCCGATTGGCGTTCGTGATGAAGTGAGCTGTCAAGAGTGAATTCACAGTAAGAGTGTTTAAATGAAAGAGCTCGTTCCAGCCTCGCACTGTAATTAGAAAGAGACACACACACACACACACACACACAGAGAGAGGGAGGGAGGGGTTTAACAGTCAGGGCAGATGGCTGTATGAAAGTGAGCCATTTCTCTCTCTGCCAGCTTTCTAATTGCACTGACAGCTCCTCATTAGCTGGCTGGTGGAAGCTGAGCTCTATATGAACCGCGGTGTATGACTGTCAGGCGACAGACACACTCGATCCAGCACGCACACATGCACAAACACACAGGGGGCTTCTTAAGTACCCAGAGCTCTCATCTGCCCGAACACAGATACACACAGACGTCTAGAGCTGTTCGCCGTATCAAACACTGACACCTACAGGCATGCACACACTGTTTGTGTGGAAAACAATGAAGGAAGAGACAAAGAGAGATGGAGAGAGGGAATATGTGTTGTGCTTTTGCTATGCGAGTGCATGTGTGTTTGTGATGTATGCAGGCTGATCTGGGCAATCACAATTTGGTGAAATGCCAAGATGGATTCTGAAATTTTCCAGCACACCTGTGAACATTTGTCACCACAGTCTGGCTGATTCATCTTTTGCTGAATTCTCATCAATTAAAATGCATGTGGGTGTGTGGAAGTTGTTACTCATGGAGAGTATGTTTGATTGTTTAGTGTCTTTACATAATTTAGA
This sequence comes from Pimephales promelas, assembly GCF_988280905.1. NCBI lineage: Eukaryota > Metazoa > Chordata > Actinopteri > Cypriniformes > Leuciscidae > Pimephales > Pimephales promelas. Next base: position 23,172,280 of record NC_142778.1, read on the forward strand.
GACTATGAAGATTGTATTGGTTTTATATTTATTTAAAGGTGAGTTGTGTGACTTCAGTGGCACTATTGTCACCAAATGGAATGTATTTCTTTGTTTATACAGATTTTTTTTTTTTTTTAAATATTCACCTTGCTTCCAATGATTGGCCAAACTTTTGGCCAAACATTTTTTTTTTTTTTTTTTTTTTTTACAACAAAGCCAATTTTCTTGTGGGCTGGTTGGGATGATTCACAGTTTTTGTGAGAATCCAGCCTAAGAATGGTTTTCTTATACAGAAGTTATGTCTGTATATTAAAGGTACACTGTGTAATTTGTAGCAGCATCTAGTGCTGAGGTCGTGAATTGCAGCCAACAGAAGTTACGGTGGCCGACAGAAAAAGATCGTCGCTTGAGACAGCAGAGAGCAACCACAGTTAAGCAATGAGGTTTCTTTACAAAGATAAATTACTTAATTATTCAGTAAAAATATATGTCAGTGTTGTATTCGCTGACTTTAGCTACCTTCTTGGCACAAAGAACAACATAGTGACGAAACGCGTTTGTCCGTTTAGGGCTACTGTATAGAATGTTGGCGCATTTCAATGTATGGGGACCTGTGGTGTATGTAGATAGAAATGGCTCATTGTAAGGTAATACAAACAGAACTGTTCACTAAGTAAAGTCTTTATACGAGCCTGTTCTCATCCTTTGGCGTCATATAGGTGACGCCATATGACATTTCGTCAAAATACTATGCACATGGCACCCTTTAGTGTCAATATAACACGCAGAACCCAGAGCGATATACAGGTGACTTGCATCATTTTGCTTCAAAATGAGCGCAGACCTAAACCTACCCATAACAATGCGTGTTATATTGACGCTAAAGGGTGCCACATGCGTAGTATTTCGACGAAATGTCATATGGCGTCACCTATATGACGCCGAAGGATGAGAATGTGTTGCTTTATACACAACTGAAAACATAGTTCTGTCAACAGATCATCCTAAATATTACACAATGCACCTTTAAGGTAGGATTGAAGAAAACATACACACTTCACTTTCAATATAAGTTACACTCTAAAAAAATGTGGGTTATTTCAACCCAAACTTGGGTCAAATATTGACAAACCCAGTAATCCAGTAGGTTAACATTTTAAATTACATTTTTAACCCAACGTTTGGGTTTGTCCATATTTTACCCAAAATTGAGTTAACATCCCAGCATTTTTTAGAGTGTAAAAGAAATAAAATTATTTTGGGGGATTAGTTCAGGTAGAAATCGCTCCTTTAAAGTAACAAAATAACATACTTTTATATAATAATAATACTTTGCAATAAATATTACCAGTTGAAAACTTTGTTTATAGCTTTATGTTACATTTTAAAGGTGATAAAGGTTTAAGCTATAAACAAATAAAATAATTTAATTTTTATAATTTAATAAAATAATAATTTAATAAAATAATTTTTACTTATTTTACACTCTAAAAAAATGCTGGGTTGTTTGAACCCAATTTTGGGTCAAATATGGGCAAACCCAATTGTCTGATTACAAATGCAAATCATAAATTAAACCCAACTTAGCATTTTCCAGAGTCTATTTTATTTATTTGTATTAAACAATGTTGATTACAGAAACTTGTTGACATTATCATATTTTGCTAAACATGGTTTTACTGTATAAAATGCCTTTCAAATATTAAGGACCACTTCAAATGTCCTCACGTGATCTTTTTTTGATTGCGTTCCTCGTGGGAGTGGTATCAGTGTCCCCTCTGAGCTGAAAGTTCCCAGGGCAGGTTAACAATAACACCTTTACATGAATGTGAAGTGGTGTGGAAAGACATAAAGAACATGCAGAATCTGTCGCTGCTTGTAGGTAGTAGAGAAACAAGAGATTGGCTACTAACTTCAGTGGGAGCGTGTGCAAATTTGTTGGATGGGATAATGTTTTTGGTGTAAAGCTATCACATTCCAAAGTGAATGTTTTAATACGGCTATAATCTCATGAAGGAATGAGAGAAGTTTTATTTCACTTTAATTAAGCTTTTAATTCACAAACACGCCAAGAATCTGGTGTTGGGTTGCGTTTGCAGCATGTGAACTCTATCCTCTTCAGAAATAAAGCCCCAGCGTTAGAGCGCACACACACCTAAAACAATACTCTGCCAAATTCCTGTGAAATGGGAAACATTTATGCTATAAAACAGTTTTCCCCCTGGAAAGCAAAAAGAAATGATGAATATTGGATTAGATTTGATTTTAGGTGTCTGTTTGCCTTCAAATCATCTTTGGACCCTGTGGAAAGGGTTCAAACGATCACGTACGCAAATAATCAGAACTCCAAATTTGATTAGATGGACACGCATGCTGAGATGAATGGAAAAAGGTGAGTGTGTAGCACTCATGTTTCCTTTGCCCACACACACATGTGCCCTGCAGAGAGTGCAGGCAGTAGGGTTGGGAAGTTTATTTTTATCAGCCTCAGATGGGACCGTTCCTCTGCCTCCACCTGCCCTCCCCTCATTGCTTGTGCTCTCAGAGGTTTTTCCACAACAATGGATGAAGGGAAAAATACAGAGAGATGGTCTCAGTGGTTTGAGGAGGATGAGACTAGCTCGTCTCCTGGCGTAGGCCTGTTTGTGTGCTGTTTAAAAGGATGAGCTTCAGAATAGCTGCATATCTAAAGCCACTTCCTCCTGTGTGAATGCGTGCTGGTGCTGTAGATTACCCACAATGCCAGGCAGGGGCACCGTATGTTCTGGAATCTCAAATGTAAAACGCGACCTGTTTTTGTCCCGACTCAGCTAAGTTATGATACAAAGTTTGCGGTTAATTCGATTTGTATTTTTTAATTTTAAAAGAAAACTCTTATGCTCACCAGGGCTGTATTTATTTGATAAAAATAACAGTAAATTACCAGTATTTTTTTTTTTTTAAAAAAACAGTAATATTATGAAATATCATTATAATTTTAAATAGCTGATTATATTTTAAAATTGTATTTTTCCCGGTGATGCAAAGCTGAATTTTTAGCATCATCATTCCAGTCTTCCGTGTCACATGATCAGTCTGATATGCTTTTTTTGCTGCTATGGAAACATTTCTAATTATCAGTCAAAAACAGTTAGTATTTTTTGTATTTATTTTTCTTTTTTCAGGATTCTTTAAAAACATGTATTTGAAATAGAAAACTTATGTAACATTTTAAATGTCTTTACTGTCACTTTTAAGCAATTCAATGCAGCCTTACTGAATAAAAGTATTCACTTAAAAAAAAAAATCTTAATGAAATCTTACTGACCCAAAAGTTTAACAGAATTGTATATAAAGCATAAAGACATCATTCATGGCTTTTGTGTTTTTCTCTGAAGTTAAAGCATGTTGCATTAATCAATAATTTATGCAGATTCCTCATAGACTTTAACTTTGTTATTGTTTATTTGTTATTTATTAGTTCATGAACAAACCTACACGTATTATCCTGGAACTGAAATGTGTTTCTGTAGCATCAGTATTCTGATGATAATTAAGTCACAAATACAATTTCTTAATTAAATTAATTTCAGCGATTCGATTCCTAAAGTTTTACATTTAATCCCCACAATCTTGAACATTGTGTTACATCCTTGTAGACTGAAACTGTTTGGTTTTCCTTGTCTTCTTTGTTTCTGACTGATCAAACCCTTGATTTTGAGAACCTGTTCCTCAGGGTGTTCAGGTAATCTTTAATAGATAAATAACTCTAGGCTAAATTATGATTACAGCTAATGCGGTATTGATTCACACAGCAACTGTCACTATAGTTGAATCTGAGTGAAACCTGCCAAAAAACAAAAACTCAAGGCATCTACAATCCTGCAATACTCAAAAAACAAACAAACAAAAACGTACGTACAAAGAAAAACTCAGAATTTTATTCCGTTTCACACAAATTATGATTGCAGGGGAATGAAGATTTATTTCCATGCTATATAATGACCTCAAAACACTTTTACCATAGTTCACGAATTGTAAACTAATTTTGACATTTGCATCACATGCACTAATGAGGCAAAACATGACCAGTTTCAGATGGAGTGAATATCATTGATCATCTCCTAACAAGGCCACATAAAGGCCTGGGTAGAATTAGATGGTAAGCAAACAATCAGTTCTTGTTATCAACGTGTGAGATGGAATAAAGATCTGAGCGACTTTGACAAAGGACAATTGTTATGGCACAGCGACTGGGTCTGATGAGTCCTATTATTACATAACGTGTACACAGCCATGTAATTGTGTGCCGTTTACCTGGGGAAGTGATGGCACCAGGATGTTCTTTGGGTGGTGACAAGTCGGTGGAGGGAGTGTGATGCTCTGGGCAATGTTTTACTGGGGTTCATGTTCATATTTGGTATGCCACCTACATAAACATAGTTGCAGACCAGGTACTACTCTTCATGAAAATGGTGTTTCCTGGTGAAAATGACCTCTTTCAGCTGGATAATAAACCACACTGCACATATTGTTCAGAATGTTTTGAGGAACATGATGAAGGGTTCAAGGTGTTCACAATTTCCCCAGTATCCCAATGTGTTGATCTGGTGTACATGGCTTTCTGACATTTGTTAACTTGCTCGCACTTGTGATGCGGAGCTCTTTGGTACGAGTCCAATGGCACAAGAGTCATGATAAAGTAGCTCAAGGACTTGTAGACGTGAGCTAAAATGGCAGGGTTGCAACAGAAAATGTGTTTTTTACTACGCTATCTCACGACCAATTCGTACGAATTCGTGCGAGTGATTCAAAAGTGGCTACTTCTTACTAATTCATACGACCTCACTCGTACGAATTCGTATGATTTGTCTAAACCCACGTGACGGTTCTGTTTAGGGGCGGGGTCAGGGGTACGTCATTCGTACGAATTCATACGAATTGGCTAATTCGTAAAATATGTACGATTTAGCTAAATCATACTAATTCGTACGAGTGAGGTCGTACAAATTGTTACGAATTAGCCACCTCGTAAAATTCGTACGAATTCCTGTGAGATCGGGTAGACAGTGAAAGAAATAGACACAGCGACACCATTGATTTCAACAAAGAAAATTGAAGCCCATTAAAAGCTGATCGCCAGGTGTACTGCGCAAGCTCAAACTGAGCCTGTCACGTGAGCAACCTGTACATCTTCTGGTAGCTGTGCCGAGTGAAATCTGAATAATTCCCTTCCGAATCTCACAGAGATGGAGAGAGTTGAGTATTAGCTGTCCATGAGGTAGCAGCAGGATCAACTTTAATACTCTCTATGGGCTTCTCCCTCGACTTTAGCAGACTTTATGCCTCCACGTCCCCCCAATTGCATGCAAGCTTCTCCTGTCTATACGGTAATTTCTCTACTGTGCGACGGAGAGTCAATTTGTTATGATGCAATCGTTAGCCTAATTTAACAAAAACTGCTTCTACGGGGCTATAACCTGTAAGATACAAGGTAATGGAGCCTTTTATACATTGTCGTGTTTCTTTAGAAATAAATAAAGGACAAATGGAGTCTTTGGACGCCTCAGATGTAAAGTTATTCGCCGTCAAAGTGACGCCAAAATGAATGGGAGTCAATGGGATGCTAACAGCAGGTGAAGTTCTGCTACAATGGCGGCCCCTGCGAGGCTTCAACTTCTGGCTGATGGATTACCCCCTTCCCAGCAAACAAATTTAGGTTCTGGGAACATTAGTTTTTGGTTCACAGAACGTTCCTAGAACTTTCCCTTAAGGTTAGGGGAACGTTCCCAGAACGTTCTCCTTACGTTATAAAAATGGAACCTAAAAATAATCTACATGGAACGTTCCTATAACGTTTTTGTTTGGTTCCCAAAAAAGAACCTCATGGGACCATTCGGGAACGTTAGGGGAACGTTCTGTGTTTGTTGGGTTGGTTTTTATCTCACATTTGCTTTTATAACAATATCAGTGTATGGTGTAGTGTAGGTGCTATATTATTTTCAAACGCAATAGAGCAATGAACTGGCTTGACAAAACGTGGCCAGATTCACGTTCATCTGTTCCAGATAAAACATACTCTGCACATCACTCACTTGTTATTTCATTTTGGAAGTGTACAAGAAACTACTTAAAATCATTTAGCAAAAATGTCACCACAGGCACGTCAAGTCTTTGTCAGTGCTCTCTCTCTCTCTGTGTGTGTTTGTGTGTGTGCGAGAGAGAGAGTAGGACATAACTGATTAAAAAAGTACGTTTTTACTTGGCAGTTAAATAATTAATCTCATGTTCTTTTAATGCAGAATCAGTTTTTTTTACTCAAGGTTGGAAACTTTATGTTCTCAGATGGCATTTGATTGCCAAGCCCAATTAAACGCTCTTCTCGCACGTCTACCTGATCCCACGCTCACTAAGACATGCACAATGAGTTGAATCATGAACTACTTACATGATGTTGTACCTTTGGAATCTGATTTCTGTGTTTTTTAATGGCTTGGCAACTGTCAGTATCATAACAGAGGTGCTAATAAATGTAAACATTACATCATGCCATGTTTTCTCCTGACTGATTAAAAACTTGTGTAAAGTTGATTGATTTATTGTTTCTATAATGACGCACACAAGAAAAACAAAGCCGCACTGTTTCAAAACGATCACACAAACACATTTTGTATATACACAGACTATTTGTTCAAATGCTTTGCAAAATCCCGATAACAATAATCAAGTGCACTGTTAATTTCCTCTTGAAAAGTGAGTGTTTGTGATTGTTGATGGACAGTGTTGTGCAAGTTACTTCCAAACTGTAATACATTAGGTATTACTTGTTACTGTTATTTAAAAGTAATTCATTACCTTACAATATTACTGTCTCAGAATTGTAATGCGTTACATTACTCATGTATTACTTTTGAGTTACTTTCACCAAAATAACTAAGTAGAACTTAACATTGGGGCTGTAACGATATGCAATATGAAACCGAAATCGCGATTCGCCACACGACTCAGATCCACGAACCTACAGATTCGCGACACACCTCTTCCAACTCCAGCGTTATTCTCCTTACCGTCCAGATCCAATGCTGCCTTATCTTTAAATTAGGCTATTAGTATTTGAAGTTAACATTATAAAATACGTAGACCTACACCACAAAACTAGTCTAGGATATATTATTTAAAATTGGGGAAGTCCAGCATTATGGACATGACATTTGCAGTCAAAACTTGAAATAAAAATTCTCAGAAAATACATGTATTGAAACGTATATAGGCTACTTCCTTAAAGGACTCCAGACATTAGACAAATATCAGTCTATGTTTTATTTTTAATATTAGGGAAAAGACATTCATGCGTGACAAAAAAAAAAATAGGAGGCAAAATATATTTTGGTAATTCTGTTAATTACACTGCGCAAATCGGATGAGGAAGGGTTGGCTCTCCAGTCTCCATATAACTTAAAATATTCATTTTATTTTAGTTTTCGTGTTCGCATTTATGAGGAAAAAACAATGTTACAGGCGCGACCGCTCTGAACTGGCACTAAAAGACTGCTTTAAAACTTTCACATAGTCTGTTGCCTTTCAAGAAATAAAAGCAGACAATACACTGTAATACAACTGTAATACAAGCCTCATTGAACATGTAACGAGTAAAATATTACTGAAAATTGATTAGTAATGCCTTACACTACTGCGTTACAGCAAAAAGTAATATGTTACTGTAATGTATTTATTTTGTAATGCGTTACTCCCAACACTGTTGATGGAGCCCTTTTGAGATTTTAGAGGGTATTTGTGTGTGTTCTTGCTGAATGTGTTGGTGTGTCTGTTTCGTGTAAGTGCGTTACGCAAGCGGACACTTGACAATCCAATGACACCGCCAGTGTCAGTTGATGTTACACATTCATATGAAACCACCAAATGCACAAAGTCACTCGTTTACACATGAGGAAGGAGAAGTGATCATAAAACATATTAAAATAAGGATTAAAAAGAGGAAAGAGAGATTGTGATGGCAACAATGACATAATTCAACTGATGTTTCAGTGACAGAGGAAACATTGACCTTTGTGCTCTATTTCTTCACAGTAAGAGAAATATATAGTCATACACTCCACAAAAGTCCTATACATTGTCCACTTGATTGCAAAATAGAGCCAGACCGATATATCGGCAGACCGATATTAGGCATTTTCCAAACTATCGGTATCGGCAGTTATAATGGTCGATAAATGAATATTTCAAAAATAAAATAAAAAAGGACGAAACACGCTTGAACCATGTCATAAGTGTTGGAGTTGTATAGTTTGTCCACCAGAGGGCACTCTACACCGTTCCTGTTGGCAACACTCGTTGAGTTGGTCACGATACATACATTGCTTGAATAACAATTAAAGGAACATCCCCATCAGTTCTCTTAACTCAAATAAGCATGACAAAATTTGTGACTATCATGTCCAGTTTAAATAAATAAATAAATAAATAAAATATCGGCCGATATATCGGAATATCGGATTTAAAACCCAAAAATATTTGTATCGGTATCGGCCTTCAAAATCCTTTATCGGTCGGGCTCTATTGCAAAATGCATTGCTTTGAACTGCAGAGTTGTATGTCCAATGATATGGATCTATGCAAAAACATGCATTTCACTTATGATATTTGGTTTACAGTTTTGCTAATTAGCTAATGTTTTAAGCTATGAATAATATTGCTCTGTTTAACACATTTGACCATGTTTAAACAATAGTTCACCTAAAATTTAAAACATCAATTGCTCATCCTCAAGACTTTTGTTCAGTAGGCTAAGTGAAGATTATGTCCCTTCAAGTCTACTGACCTAAAACATCTTCATTTGTGTTCTGAAGATGAACATACTTGTGGGTTTGGAACGAAATGTCTGAGGACAAAATTTTCATTTTTGGGTGAACTAACCCTGAGGACACAGAGATAGTAAAAAAAGTGTTTGATTTTGTGTGTGTTCTCGGTTAATGGGCAGATTATAGCTTTCTGAACAGTTTGTATTTTAAGAGGCACCGTTTTTGTCTTAGAAAAAGCCTGAGTATGTGTGTGAATGCACACTAAAGTGATGGCGAGATGAATTCCTGGTGTTTCAAGTGTGTCTGAGTGTGTAAAAGGCATTCTAAATGTTTTTTAGTCCTGGTGCCAAATGGAAACACCACAGGCACTCCAAAATGAGCTCTCTAAACCCGAGTGAGAGATTCACTGTCATTCTCTCTTTCTCCTCTCGTCTCGCTGTCCTCTCCCAGTCATCTCAACCCTAATCTTAACCTCTCGCCATCCTGCTCTTCTCTTCTCCTCTGTGCCACTCCACGGATTTTTTTCTTTCCATTCTCACACTCTCCTCTTTCACTCTTTAATTTATCCTCTTCTTCCTCTTTTTCCATTCAGGCTCTTTGAAAAAATCTTCTGTCACATTGAATTCTGTTCTGACATAGAAGTTCTGGAGAGCTATTTAAATGTGACGGCAGGGAAAATCTTACTTCCCTTAAGGACAAATGCCGTAACTCTTAAAGAAATAGTTCACGAGAGAAATTCTCTTGTCCTTTACTCAGCCTCGTGTCATGGTATGACTTTCTTTCTTCTGTGGAATTTAAGGTAATGTTATGCAGCATGTTCACAGTGTTCTTTTGAGTTCAGAAACTCAAAAGTGCTCTCTAACCCTATTAAAAGGGTATAAAAAAATCCATAAAATTGAATCATTGTTATTTTTACTAATGGTTACCCATCATTTGTCATAGTCTCTAATTATTCTCACACCTTTACTGCTTGAAATTCTTCCTGGTGTTTATTAAATATTATTTTAATTGTCTTTCTGCATCACACATGCTTTTTTTTTTTTTTTTGGTCAAGTCACCTTTATTTATATATATATAGCGCTTTTTTACAATAGAGATTGTATCAAAGCAGCTTCACGGTGATAACATGAAAATAATACACGCACTTTGTTTCTAAAATTGCGTCATCATCCACCTGAAGTAAGTATATTAAATGTCCCCAACTAAGCAATTCAAAAGCCAAGGCAACAGTGGCAAGGAACCAAAACTCCATCAGGTGACAGAATGGAGAAAAACAAAAAAATTAAATATTAAAAAAAAAAAAAAAAAAAAATTAAATTAAATATTCACAATATTTATCCAGTTCCATCTGGTTGGAGGTCATTACGCCGGTATGGAACGAGTTTGTTGAGGTGTCCATGAGGCCTTCAGGGATGTGTTGTGGTCATGTCCAAGCGCAGGTTCACCATCTGATCTTGACTTAGTAGTCCTCGGAATAAATGTAAAGACTAACTTTAGCGTATAAATGCCATTCTTCTTGTGATGTAATGAGTACATCGGGTGTTGTAGGAAGTGTGACCTAATCTATGCAGCCTAATAGTAATCATTTAGCTGAAATGAATAATATAAATGTATAATGTTCTATGAGAATGCCATAAAAGTAATGTGTTTTTAGTCCAGAGTGTCTCTGCTTCCCGGACAATGTTGAATGGGCAAATGTTGGTCTCTTTGCTACGGCTACCCGTGATAATTATTCCCAGTCTAATGAGGCAATAAAATAGATTTGTTTGAGGCAAAGAGATAAAATTGTTAGTCATTATTCACTGAAAATTCACTGTAGCCAGATATCGTCTCTGCATGCACATTTTCAAATTGAAATGTGAAGATAACATTTAAATATGTTTATCACACAAAGCTCTGCTGCATGTCTTCAGAAGGCTTGATAGTTTGTCATGGTATTTTTATTGTGCTTTCTTGTGGCTTGACAGCCACCGTAGAATGATTCTTTCAAAGTGATGTTTGAAACACAAGGATGAGTAAATGAAAGAAATAATAAAGAAAGAAAGAAATTAAATAAGAAATCTCTAGCAAATGTGTCCCATCAATGTTTTGAAGCTACTTGAAACTAATTTATACAGATTGCTCATGTTTTTCATGGCTTGGCTTCATTCAGTTATTTGCTCTATGTAGAAAAAAAAAACACTGTATAAAGAACAAAAGCTAAATCTACAAGCAAATATCTATGTGTATGCTTGAGCACCGCCAACTTTCCCAGCTGTATTTTAGCCAAAACCACAGTCACACGTCTCACACACACTAGAGGAGAGCTGCCGTCCCTGCTGAGCTGTTCGCTGTCAGTGCCAAAGTCCATCTTTCAGTCTTCCCATCAGCCTTATAACTCTCAAATGAAGATCAAACATCAAGTTTTTGCATATTATTGGCATATTTGAAAGCTCAGCAAATGTTTATTTAATTATACTCTCAGTGTTTGCTTTCGAAGTTTGTTGAAAACCATTTCTCCTGGACAAATAATGTGCAATAAATCCTATATACAATGTTTTTTTGTTGTTGTTTTTTCCCCACAGAAATGTTGGAGTCCAACAACCTGCTCACTTTCAATGGATTGGCCAACAGCTCTGCCTATCACACATTTTTATTGGACGAGGAGAGAGGTCGGCTTTTTGTGGGGGCAAAGGACCATGTGCTGTCCTTCAACTTGGTGGACATCAACATGGACCAGCAACTGGTAAGAAAAGGGGGTTAGAAGAGCTATTAAACCATTTTTGGTGAGCAGCACTGCACATAGGACATCATTCAAATTAAATTGATGTAGATTTGTTAGTTGTATGGATGTGCAAAGCCGTTTTCATCCGTTTTAAACCGTCACTGCTAACAAATTAAAGCTAATACATTTCATATAACACAACACATAACACATAAAAGTTCTATGTAAAATAGATGTACTTTTAGTCTCTCTTTTTCTCTTGTTTTCTCTCTCTCGCTCTCTCTCTGCCCATACAAACATGAACACATCAGCACACAGGGGGATCTGTTTCTAGCGAAAAGAGTATGAATATTTCAGAGTAAAGCTGTCAAACTGATCACATAGAGTCTGGCTGAGAGCTGCTATCCATTCACCTGGATAAATAATGAACAAAATAAACACAGCGAAGTACAGACAAACGGTACCAGGGCAAAACCACAGCCCACTTTAGCTTATATACTTTATAAACATAACCTTCACAGAACAAAGGTAACATAAATGTTACCATATGTGGAAATGCAGGATATATAAGTTATCCTAAAAAAATTACTTTAGTCAGATATCTTACAGGGGCTATATATATATATATATATATATATATATATATATATATATATATATATAGCCTTGTATTATAGCCAAAAGTTTGAATTATACTACTATTTTCAATATTTTTCATATATTATTTAATACAGTAATATTGTGAAATATTACTACAATTTAAAATAATTGTTTTCTATTATAGTCTACTTATAACCTGTGATACTTTTTTTTTTTTTTTAAATAACAGCTTAAAATATAAATATTTTGTACCAATACACAACCATTCAAAAGTTTGGGGTCAGTCATTTTCTTTCTTTCTTTAAAAAAACAAAACAAAACAAAAACTGATGGAGTATGCTAAATTGATGCTAAAGTGACAGTAAAGACTTATAAAAAAATCTATTTTAATTGAATTTAATGTTGTTCTATTTAACTTTTTATTCATCAATGAAAAACAACCAACATTTCCAACATTGATAATAAATCAGCATATTAGAATGATTTCTGAAGAATCATGTGACACTAAAGTCTGGAATAATGGCTGTTGAAAATCCAGCTTTGCATAACAGAAATAAATGATATTTGTTTTAAGTATATTAAAATATAAAAGTATTAATTTAATTTGTAATAATTCTTTCTGTTTTTTGATCAAATAAATACAGGCTTGATACGCATAAAAGACTTCTTTAAAAAAAAAAAAAAAAAAAAAAAAAAAAAAAACATTAAATTAGTCGTGACTACATTTTTTGACCAGTATTCTGCTATTATACTATTGATGCATAATTATCTACGTTATAATTATGGTTACTGCATAGTAAACGGTGTATCAATATACGTAGACAAAATACAAGTGACTTGTATTGCCTACACACTATTAGGTAAACATTTAGAGAGGCAAGAATAATTGTATAGGATTCTGGTGTACTCGCAACTGTCTACAATGTTGTACATCATATCGATAGTATCATGATAGAGTGATTCTGAAATTGCCTACTCTATTCATTGTCAGACAATTTGATTTAGGCCTACGTTATATCTTGATTTAGACCTATGTGTAACAGAACAAAGTGTTTGTTTACCTTCGCTGCGGTTGTGCCTGCCGACCACACACACTAGCCTACTCTAGAGTTTTCGACCTTGGAAAACGGAGGCTGAACTCTTTAGTCAAGTCCGAAGCAAGACAGTTAACCCACAGCAACACGTTATGTCAACGGCACCTCAGACTGACAGAAACGTAAATAAGCGTGAATTTAGGCTAGGCTACTTTAGTTTTGTACACATTGCCATGTTAATTATAATCAAATGCATTTTTTTTCTCCACAATATTATCATTGATATTTGTTTGATTGAGTTTGATAAAGGGCAGGGGCTCGAGAACCAAAAGCCTCTGCACTGCCATCAGGAGCTGTATTACTCAACGCTCTCCAGCCACAGGGAGAACGTAACTCGCTGTGACAGCAGTCCCATAGAAACTAATACACTTCCATTACTTTTCCCCAATGAAGCCCTCTTACACAATTTCTAAGATTTACACATCTGTAAAGTTTTTTTTTTTTAAAGAAATTAATATATTTTTTCATAAGGATTTCATCTGTTACGAAAATGAATAAATGATGTTCATGAAAGAATAAAAAAAAGTTTTTTATTGAGCAGCAAATGAGTATATTAGAATGAGTTCTGAATGATCATGTGACACTGGAGATGAGAAATTATGCTGAAAATGTAGCTCTGACATCACAGGAATAAATTTTATTTTAAAATAAATTCACATATAAATCTTTTATTTTGAATTTTTAATAATTGTTCACAATATTAAAATTGTTACTATATTTTTGGTCTAATGCAGCCAACTCCAAACTTTTGTCAGAAAAAAATGCCGTCATACATTCAGAAGTTTCCTTAGACTATGTTGAAAATCATGTGCAATATGTATGATCTATGCTGAATAGCCTCTCATGTGTGAGTAATAAAACTAAATTTTATTATTATAAATATTATATATACACTTTTTTAAGATTGCTAAATTCATTCCAAAATGGTTATCAGTACTTTGATGTGTGTGTTGCACACGTGATTAAAATTGTAAATATGTTCCTGCTTAACTTGTTTCTATGCCACATTGCATATAGTGAACTGCTGCTTCATTCGATTTTAACCAGTTTTTAGTATGAAAATGTGTATTATTTATTAGCTATAAACAACTAGGTTGCTACTGTGGTTCTCTGAGGGTTAGACAACCAGAGCATAGCTTTAAGGAAATAAAAAAGAGTTAGGTTATACAACTAGAAGCTTCCAACAAAAGATGTCCCAGTAATCTTTCCCCTTTAACTTTCTGTCTCTTTCTCTCTCTCTGACTGGTAGATATCCTGGCCTTCTTCACCTTCTCGAAGAGATGAATGCAAGTGGGCTGGGAAGGACGTCCAGGTAAGTGCTTTTCTTTAGCTTTTTGTTTTTTTTAAATTCTGTCCCCTCCATAACCCTGAGATCTGTCGGATAGACTTCACTGATGCATTGAATTGCTTGTTTGTCTGCACCATTCCACCTTCTCACTGGTTCACCTCTCATATATTTCTCTGTATAGCACATTTTTTTTTACTGTATGTGTGATTTATAAACAAGATGAAACTACAGAAATGCAGGGCATAATAAAGATTATGCACAAGAATTTCGCACTTTAATAATGTTTATTTTACCAAAACCAGTAATAATGATATTTTCCCACCCTTTTTAAGAACAGAATCTGTCGATAAAGTCATGTTTGTGACTTTTTGCCAAACCGTTCAGAAGTTATAAACAAAAAGAGCTCCTGACCACTAGGTGACACTGTGCTGAAATTGTTCAGGTAGCCTCCGGTCAAGTTTGGTCAGAAGCATTGCTGAGATATAGCCGTTTATTTTGGCTTGCTCTTCGTCGAATTCGTTTGTGTGTTACTCGAGAACAGTTTGACAAATCAACTTGAATTCCATAACTTTTTGACTGCATGGTCTGAAGATGATCTGGTTCGACATTTGTGAAAATCAGAGCAACGGCCTAGGAGGAATTTGACAAGTTTTTTTTTATTTTTTCCCCGGAAAATTCGAAATGGTAGTTATTAGCATAAACGTGAGTGCATTTTTAGACAGTTGGTGGCACCCAAATGGATTGAGTTAGAGACTCCAAATTTTCTATGTTGACAATTCAAGCTGTCTTCTATTTGTGTGCCAAATTTTGTAACTTTCCCGCAAGCTGTTCTATGGGCAGCCGTAGATTTCCAGAGCGGAAGAAGAAGCAATCCGCTAACAATTACAATAGGTGCCGCATCATTGATGTTTCGCCTCTAATTACATTTTAAAATCTATTAAAATAGAAAAAATTTATTTCAAATTGTCACAATATTTTACAGTATATCTGCTTTACTGTATTTTTAGTCAAATAAATACAAACGAGACTTCTTCAAAAACAATATGTCTACATAGTACTACATCAGATTTCAAAATAACAAAATACCTTTTTTATTGAAAGTAAATGTAATGTTAATGTTTTTTTAAATGTAAAAAAAAAAAAACAGGAACTTTTGACAGGAACCTCTGAGAAGGTAAAGCTGAGCTTGTCTGTCATCCATCTGTTGCTTTCACAAACAGTGTTAAAAGTTTCTCCCAAAAGATAAGCTCAGCAGATGTCAATGAAATGATGAACAAAAAAACAAATCACTGAATTGTGGGACAACGGTGTGTAAACACTTTCCAGGCATAGCTCTCATAAATTCCAATGCAGATCCTGCCCGAGGCGCTGCCTTGAACATATAGAGCCATAGAAAGCAGCACTCGGCCCTGTTAGCATCATAAAGAGACCATAAGGTTGGTTGGTTCTCAATGGTGCTTATTTGAATTGCAATAACATGCATTGTGTGAGATTTTGATGTAAACATGTCTCAATGAATAGCAGGGTACTCACTGAAAGATGGCTTTTATGTGAACAGAGGAGTCCCGGTGAAAAGAGACAAATTGACTGAGGCTTGTTTGAAGTGAAGTGGGACAATGTCAATTTCAGGCCCTTTTGATGGACGAGGAAGGCAGAAAACTGCTGGTTATGTTGAAGGATCTAAGCCGAGATTTGTAAGAAACAAAAAAGGAGTGAGATCAATGATCATCGTGGACAAAAACTTCCATTTATGTTGGCGGCAGTGCTCCATGTTAGGTCAAATAGTCTCTGGAAATGAAATAAACTTATTTTTAACTAAATTACTATTTATATAATATTTTATTACATTACATTTAATTGCATTACATTTCATTACAGATAGGCCTTGGTAAACCCAAGATAGAAGTGTGCATGGACAAAGCAACCTTTTAAAATCTCTAAAAACTGATTTTCGTATTGGTTATTGTGCAATTTCACTATCAAACAAGGTGCATGGAAATAACAAACCACTATAAAGAATAGAAACCAGCAACACTGATTGGAGAACTTAAATTTTAATTAAAACAATTAAAATTTTTGTCCTGATGACATGTCGGTTTAAATAAGTATAAGTATAAGTATTCCCATTAACAAATACATTAACAAATAACTACTTGTATACAGTGTAATATCTGTTTGTTTCATTGTACATATTTAGTTTCTGCTATCATTACAATATTGATGGGGTAGAATAAGAAGCCAGATCTTTGAGTCACGTATTATATGTTGTCATACTTTTCTTTAAACCTTTTCCACATCGGATGAGTCACTTCAGTCCGTTCCAGATGAGGCTTGCTCAGACACGTGGCTTTAACACAACTGAGGAGCTTCTGAACATACACACACACACACACACACACACACACACATTTCCATAGGCAAAATCCCAGCTCAGAGGCTACAGTGCAGCTGACAAACACACACAATATCCCTGAGAGTATAGGCCACTGGAGCTCTGGATGCCCATAACAGGGTTTCCCTGCAAAAGCACTAAACACCCTGCTGAAAAACAATTTCAGCTGTAGTAATATTTTCCTTTTAATGAAGCGCTTTGTGGGAGTGTGTTGGTCAGCTGTGAGCCCGTGCCGCTGTGTGTGGAATTCTGCTGCATGTGTGAGAAAGCAGGATTTTGATGCATACTTACAGACGTTACATCCTTTTGCCACAATAAACAGGGGACTTATTCAATATTATAGGGCAAAAGATGATTGGATTAGTCCACAGATTACAATGTAACAAACACATCATGCAACATTAACCTACTGTATGTTTGGGCCCTATAATATTGAAGGTTATTGAGGAATATTGAGCATTTGAAAGTCATGGTTTGTGCATGTATGAATAATTTCCCCTCAATTTCACACGTGTCCTAGCAGAGTAATTACGGGTTTAGGTCAGTACATTAGTTGTGTTCCACTAACTAGATTGCTACCAGAAAAAAAAAGTTTAGGGTAAGTAAGATTTATTTATTTATTTATTTATTTATTTATTTATTTATTTATTTATTTATTTATTTATTTATTTATTTATTTATTTATTTATTTGTTTGTTTGTTTGTTTGTTTGTTTGTTTGTTTATGTTTTTGAAGGACAGTTATACTTACCAAGGCTCTATTTATTTATTAAAAACACATGTATGTACAATATGTAAAATTCTTACATTTTAAAATAAATGTGTATTATTTTTTTTCAGGATTCTTTGATTAATAGTTATTTTATTTTAAATGGATTTTTTTTTTGCATACAAATGCATTTTTAGCTTTATGTATATGTAAAAAATATAGGCCTATATACAGTATATATATATATATATATATATATATATATATATATATATATATATATATATATATATATATATATATATATATATATATATATTGCTATTTTGGATTTTGTTGACATTAAGTGTGCCCTTAAGTATAAGAGTACCCTTAAGTATCCAAAATACTTGTGCCAGTGTGTTTGTGTTCGTACATGGTAGCCTATATGTAGTCCTCATGAGGAAAACGGCTTGTAAATCATACTAAATTAAGTGTTTTGAAAATCTAAAGATTCAAGAGTTTTGTGTGATGGGTAGGTTTAGTGGTAGAGTTATGGAATAGTACGGTCTGCACAATATAAAAATCATTACGTTCATTGGAAGTCCGCATAAAACATGAAAACGTGTGTGTGTGTGTGTGTGTGTGTGTGTATGATAAGCTGTCTGTGTCTGTTGCCATTTGTTGACACAGATGGGATGTGTTTATTTATCTGAGAACGCAGTGACGACCGTGAATCATGAAATGCTGGTGCACCACTGATTTAGTTTGCTTTTCTCTCTGTCAAGTTCAAGACCGTTGTTTTGGAAGTTTCTGTTGGTAAAATATTGCCTATATCAATATAAATGTTGTTTTCTGATCATTAAATGCAATGTTGATGTTGACTCTTTCGCTCTCTCTGCAGAAGGAGTGCTCTAACTTCATAAAGGTTCTGCAGCCGTTTAACCAGACGCACTTGTATGTGTGTGGAACAGGATCCTTCCATCCCGTCTGTGCTTATGTGGAAGTGGGCAAACGTCCAGAGGTAAACTCATCACATCAGTTAATCTTTCACAGTTTATCGGCTATTCTATTCGGTCACATTGTTGTGTGACTTTTGATTATTTAGTGGTCACATGTAAGACCATAAAATTTCTCCTCCCTGTAAGCGAATCACTGAGCAGCCTTTCAAGAAGTGTTTAACAATGAAACGTGAATGAAACTTGATGAATGTTTCTTTGTGGATTTGCGTAAGATTGATTGTGTGCTTGTTTTCTATCCAGGACAGCATCTTTCGCCTAGGGTCGTCAAACTTTGAGAATGGCCGTGGAAAGAGTCCCTATGACCCCAAACTGCTGACTGCTTCCATGCTGATTGGTGAGTGTGTGAGACAATTTGATTTGTTTTGCTTAATATTTCATTTAGTGTAATCCCGTCACATTTGACGGGACATTGAAGTCACACTTGCGACCAAAATGTAATTTTATAGGTTCTTCAAAGGGTTGGTGGATGTATTTTATTCAAACTATAAATTGGAACGATATGTTCTTCACTTTTAACATGGGTGGTGTAAATAGTCACATGACCCCATTGCCCCTCTGAAAGATGTTTGTGTCAGATCCATAAAATGAAGCAAGTAATAGGTTACTGTAAAATGTAAGACCAGTGGAACTGATAACACTGAAACATATTGGTATCTGACTGATTCAATAATATAATTATTTATTTTACTATATTTCTCCATTCTGGACTTATTTCATCATTTTGTGTTCATTTATATAATGTATATGAATAATAGTAATAATAATATAAATTATTATAAAGTAATAATAAAGTTAAAATGTTGCTATAATTACAAAATGTTACAACAAGATATATATTAAATACAAATATTTTTTCCTATACTTTACTATACTTGTTGTGATGTCAGTCTGTGTTCCCCTGTCTTTTCATATTTATCAGTTCCCTGTCATGTTTATTAGTCTCCCCAGGTGTTTCAGATTAGCCACGCCCCCTTATTTTCTAACATTGGAAAACGGCATTTTCGTAAACACTCCCCGTCCACACTAGCGTTTTCAGATGTTTTCCGACGTTTTAGGCTATGTTTACACGGAAACGATTCTGAAAAGAAAACGCAAAAGTGGCGTTGCGTCATCACTTTTTATTCTGTGTTTAGACGAGCGTTTTGTGTGGGAAATCCGCGTGCAAAAAGGTGACGCAAAAGTGTATGAAATTCACACTTCAGGCGGCTAGAAATGCATACTACAACAACACCAAGTCCATACGCCTGAGTACAACCTTCACTGTCAAGCATACTTTTGCGTTTTTACCGTTTACACGGGAACGCGGTGGTGGAGCGTTTTTAAGATTTCCACTCTGAAGGGTGGTTTCACTTTTTTTGCGTTTTTAAGCCTCAAAAATGCCGTCGCGGTATAAACGAAAGGCACAGCCGATAAAATATTTTTTACGTTTTCACCCGCGAGCGTTGTCGTGTAAACAGGGCCTTAGTGTGGATGAGAAACTTCTAAAATTCACCTTAATCGGCATGCGTGAAACCTCACAAAAGCTCACCGAGATGATACAGATGGAAAAATAACAACTTATCACACAATTCTTCACACAGGATCACTTTATTTAGCAAAATATCTCACTATCACTGATGCGTCCAGGTGGCACTCAGTCACCATATGTTTGGTCTAAAACGCAACACGATGAGTACATTTTCTGTCATCTGTGCAGGACTGTGATATGAAGAGTGTACAAAGTAACACATTTTATCATCAGTGTAAAAGTGAATAGCACTAACAGGCACAATACCGGTAAACATGAATATCTAATTGGTACAACATGGATCACATGACTAAACTTGCGTCATCATTTTCAAATACCACTGGCTTCACAGTCCACACTACAACATAAAAACGACGTCCAATTTGGAGAGCGTTTTTCAAAATCTATGTTTTCATTGCCATCTCGGTGTGGACGGAAGGCCAAACCGGAGAGAAAAACATATGTTTTCAGATAAAAACATATTAGTATGGACATGGCCTTAGTCCAGTCTTTAGCCCCTTTCACACATAAATTCCGGAAAATACACGGATAATGTGACCTGGCATTTGTCCCGGGATTGTTTGATTTCGGTTCATTCACACTGCCAGTGATTTCCTGGGATCTGTGAGTGCGTTCACACACAACCTGTAAAGATCCCGGAAAGGCACATGACATCAGGATGAGATGTGTAACGTACCCGTCGAAAACATGTACACTGCAAAGCTGGTGAACGTTCTCAGCATCAGTGCGGATAGTGAGGAGCTCCTGGTTTCTGCTTTGTTTCAGTTTGCAGACATTTGTTCGTCCTTTCTTTGTGGATGACGAACACAAACTTTCTTATAAGAGCAACAGAGTCGCGCGATGGCACGAGTGTCGTCACTATGACACACCCCTTACGGCATTGGTCCTGGCTTTTGTTCACACAGCGCGCGTTCCGGGACTGATTCCAGGAATGTTACTAGGTCCCCAACCCGGCATCGATGCCGGTATCAATCCCGGGTCGTTTTTGCGTTCACACAGAAGGCGTTCTGGCAATTTCCCGGGAATTTCCCGGGATCAACGCATTGTGTGAAAGGGGCTTTTGTGAGTTTGTGTGTTGTTACTATCGATGTTGAGTGCATGTGGATCCTCGTCGTTTCTACTCCATCATGACAATAATTTACTTCACGTTAATTTGCGTTACTTTTCTTTTTAGTGAGGTATGAAACCAAATTGGGAAAATCTAGGTTAAACAATAATAATACCTATCATTTCTGGTGTCCACACACACACACACACTGTAATCCGAATGTGTTTTGCCTTGGTTCATGTGTTCTGAATGGAAACTCAACACCTTTGATTAATGGTCTGTCTTCAAGATGACCTGGGCAGACTGTTCCTCTGGTTTAGTGCTCTACCTACAGAGCGTTATACTGTTAAATCTCTCGTCTCAGATTAAAGGTCACTAATGACACACACACAGTCCAATTCTCTCAAGCCATCCCTTAGCGTGAAATTGCCTGTGAGTGTTGACTGTCACACCTCTTTGAATCGTCTTTGAAGCCTTTTATTAAAGTTTACAAAACCCATATTGAACTAGATCCTCTGGCTGCCGTCTCCTGATATTTTATTCTTGCCATCCACTTTGAACTCACATCAACCCTCCTGAATATGAGTTTTAATTGACGTTTTTGATCATCAGATGGGGAACTGTATGCTGGGACATCAGCAGACTTCATGGGCCGGGACTTTGCCATTTTCCGAACTTTAGGCAAGCACCATCCAATCAGGACAGAGCAGCACGACTCCAGATGGCTCAATGGTGAGACATACAAAAAACACATTTACACACAGCACTCATTACTTTTTATATATTTAAAATTAATGCAAATAGATGCATATACTTTATACACATCCACTACCATTAAATAAATTTAATATTTTTAATATAAGTTTCCAATGCTCACAAAGGCTGCATTTAGTTGAAAAAAAAACAGGAAAAAGGTCGTATTGAAAACAAAAAAGTGTGAAAGTCTCAGAGTA